>NC_088928.1:8360000-8540000 GCF_038396675.1 Hydra vulgaris | reverse complement strand
CAGTACTAATAAACCAATTCCTAATAACATATATATAATAGCAAATACACTGATTGATTTCATGCTTCAATTCTGTGTCTAAAAAATAAGAGCACTTAAATGTATTGACGTCAAAATATCTACTAAACACACACTAAATGTCACATCAACGAACTAATGTAACTAATACCTTTATTAGCTCTTTCTTGGTCAACTAAAGAAGTTAAATCTTAATTAAACTTACTTGATATAAATTGATAAAAATCTTTTTCTTACTGAGAATTTTAAGTTACTTCTATTTATTATTTACATTATAATTTTAAGTAGACCTTAGGAATACATTATAACTTTATATAGACCTTAGGAATACATTATAATTTTAAGTAGACCTTAGGAATACATTATAACTTTAAGTAGACCTTAGGAATACATTATAATTTTAAGTAGACCTTAGGAATACATTATAATTTTAAGTTAGTTTAAAACATTAGGATTACAATACATTTTTAAGTCGGACCCAAGGGTTCTATATTCTTATACAATAAGCTTCTTGGGGTTAATGTATAAGATTGCAAAAACCTATTGTTCTACTTTAAAGACAACAATACCATTTTAAAAAACATTTTTGTTGCTTTGTAAAAATTAAAAATCCTGCTACTCTCCTTATTTTTGTCAACTAAACAGAAAAGTAAACAAACAAGTTATAATAAGTCTTCATTTTAGTAGTAGGTTCTTATGTAGATTAAATAGACCTTTGAGCTATTTATTCTACTCTAACAATCTACTAACATATTAGCAAACTTTAACTGATTTTCTGCAACTCGGTATAATTATGATATAGATGTTTTATAATTAATTAAAAAAATTTGAGATTTAAATATATAAGACTTTAAAAACCTGAAACTTGAAACCTACTTCAGAAAGGCACACACACACATATGTATATATGTGTGTGTGTGTAAAATAAAAAAAAAATGTAAAAATGCTTTTTAACTTACTTGCTCCATTATAACTGTGTTCATCTAAGCAGAAAAACAAACAAACTTTTAAGTCAATTCGTACTTAAATCTACTTTAATTACTAATAAAACAGTTAATCTTTCTGGATTGAATAAATTTACAAAACTTTAAAGCTCGATTAAGCCATTTTAATATTGTAATTTAAATTAACAAATATATATGAACTGCAATTTGGGTTCAAATTGTTTGCTGCTTGCCAAGCAGCATATCTAGCATTTTGTTGAATTTTAATTTCATCACGCCTAAGCCGAATTCTCGCATTTCTGCGACAGTTATTTTCAACTTGCCTAACCACACTCTTCTCATTTCGGTTCAAATTATTTGTTGCTTGCCGAGCAGCATATCTAACATTTAGTCGATTATCAATACCATTTCACCTAAGCCTTTCTCTTTCATTTCTGCGACGATTAACTCGTCTATTATTATTTGCATTTTGAAAATTACTATTTGTTTTTAGCCTAATATCGTCCATTTAAACATCACTTTTTATTGACAGTAGTAACAAAAAATCTTAAAAGAATCAATAAGACTGTAAAAGAGTTTAAAGAATCATGAAGATTGTGTGTTTTTTAATAAAACTTTTTTTTACTACACTAAATTGCACACAAATATTTTTTATAAAATTGACATAAAAAATTGTCATTTAAAATAAATTATACAATACTTTTATGACTATAAAAAAAAAACGCTAGCAGCGTTTTTTTTTAAAGTCATAAGAGTGTTGTATAATTTATATCAGCTAGGACATGTTTAAACATAAATTTAAGTTCTAAATTTTTTATTTAGATTTTTTTTAAAAAATTAATTTTTATAAAAAATTTGCAAATATTAATAAAAATAATATTAAAAACCTGCAACTTTAATAATAAACATACTGCTAATAAAGGAAAAAAAAAGGCGTTATAAACCCTTTTCATACCCTTCAATATTGTTTCTTAAAAAATTGTATAAATCAATTAAATAATTTTAACTTCACCAACAATGAAATGACAATGTTCAAAAGAAAGTTGTAGTTTGTTATTTTAAGTTCTATAAAATAAAAAATTTTACAGCATAACTGGAATGTCTATAATATAATAAGCAATGTTACAAAATAAGTTGCACACTTTTTGATTTATTTTATTAATTTCAAAATTAGTTTAAAGTCCATAAAAATACCATTGCTCATTAATTAACCCGTGTCCTAAAAAATTTATATTAAAGAATACAAAAAAAAATCAATGCACATATTGTATCTAATATATTGTAAATGTAATCTAAACCAATGAAGGAGAGCTACATTAGGCTCCAAAATGTTGCCACAAGTAAGCCGCGCAATGCAGATGGTCAAAAAAGGTATGATTTTTCTTTTCTGTACATTTCTCTAAAAAGCTGCAAACTTTTTAGAGAAATATACAGAAAAGAGTCAACTAGTTTAGAAAAGAGTCAACTAGTTCAGAAAAGAGTCAACAAAAAACTAGTCTGCGACTACAAAAAGCTTTGTTGAGACAGTTGGTTTGAAATTGAGATGGCTGTTTCAACTTGAGTTTTGACTGGTTATTGATCAGATGTCTTTTCGCGTATATCCTTATCTACAAAATAATTAGAATATATAAATACTATTCAAGACAATTTTTTTGGAAAGATTGTCAATGTACTATTAATATTATGAAACCATTATTTAAAGTAACAGGTAAACTAGAATCAGATACTTGTTTACTTTCTGAAGTTTATTTAGGATTTATTAATTTAATGCAAATTGGAGTAAAGACTCAGTATTGAAAGCTCTTGTTAACGCCGATGGGAATTTGAGTATACATCATCCATGGGATTTGCGTACGTTTCTTGCTATACTAGTATAAATAATCAAAAATCTAATAAATTTAATGAAATTATGAATGCATAAAATGAACTTAAAGTTATTTATAGCCTATAAAAAAATAAGTATTGTTTCTTGTATACAACAACAAAGAAATAACATTGCATTTATATACAGAGATTTTGAGCATTGTTTCCGCTTTCATTGTCATCACATGTCAGAAAATAACGAGGGTCAATCGGTATAGACATGCTTACAGTTGAAGACAACCGCGCCAATTGTTATTCAAAAAGCATTTGTTATATAAGCTTGTCATATTAAATATAATGTAACTTATAATAAAAATTATATTAAACGCGCAAACAAAACCATTTAATAAAAAAGAATTTTTTTATGTAAACCGTTAAAACATTTTTATATACGGTTTCGCCAAAAATAAGTTTAGTTTACGGTATACTTTACAATATACTTTATGGTATACTATACGGTAAACTGTATAGTAAATTTTTAGTATACCGTAAACTAGCGATCCCTACTCTCCGCAATACTAAGCAAGCCAAAAATATCAAAGAAATTGAAGTAAAAAAACGTAGAATTACTAATAATAAAACTTATGGTATCCAAGAGCTAGCTAATCAAGATTTATAAGATTTTATTCATCACTTTGCTATTCATAGTAATTTAAAATTAATTATGACTCTCCATAGGCTTTGCAGCTCGTTAATAAACTGATGAAAGAAAGCAGTGCAAATACTTTATTAAAGCAATTGTTATCTTACTATATCAGCACAGTAAAAGGTTATGAAGATGATTACAAAGCATATACAAAAAATGTTGAGGAACTATATGAAAGTAACAATAGTATTTCATTTTTTTAATGGTATATTATAAAACCATTGCATTAAGTACAGCATTTAAATGTTTTTCATGGTATCTGTTTATTTTATAGGTGAAGAACAACTCAATAGTAATTTGTGTCTTCAAGAGGCAAAACGTAAATACAGCTTTAATTTTCTTGTCTGCAAGTTTCTTTCTACAATTTTGAATCTTTGGTTTTACATTCAAAACAGTGAAAGTTGATGGACTTTTTGCTGCATTCATTCTGTTAGGTTTTTCATTCAACTTGACGTTTGTACAGTTTTTTTGGTTCATTGTGATCATGACTAGATTTAAAATTCTTAGATGTTTCAGTAAATTCTAGCACAGCAACGATAGAAAAAGGAACTAACTTGTAATTAAACAGCTTCGCTGTTGCTGACTAATCCTTAAAGTCATGTGGTTTCATTTGAATGATACGATAAGGATTTTTTCTGTTATTTATTTCAACATTATCAATCTAATTTGACTATAAAAATCAGTTTTCCTCATGAACTTTTCAATTTTGCTATGGGCATGATCCACCTCTTGGAAGCATATATTCCCTGAAAGGGAATATTTCATAGTGATTAAGTTGATGTTAGGATTGTCTGTTAAAAAATGTAACACAGCATTTGATAATATACTGTTCCAATTTTTAGGAACTCAGGAGTCAGACCAAGTAATTATGTCACTTACGTCGTTTCCTTCTGCCACATCACTCAAAATTTTGCAAAAGGCACTGGCAAGATCATTTCCGCCTCTTTCCGCCATTGATTCAGTCAATAATACACTGTACACTTTTTTGGTTGTTAAAAATTAAGGTGTCAAATTATAAACGCTAAGCTTTCTCAGATAAAAAAAGGAACTCATTTCTGCATGCGGAGTCAAAATAACAATTTGAAGGTCAAAAATTTAAAACAGAACATTTTTATCCATTTTTCCTTCAGCAAATATATCTCTCTTTCTTTTAAAAAAAACTTGATGTCTTTCAAAGTCTTTTCTCAATTTTTCAGACATAGTATCAGTGTTTTCAGCAACTTTAAACTTCTCACAAAGGTCGCATCAATCCTCTTTGGGAATGTGAAAACCAAGATTGTATTCGGTGGAGAACGTATGGTAGTACATTGAGTTTTTTACTGGCTCAATATTTTCGTTTATACATTTCTCTTAGTAAAGAATATAAATTTTCGAAACATTAAAGTGTGACTTAAGGTATTCTTTATTAGTACTTACACGACAATAATCTGACTCAGTTGATGGAAAAGATTTTATGTGGTCCCAAGCTGAGTTGACATCATTGTGCGGTGAACGTTTGCCTTTCATTATTTTACCTCGTAGATCATGTGCAGGAGTATCTGTTTTAACATCTTTGGTGTTGTGAGATGTGCAAACTGGCTTTTGTGAAATTGACACTAAAGTTAGGTAAAATGTTTTGCAAATAAAGACTTTTCTCCTTTTACATGTAAAAAATATCTATTGGCGTACTGCCTTTTTAAAGAATTTTTTTATCAGCGTGGTCATCAGTTTCTTTATTTGCAATATCATAACCCTTGTTTTCCTCGTGGTTTCTTTTTGGTCTAGGAGTGGTTTTGCGAACAGTCGAAGCAATAAAGAAATGCCTCTTTTCAGTAGCTGAATTTAAGGCATAAAATGATAAAGAAATATCGCTTTGCTCATCTGATATTTCCTAAGCCCATTCGTACTTACAATTTGCCAGACTGTTTTTTGTTTGAATGATCTTATTCGGTACTTGTTTTCCTCCGCGACTTGTATAATATTTACCAGCTTGGTATGCCTTATTTTATTACATCCCCAGGTTTCAGGTTTAGATATTCGTTTGCAGAAAATTTTTAAATGTTTTTGAACTTGATCCCTAGAAGAGTAATATTACTTAGTAGATAATAGTATCTTTAGTATAATGTTACATACGAATTGAACCATTCAAAACATAAATTAAAAAAAAACATTTCGCAAAAAAATTTGCAAAAATTTTCAAGATTTAGATGATGATCGGGGGGAACACTACAAGTTTGGCTTACTTGTTTGTCACTAATTCAACATCATACGTAGGTTGTACATTCATGTCTATTTCAGAATTTTTTTCAATCGGTGCTACATAAACATTATTAGCATTGTTTCCAGAAACTTCTTCTACAATATTTCCTTTAGAATCTTGTGAGTTCTGGTTAAATGAAAAGGTATTTTTTTCCTGTTTTATATTAAAAAGTAAAAATCTTTTTTAAAAAACTTTTCCGAAGCTTATAAATTTATTTTTATATGTAAATGCATGGTTAAAGTCACACAAAAAGGTTGTATTAGTTTACTAACCGTGTACTAAAGTCAAAGCAATCTTCGCCGCTTTCACTGGTTGCAGCTACGAATTCGTCGCTATCTGCTTTCGGTATCAAATACTACTCTTTCCATTTTCTGTTGATATTTTACTTTTAAACGAAAATTATTACTTTTCAAATTTTAATTTTTTTTGCTTTCAAAAAAAAACTTTCAGGAAAAAAAAAAAGTCTTTCTTTTTAAATCATTTTTTAAATCTTTTTATTTTAATAGGCAGCCTGGTTTTTATTATTACTACAAATGTTTTATTACAAGTGGTTTAAAACTTAATATTACTGTTATATTTGATTCAATAAGTTAAGACAAGATACTTTGTAACATCAGTGGTCCAAAGTGCACATATACGACTAACCGCTGTAGAAAAGTGAAGAAAATTGAACAAGTATTGACTTACTTTTTGGGGTAGGCACTGCAAAATATAGTTAGATGGCGCGGGAAATTGTTCTTACATTGACTGCGGTAAGTTTGCAAATTTAATAATGCAAAAACATCATTATTTTAAAATTAAAAAAAGAACTTTAGCTCATAAATCCCCTTTTATTTTGAATTAAAATAGTTATTTCTATGCTAAATCAAAACAAGTTACAAAGTTCGCAATGTTACAAGTGTCAATTTGAGTAAAGCTACAAAACGCTCAAAAAAATATTTTTTTTTAATTGTCATATAATAGCTTTAATGGCATTTTATTCTACATCGGGATCAAATTAGAACACTTTATGTGGATTTTCAGACCTATATTAATATGGTTTTTGATGAGCATAAAATTCTCTATTAAAATAATTAATTAATAAAAATCAGCTAGAAAATATGCTTTTATAGCAACTTAGAATCTTGTCAAACTATATATTAGTTAACTAGAGTAGCTAATAGAACTTTAGCACATAAGTAGTTTGCTTGTTTTATGCTATATTGCTGTAAATATCAGTTCATTTTGTTCGTCGTGATATAAATAGTCTAATGTATGATAAAGTAAATTTATTAAATTTACATTTATTTTATAAAATTTTTTTTTATTACATTTATTTTATTCAATTTATTAAAATTACATTACAAACTTACATTTAGGCAAAAAAGTCAGTTAGAACCTTGTCAAACCAACGCAACGAGTTGTTAAACTAATATATCAAACTATAAGGTTAACAAATCATATAAAATCTTAATTTTGTTTTTAATATATTGCTTCACAAAAGAGAAATTGCATCATTTTTTTTTACTATTAAGTACTTTTATAAAATTGTTATACAGCTAAGAACTAGAATATATGTCAACAAGTGTTTTTGTTTTAATTTAAAATAATATATTTTCACATATCTTTTTAAAAATATGTTTTTACAACTTTAGAATATTATTTTTAATATATTTTTATAAATTAAACAATTTTTTTTTTTTATTTATGTTATGCGACCGTAGCAATACTACTGTTAATATGTTTATTGATAACAATGAAGTTGAAATGGATGATATTAGGCAAGATTAAATTAGTCTACAAAACGTTGCTATATTCCAGATTATAATTCTTTAGGAGAAACAAACCAGATCTGTCAGATTTGTGATGCTAATAAAGTTCCTGATAAAACATATTTTCTAAGTTGCCATAATGGAAAGGTAGTTTTGCTTCCAATTTAACTTTTTTATGCAGGCTTTACAAGATTTATTTACAGGGAGTTATAGATCATAAATCCAATATGATAATTTTTAAATTTATATTTGTTTAAACTGTTAATGCTTGTCTTTCTTTTGCTTTGTTTACAGCTAACATGATTCAACCTGAACCACATTAGCTGTCATGAACCTCAGGCTACCATGTTTTTGAATATATGATCAAGTTTTACTTTGTGTAAGTAATCTTTGGCCAGATCAAGATATTTCCTCAACATATTTCACTGCATATCAATGATCCCCTTGCGGCAGTGAATTTCAGAATGCAACAATATGATATTTGCAAACCATAGTGAAGTTTCAGCTCTCTATTTTTACAGAGTTTAAGACGATGCGTTAGCGTTGATAATGGATGTACACATCAGATACCAGATTGAATCAGAGTTTTGCATTGTTGTTTGTAAATTTAATAACCAATTGTTAAAACATGATCTATAGGCAAAAATAGATTTTTCTTTATCCCAAATAAAGCCCAGATGATTAGGTTTTTCGTTTGGTATAATTTGATGGTCGTCTAGGGTTACGTTGCAATCAGTTATTTGTCGCTTTCCAGAGAGCTTTTAAGTTTAGCTTTGTTGGAATTGAGTTTTATGTTGTTATAAGTTTTTCAAGACCAGATAAAGTAGAGCTAAACAAAATGGTGTTGTCATCATAGGCAACAACAACTGTGAAGTTTCCATGTATAGAAGTACCAACATAGTAATCATTTTTATAGTTTTAAGAAACTTTTGGGTGTGTATGTAGCGTGACAAAATCAATCTTTTTTTTACACCTTTCCTTAGAGTAAACAAAACTGATTTGGAACCAAGGTAAAAAGCACTTGCACTACTGTTCTTATATAAAGAAGATACAGTGCTAACTATTTGGAGAGATAGGTTTTCGTTAAAGTAAAGATTATGAAAGAGAATATTCCAGTTACAGCTTTCAATAGCTTTTTCAACATTTAGTAAACGTAAGTAAATAGGCGAACTGTTGTTAATGTGACGTATAATTGTTTCACTTATAATCAATTCAGCATGCGAGGTTTAACTCTTGTTATTAAAACCAAATTGAAGAAGATGCATTTTACGTTACAAAAATGCATTTTTATTAAATACAATTGCGTTATTACAATTTGCATGAAAAACTTAGTTAGCTAAATATGGTTGAATATACTTTCTTGTGACTTAGTTGTGGATACCTATACACATGCGGTCTGACAAATTAAATGTCCATAGGTGTCCAAAAAATGCATGTATATACAGTATTGGACAAAACATTTGCAACCACCATCGAACAATGTTAAAAAGTGTTCCTAAGTTTACATGTCTTAAAAACGAAACGAACTATACTACCACAGCAAACAGTTCAGGAGTCTGGAGTCATAGCATGCCATGACCTGAGCAATCAGCTAAAAGGTGACAGAACACAGGCAGAATTTCGCTGACAAGTGCCAATTTGCAGCGGACAAAACAAGTGCAACTTTTTTGGTTTCTTTCATTTTCTAAAGTCTGGTCCGTGTCAACGTCACAGAAGTTTTTTAATAATTAAAGGAAGTATCCAGAAGTTTCCAGAAGCATGCAGAAGCTTCCAAAAGTTTCCATAAGAACCATCTGGAAGCATCAAAAGCATCCAGAAATATCCAGAAACATTCAGAAGCATCTAGACGCATCCAGAAGCTTCCAGAAGCAACAAAAAGAAGCATCTAGAATCTTCCAGAACAGGTTCAAACAGGTTCATTTTACAATATCAGAGACATGTAAATCGACATGTAATTCAGTCAGTATATGAAAGTCAATCAGTCAGTATTCTCAAGACAGTTTATAATAGTGAGTTTTATCAAAGTATTTTATCGAAGAATATCAATACAAGAATTGAAATACAACAAGTGTTTCATTACATCAATACAGTCCATATCCAACCAAGACGTTGTGTTCCACAGAGCATTATTGTATTGCCTTGAGAAGCGTGATTATTTATTTTTATTATTTTTATGATTTCAAGTGCAAAAATGGCTCCCAACAGTCTTGGATTAGAACTAAGAAAGAAAATTATTGGCGATTACGTAAGTGGAATGTCACAAAAAAGTATTTGTAATAAATCGCGTGAAAAAATGGACCGTATCAGGATTACGTTCCAAATATCGTTCTACGGGGAAGTTGGCAGCAGATAACAAAGGTGGAAGACCGCATTCCACCACTTCTAGAGAGGATTCTATGATCGTCAGATCCGTCAAGAAGGATCCCTGGATATCATCAGTCAAGATACAAAAGCAATTAGAGCTGCCTGTATCGAACCGAACAATCAGACGACGTGCTGTTGAAGCCGGATTGTTTTCTCAACGCCCTTGAAAGAAACCGCTGATTTCACTAAAAAACCAGAAGCAAAGACTCCTGTTTGCTACATCTCATATTGGTTGGAACGTGCAGAAATGGAGAACTGTCCTGTTCAGTAATGAATCGAAGTTCAAAATCATTGGGAGCGATGGCATTTGCCGTGTACGTTGACCGGCCGGAAAACGCCTCGACTTACGTTACTGCGATAAGACCGTGAAGTATGGTGGAGGCAATGTATTGGTCTGGGGATGTTTTTTTGCAATCGGTCTAGGTCCAATACATCGAAACAATGGAATAATGGACCGTTTCATGTATAAAAATATCATGAAAGATGTTATGTTTCCTCATGCTGAATGGAATATGCCAATAAAATGGGTTTTTCAGCAAGACAACGATCCGAAACACAAAAGTAGTCAAGCAGTGGTTTCAAGACAACCACCTATCGGTGATGGATTGGCCGCCTCAATCTCCTGATCTCAACCTTATCAAGAACCTGTGGGAGATCGTCAACCGCAGAATTGATCGTGAAGGTGTTCGTAATAGGGATCAACTGTTTGAACAAATCCAAAAGGCCTGGGAAGCGATTCCACGAAGTTTCGTTGATCACCTGATCGAATCTATGCCTCGAAGATACAAGATTTGCAATATTGATAACGAAATACAGCTTGGTAAACACTTTGTCGAGTTGCACTTGTTTTATCCAGAAGGAAATCAACTTTTTTTAATACTTTTGAATTATTTATTAATTTTCGTGTATAAATAATGAACTTTGTGATGAATAAAACTTAAAGAACTTTGTCTCTATACAGTTACACGGTTATTTTTCTAAATTTAAAAAATGCAGCACTTTTATGTAAAGAAACTAAATTAGCATTATTTGGTTGCACTCGTTTTGTCCGATACTGTATATACATATATATTAGGTATATGACAATTTTTTTTTCTGATGTTGCATTTGATGACCTTTTACCAATAGATTACTGTTTTGAGGTTTATTTCATTGGATTACAAAAAAACCTCCCGCACCTAGCACCTCACGACTTTTAACTTTTTCGATTTTTCACTTGATTTTGTGCCGAGTTCTTACTTCCTTATGCTTAACTTTGATTTTTAAAACTGTAGATATATAATATTGTATATAGTATAGTTGTTCATATCATTCAAACAATTTTTTTGCAGTATTAATTTGCAAGATCTGCTGTTTAGCGCTTCTTTTTGAAAATATGTCCTTTAAAAGTAAAAAGTCAAAATCAGGAGTGGAGGCAGCTGGTGAAATGTGGACAAAAAATTTGAAATCAAGCACGAAGCGCCGTCCCAATATACCACAGGTAAAACAGGATGTTAGCGATAAATTGCGTAAAATGCCTTCCAACAGAGATATCGTTGGAAAATTCTTGGGACTCTTTGATGAATTGAAAGGACGACATGGTCGACTAACAAAAATATCCGAGGAATTGATGAACCTTTGGCAGAAGTTTAATTTTCCTGTTCTTTCCAGGCAACGAGTGTCTGCTAATGTTGACAAACTTATCACATCATTTAAGAAACACACAAAGAGACCAAATGCAGTAATTGAAGAAAATCTTGCTCATCTGCTCGATATAACAAAACCAGATAGAAATTGGCTTTGTAGTGAGAACAAATAACTGTACAAAGTACAAATTGAGTCAGATAGCAGGGTGGGATATTCAACTATGAAAGTGGTTCCTATGTCAACAACTCATCCATCAAAAAGGGCCAAAAGCACATCAGAACCCTCGACAAACCAAGCGGTTATCTCCGTACCACTTTCCTGCGATTGTGAGGATTCTGAGAAAGGAAGCAGCAGTGGTGACTCGGAGGTAGTTCCAGGAGAATCTCCCAGAAAGCGTGCAACACGCCAGTCAACTAAGTCTGCTGCCAAACTAGTGTCTAGTCACTCTTTGTCAACCAGAAAAACGTCACAGGTGCTTCAAAGTTTGGCTGAGGATGGAGTTTGTGTCCCAACACCATCACAGTCTGGAGTCTGGCATCGAACAATCAGAGATGCAGAACAAGTTAAGAACCGCCTCATGGAACTGATCTCTGAAGAGAAATTTTCTTTGCATTTTGATGGTAAGAAAATTGACAAGACTGAGTACCAAGTTGTGTGCTTGAAAAATGACAAAAGAACATTAAAACTTGGCATTTTGGTTTGCGACATTGGATCCTCTATAAACATATATAAAGCACTACAGGACCTACTTGATGATTACAATGCATGGAACAGTATTCAGATAATCATCTCTGACACAACAGCTGTAAATACTGGTGGCAAGAATGGAGTTGTAGCCAAGCTTCAGAAAACATTTCGAGACAAGGGATTCGATGAACCTCAATATATCGGCTGCTAACACCACATTCTTGATCTTGTAATACGACATGTGTTGGATTTCTTTTTTCCAATACAGTCACAGTCGCCTAACATTAACTACAAATTTATTGATGAGATTATGGAGCATTATGATGATATATAAAATGCCTGCAAGGTTTGAACTTTAAAAAGTTCAAAAGAAGGTTACAATCTTTTTTTGTAGTAGTCAAGAGAAATGTTATAAAAAGCTAAAAAAATAACAATGATTTACTTTTTTAAGTTTCTGATACTCGTTTATCTTCAAATATTAGTTCAACTGCGTTTATGGTTTAAAAGAATTAAGTATTTATTTTTGCAGTTATGACGCTTATCCCGTGGAATAACATGTTCGCTCTGTAAAAAAGTAATTGACATCAATTGTCATGAAGGAATTGTCATCATTTTAATGAATCATTGGTGATGGATATGTTATTTTGCAAGATATGCGCAGAATTTCATTCTTTTAAAAAGCCATTTAAGCCTTACAAGTTTAATTTGCTTGAAAAAAAAGTTTGTGATAAAGCACAACATAAAGTAAAATAAAGCTGAACTACTAGTTTGCTAGTCCACACTAAAGTTGTTCATATTGTTGTATCAATATCTATCTTTATATAACTTTTTAGTTATGTTAATGTTTTGCAGTTCTAATAACATTATTTTTTTAACTTTAAATTATTTGTAAAGGTTGTTCTAAATCTTCCTCTGTTGAAAAGGATGGTAATGTTGGAAGAAGTATATGTTTTTGTTAAGGTTGACAACTAGATATTATTAAGATGATTTTTTAAGATTATTAAGTTATTAAATCATGTTTCACAAAATGATAGACTGATACATTTAGATCTATTTATTAAAGCTTCTTCGTACAAAATGTAGAGACTTTTATAAATACATCTAAAATAGAATAATAACTTTCTAACATTTATATGTGCGATATTTTTGCACGTAAATAAAAGTTATTAATACTGCAATGATGTAATTTAATATAAATAGGAAGTTTTTGAGCTTATCAATAAATGACGGCAGAAAAAAGGTAAATACTTTTTTTTAACTTTTTAACTAAATATTTTCCGGTGCCGCAAGTTTAAATTTAAATATTCATAAACTTTTATTAAATTAAAATGATCAAAAATGTGTCAGTTATGTGTGATTTTAGTTTTTTAACCATTATATTTTGCTTCATGAATTTTAGTACTCAAGTTAATGCACTCTTTTAATATATAACATAAATGTCATTTTAAGTCTATTGTTACAGACATAATTGATCTCAAGCTAGAGGAAAAAAAAAGTATGCTTACAAAAAAGTAAATATATTGGTTATTATTTTAAGTAGAAGTTGTTGAGTATACTATATTTCACACGTATGCTACTTTATTTAGTATATTCAAGTATACTGCTCTCAAGTATACTGCTATATTCAAGTATACTCAAGTATACTGCTATATTTAGTATATTCAAGTATACTGCTCATTGATTTATTGAATCTAAGGTGTTTTCTTTTCTAAAATTATAAGATTCACTTTCACATCTAACCAATAACAATGTTTTCAAATGATGTGAAAAATAATTTTTATCGACCCATCCATGGAAAGTTTATGTGATCAAAAAAAAATTGATTTACTGAGTGACGATCAGCAACATGATTTGTATATTTCATTAGATAAATCTTTTAACTCTGTTAAGATAAGCATTATATCGTTGTGTAAACAAACTTTATTTTATGCCAAACACATTCAAATAAATATACATAAAGATCAAAAAATAAACTTCTTCTGGGAATGTTGGAGAGTTGATTCCTAAGAAATTCCGACATATTTTTCTTCTTTTGGTTTAGCCATACACTTTCACCAACTGTAATTACAGATTTGACTCAATGTCAGAAGTCTCAATTGTGCTATATTGGGTAGTGTCAATAAGTTTCCAGTGTTCCTTGAACCGACGAATAATTCCAATTCGTGGTCCTGAAGACTGGAAAAACTGGTCAAATACTGCAGCCAAAATAATTTCAAGGATATGATGCCTGCAGGCTAAAAAAAGTAAACGTTTATTATATGCCTGCTGAATGATAGGATTTTGCACCGGTGTGAACGCCAGTGTTGGAACTTGCTGTGTCAAAGCAAAAACCTGCCAGCCAATCTGGAACATCTTTTCATTTTTCCAATACTTCAACAACCGAGTTTCCTATTAGCTCACCAGTACCCATGGAAAGTTTAGTAATGCCCAATTGTTTTTCAACATTTAAACCTGATATAATAATTGGCATCTTGTCAGCCAGGTTTCCAAATGTGTCTGGTAGAATTTTACTATCAAAATGGACAACTAGGGGGTATTTGGCACAAATGTTTCTTGAATGTTTTAATTTATAGATTTTCTAATTGTTTTACGAACTCTGTATATTGAGCTTGCATATAGAGTCATATCTTTTATGTCAATCCCAACAACATAATGGAACTTTCACAAAGTTGTTCGATTACTATGGATGAGGTTTTATAAATTTGGTTTCTTGCCAATATTCCAACAATACAAAAAAGGAATGCTATTACTAAACTAAAAGTATTGTATAATTCCTATATTAAAATACTCATACATTTATACCGCATTTTAATAGTTTTTTTATTAGTCAAGATATCTTAAATAGCTGTAGAATAACTTTTCCATGAGCCATATGTAATAAAATTTTGGATAGCAATTTTGTTTTTAAAGTACTTGTTCGAAAAGCAATTATTTTTCTTTTTGCTAAGATTGAACAAATATCAAGAATAAAAGGATGTTTTAATTTGTAGAACTTTGTAACTCTATTGTATGTTTTTTTTTTTTACATTAACTGAATGACATCATTAGTAGGATAATCGTATGCAAAATGTTATATTTTAAATAACCATAAATTATTTAATGGCCACAGATACATATATAAATATTCACCTGACACATTCGGTTTTGTAAAGGTTTTGTATAGGAAATCATTATTAAAGATTTAATCTTCACATTATTTTCAAAGTTTAATTGTTTGTGCTTACTTAATATTTTAATAATGCATTGCTTTATATACATACATACATACATATATATATATATATATATATATATATAAAAATATATATATGTATATATATATATATATATATATATATGTATATATATATGTATATATATATATATATATATATATATATATATATATATATATATATATATATATATATATATATATATATATATATATATATATATAAATATATATATATATATATAAATAAATATATATATATATTTAAAATGGTTTGTTCAGATTTGATGTCATCAGAAATGATGACATTAAATTTTATGTTGAACAAGTTGAAAAAGTTGTTGCACTGTAATTTTTGTTTTATGTTTTTGATCTTACTTTTTACATTTCTAAAAGATATATTATGATCTAGAAAAAACCCAAAAGACTTGAAGACAATATATAAATTAAAGCTGTTTATGTTGGAATAAATAGTAAATTTCCTATTGAATCGTATTTTTTTGCGTTTAATTTTTGCACTAAGCTACACTTTTTTTGTAAGCTCTTAATAAATAAGAAATGGAAATATTTGAAACTAGTAGGATAATCACAATATTGACATAATTTTTAGTGACTTATCCAGCTAGCCTATACAGACGGGTCCCGTACGGTATTGAACCGGGGATCCGGTATGGTTATCATCCGGGTTATGCCACCGGGAGTCAGACGGGAACCGTACGGTTTTCCCGGGTGCTCACGCCACTTATCGACTGTATTAGAATTTACTTCATGCGCGAAGTGTGAAGTCCCCATTTTGTTGTGTGAAAGTTTGTGCAATATTTTGTTAATATTACATTTCTTTTACGCTTTAAAGTTGTTTCATTTTCAAATAGTGGTATTTTTTTCATGAAATTTTAAATATTTCGTTAAAATTATCCGTTTTTAAATTACGATTGTCGTATAGGAACAATTTTTTTTACTGTTTGATTATAGCAAAATCGTTTTGAGGACAACTTTTTTATTAACAGTATTTTAGGTATTGTAGTTTCATTATAATGTTCCGGTGATGTTTGCAATAACTATCGATAATTCTTTGTTGATTTTTGCAAATTGATTGAAACATTAAGTTAATTTGTTTAGGTTGCACTTGTTCTTTTAAAATTATTTGTTTATTGTTTATCAATTAATTAATTTGTTAAGTAACAGATAAACATTTTTTTTAAATTAGCAAGATATAAGAAACCTTACAATGAGTTCAGACAGAACAAAACGTTGAAAAATTGCCGCTGAAATAGCTAGAATTGTGAAAGAATTATCACTCAATGAATTTGAGTCGCTGAATAATACTTTACTGTTTAATTCTTCTAGTTCTGTAAGTTATTGTCAATCATGTCCAATTGTCAACAATGCTTTGTTACCCGAGTCTTTTTCTAAAATTCCCGAAAGTTCATGCAGGTTGGATGCTGGTGACAATTTAAATTTACCATTTACTAACACTATCTTTAGTTTAGAAGAATCTAGTGATAAGATCGAATAGAAAGCTTGTTTGCATCATGATGATTAAGACAGTTATGATATTGATGGCAACAATTGCGTAACAGAAGGGAATAAAAGTGTATCAGATGAATTAAAGCAATGGGCAATTGCATTTAACATATCTCATAGTGCTGTAAATAGTTTGCTTCAGATTTTGCAAAAATCAAATTTAATTTGCTCAAAGATACTAGAACACTTCTTAGAACTAATCGAAACATTATTACTGCTTCTGTAGCTGGTGGTGAATACTTTTATATAGGATTAAAAAGGTGGTTACCTTTGCTTCTAAATAAATCTTCAATTTCATCTGATATTAGACAGTTAACAATTCACATAAATATTGATGGTATTCCTTTATTTAACAGCTCGAACATTTCTCTCTGGCCTATTCTTGGTTCAATTGTAGAACTTGAAGGTAACAATGTCTTTCCTATAACATTATTTTGTAGTTCTCACAAGCCAAACTCTCTTAATGATTATCTAAATGATTTTATACAGGAAAGGAAAAGTTTAGAGTAATATGTCTTTTCTTGTAAAAACTCAAAGCAGTATAAAGTTGTCTTAGGAGCAGTAATTTGTGATGCACCTGCAAGGTCATTCATTAAATGTATAAAAACGCACAATTCATATAACTGCTGTGAGCGTTGCACTCAAAAAGTGGAGTGGTATAATAAAATAATTTTGCCAGAATTGGTTGCTTCTTTAAGAACAGATGATAGCTTCTTGCATCAAGATGACTCAATCCATCACACTTCAGTATCTCCTTTCACAAAATGGTTAGTGGTTTTTCTTTAGATTGTATACATCTCATCTGTTTAGGAGTTGTACGGCGGCTAATTAGTTTATGGGTAGACGGGCCATCATCATGTAAATCATCGAAAAGTATAATAACAGCAAACTCAGAAAAGTCGATAATTATGCGACAGTATGCTTGGAGGGAATTTTCACGAAAACCTCGTTAATTATCAGAATTTAAACAATGGAAAGCAACAGAGCTGCGGTTATTTCTAGTTTATATTGGGCCTGTTGTTTTGAAAGGTTTTTTGTCTCCTCAATGTTATAATAATTTTTTAGATTTGTCTGTTGCAGTTAGAATACTGCTGTGTTCATCTTTATTTGAAAATTTTGCTGATTATGCAGGTCAATTGCTTAGGTATTTTATACAAACTTTTGGTGAACTGTATGGTAAAGATTAGTTAGTGTATAATATTCACTCATTGCTGCACATTGTAGATGATGCAAAAAAATATGGTCCTCTTGATAATTGTTCATCTTTTAAATACGAAAGTTACCTTGGTCAATTAAAAAAGTTAGTATGAAAGCCTCATTCACCTTGTGCGCAGATTGCCAAAAGAATATTTGAAAATCATGTTGTTATCAAACCTGCACATCGTAAGCATTCTAGTGGTAAGTTTAGTAAAATCCATATAGAGGGTCCAATAACAGTTTCACTACGTCATTGTCTGCAATATAAACAATATCACAAAAAAAACTATGTAATGTCAACTATTCATGGAGATAATTGCTTTGAAATCGGAGGCAAGATTGGCATTGTTAGAAATATCTTAAAGGACAATGATAATAACTATGTCCTTTTTGAGGACTTTTCTGTAAAACAATCTTTTTTTCAAGACCCTATAGATTCAGCTAGCTTATCTGTGTATATTGTTGAACCATCAAATGGCCCTATAAAGCAAGTCTCCCTATATGACATAAAAACAAAGTATGTTATTCTTCCTTATAAAAAAAAGTTTGTAATCATGCCTCAGTTACATTTTCAAAATTAAATGTTTACATTGAAATCACAGTTTAGTTTATATATTCATTTTTCAAGCTATTTTGCATAATAGCAGCAGTTTAAATACTTTTAAACAATTTAAACATCATGTTTACAAAGTTAAAGTTGTGAATTTATCAAATCTTTATAATAATTGTGTTTATTTAAATAATAAAGTTATTAAGTCTTTATTTTTTTAAAACTGTAACAGCAATGTTTTTCAATAATATTTGCTTGGTTTAGAGAAAATTTAATTTTTCACAAAATGAATTAGATGATCATTAGCTACAAATCTAATATGAATGTGTTAATTTTAAATTCTTCAGATTCAGCCATATTAATTTGTCAATTTTATTACTTCAAGAGCTTCTGAATTATAGATCTAATATGAATGTTTATTTTTTCAAACCATGAATATTACATTTTTAACTTATCAATTTAATGTATATTAATGCTTACAATCTATGCAGAAATTGCATGCATATTTGTTATGTATAATAGATAAGAAATAAATATATATTGTTTATTTTTTTGTTTAAACTGTTGTTCAATTGAACTTAGGAACAGTTTTTTTACTTACAGTACAAACAGATTATCATAAGTTCATGTCCACACTTTTGCATTGCCTCTTTTAATGTTACATCAGTTCTTAAAGCAACTAATTACATACAAATTATTTTATTATGACTCTATGATAATAGCCTTTATACAAAAGTAATTTAATTTGAAATATTATAAGATTTGGCTATTTACTTCATTGCAATTGTGTTAAAAAACATCATATAATCTATTTATGAATAAATAGTACCTAAGTTAATTTGTTAGCGAAGACAGTTTTATCTGTCTGCAGCACAATGTATGCTATTGTTTCGTTTGATAATGAAAAGAAGACATGCTTTATTCCCTTGAACTGGTTACTGAGCTCATTTGCCACTAACAATATAGGAAAATTGATTGAAGATAGAACAGTTTTTCAGTGTTATTGGCCACCATGGAAAAATACCACCAAGGTCACCAAAGCCATTAGAGATCGAACTGATTCGTGCACTGATTGGGTGCAGTATAAGTTGAGACTGTTGGGTTTAGCAGGTAAGTGTTTTATTATTGTTATACATAAACTGATATTTTAGCCATAGAATTAGTAGACTACTAATTGTAATTTAATAAACTAAAATATAAAAATATAAAATATAAACTTATAAAATATAAACTTATAGTTTTATTTTATTTGATCTGTTTATAATACTTAAGTTGTGCATTTTAAAATAGGATTTTGATTTATTTTATTAGAAAGTGAAAAAGAAGCTCGAGAAAAATCAAAGAGGGCTGAGGATTCTTCTAATATTGAAGATATTTCTGATAAAGACCCACGGCAGAGAAAACGGTACAAAGCGGTAGTATTTCTTACAATAACTGTAACTGTATTTCTTACAATAACTGTAATTAACTGTAGTATTTCTTACAATAAACCTGTAAGCTTATTTTAAATATAACTAGCAAAAAAAGATTATATTGTGAACAGATATGCAATATAAAAATTTTTGTAGTCCCAAGTTCTTGTCGGTAATGGTGGAGGTAGCTTGACACAATTTATCAAGCGAAACATGGCCTATTTAATGACACCTAAGCTAGCGCGATAGTGTAGCTTGACGGGCCAACGGAGCAAAATTAAATTTCAAGAACTGCCACACTTTCAGATTTTGTTTAGTAAGTATTAACTTCAAATTTGTATGCCCACATTTAACAGTAACATATAAATCTTGAATTTTTTAGATCATAACATTTATTTAGATCACAACATTTAGCCCTTGATAAATGATGTAATAATAATAAATTAATATGTATACCGCAGCATTAACATAATAGTTTTATGTGTATTTAGGAGCTGCTAAACAAAACTTTGCCACTAAGGACATAAACAAAGGAGATGCTAGAGAAGGAGCTTTCTACGTGGTCTGGAAATACACGGGACCGTGGAGAAGGGGGCCGAAAACCGAAAAGGAAGAACGCAACAGAAGCCAAATATGTAGTACAAGTGCCTGATGGTGCAGCTACAAATGTTGAACAGTGAACAATGTTTTGTGATCTAGCATCAGTTCAGAGCTTGCAAACTGTTTGCCATCGTCTAAGTTATGATTGACTGAAAATTGTGCACAATGTGATCTGTTTTTAAGCACTGTATACATTATACTGGTTTTTCCAGCCTGAAAATACATTTGCCTTTTAGCACACAGAATCTGATTTCAAATACTTTTATTTGTTTAGTTCAGTTAAACTCATTGAAAGTCTAGTCAACTAGTTGTTATTACTTATAAGCATTCATGTGTATTTCTTGGTATGCTTTCCATCAGTTATGACTTACAGTAATGCAGTATTGCAACTTGCATCATATGTGTACTATAGGACAGTAATGATGCATTTTTTGAAAGGTTGATGGTTTACGACTTGTATATTGTTTTTTTTTTTAAATAGACTCTTGCACATACTAAACTGCTTACCAGTTGTAGCAATTATTTTTGGCAGTGTTATTGTTTTCATCTTATCTGCCAGCAATATAGCTACAGAACTTAGTAAAGTGAAATAGTAATAATAATAATAAAAATAATGATAATAAAAAATAACGATAATAATAATGATAATCATAGTAATAATAATATTAATAAAAGTAATAATAATAATAATTATGATAATAATAATAATAATAATAACGATAACAACAACAATAATAAAAATAATAACAATAATAACAATAATAATAATCTCAATTGTGCTTTCTCTACGCGAAGTTTGTGCTTTTTCTACACGATATGTACTTTCGCTACAAATTTGTGCTTTCTCTACGCTTTTTTTTGTGCTTTTTCTACGCAATGTTTTTTTCTACCATTTTGTGCTTTCACTACATTTAACGTTTGTGCTATTTCTACCATTTTGTGCTTTTACTACAATTTTGTGCTTTCTCTACCTAATACTTACCGTTTTCGCTACCGGCTAAAGGCAATTATTATTTAATTATTTTGAAGAATTCTTAAAAGAAAATCGAAAACTTTTTTATTATTTGTTACAAGTTTTTTATAGTTTAATTTATTTGAATAAGTTTAATCACTTAAAATAAAAGTTATTTTCTTGGAATTTCAGCAAGATAAATGTTTTTGTATATTTATTTAATTGTTATAGATTCAGATGAATTTAATTATGATATTCTTAAAAGTTTTGCGTTAATTTTTAATAATATTTTGACTGCGTTATGATGTTTATTGCTATTTTATATATATTTTTGTTCGATTGTCCCTATTATAAATAACTTTTTTTCATGCAACTGACTTTAATTTAAATAACCCAAACACCCTTCAATAATAAATCTGGAGAAAATCTAATTGTTTCCATTCTAAAAAATTGTTAATGTTTATTGTTAATATTGCTTATCAATGTTAAGCAATAATAATAATAAAAAAAAAGTATTTATAATGTGTTTCTGATAATATCATAAACACATTATAAATATTATTTTTTGCTTATATTTAGCAGTTGGAGTTTAGAAAGAAAAAGTTTTAAAGTAAATCAGTTTATATCATGGACAAAATTGTGAAATCTTATGAAAAAATAAAGTTTCTAATATATATATATATATATATATGTATATTTATATATATATATATATATATATATATATATATATATATATATATATATATATATATATATATATATAAATACTAGGGTACACCACAGTTTCACATTTATTTTTCAAAGTATCAATTTTTCTAGTAGCTGCATAAAATATTGTTCCTTTTACTATAAAAATCGTTTTTTGTTATGAAAGTGTTTATGTAGCTCATCTCTAAGTTCTGCCGAATTTCATTTTAAGTTTCAGTTATATGAATAAATCCAAAACACAAAACTTCCATTACTTCTGCTCCGTTTTTTAATTTGTTCGGCATAATATTTACTAATGACGGCATATTTCTATTGTATTTCATGTAAACAAATAAAACACGCGACGCATTCTTGTTTATTTGAAAATAATGTAATTTAAACATAATCTACTGCAGCATGCAGCAGTGTTTTATCTATTTTAACTAATTTGTTGTATTTTGATTCGAATTACTCTTTTTTTTCTAAGTATTTTGCATAAGTAACAGCCGCTAAATCATAAAGCTTACGTACAAAAAGAAATGTAATTAAAATTAATTTAATTTAATTATATTAAATAACTTGAAATTTTACGATACCTAAAGATTTTTGATTTAAAATAAAATAACTTGTTATTTTCAAACAATACGGTTAGCTTAGATGTGTTTAAAGATAATTTAAAAAACAAGGATAATAAAAAAAACGAAGAAGCACGTATCATAACACTAATATATTTTTTTAGAAAGCAACTAAATTTATTAATTCTATAATTATATTCATCTTTCCATTCGTTTTTAAGAAATAAAGATGTTATACGTTTTATTATTTTTCTAGCAGTCATAAAATTTAATTCATTTTAACATTTTAACATGGCATCGCATACACAAAAAAGAAAAGAGAATTTGTCTGTAAAAAATAATTTGACTGAGTCAATTAAAAAGAAATACTCAAAAGTATTGAAATCGAAAAACGAAATATGGTTGGTTGGATATCCGTTGTCAGATATTAATACCAGTTCTCTGCCTACTACTAGAGATGTCTACAGATTTTTTAGGTTTATACTATTTAAAGATTTTTATAACTTAAATTTTTTATTTCTAAAAATAACTTTATTTTTTAATTTAAAAATAAACTTAAATTCATCTTCTGTTTTGCTTGTTAAGGTATCAATTAAAAATGATGAACAATTCGATTCAAGTGTTTCATAAATGAACAAAAGAATTAGGTACTAAAAGCAACATTTCAAAATTAAAATTAGCTGCAAAATTAACAATGAACACCGTTAAAGTTTTTTGGGATAAAGCTGATATTCCTTGCAAGCAGGAAAAGTATATTATTGAAAGTATTATTAAGTTACATGATAAATAGAGAAGTCTTGCAAAGTCTAAACATAAATGTTTTTCAAAAAAAGATTTACTTATTCAAGGCTTTAGAAAAATAATGGATAATTTTTTTGATATTAGTTCTCCGAATTGGAAAGAATATGTTAAAAAAACCAGATCAAATTTAAATGCAGAAGAAGATATTCTCTGGTTTTCAACATTCAAATGTCGAGTAAAAACCGGAAGACTAGGTGGAAAAGATAATTTGTTAAAATTGAGTGTCATAAGAAAAATAGAGAAGGAGGAAAAAGAAAAATTAAGATTTGATAAAGAAAAGAAAATTAAATGATAAGGAAATTGATTTCAGCGTTTGTAAAAGTGATAGTGACTCAACTGAAGAATCATTTTTTGCTGCGTCTAGAGGTTCTATGTACTCAGATTCTCAGAGCTCTTCTAAAATTGATTATGAAGTAAATAATTTTGAATCTTCTGCAGGTGTAATGGAAAATGTTGTATCAGATAATATCAATTTGATTTTGCCAAGAAACTTTGTTTGTCATCCAATGATAACAGCAACTGCTGATAGATCTAAACTATCAAACGCACAGCTTATGATGAATGTTTCAGCAATCCTGGTTCTAGGTTACTTTTTGATTGATATTTAAATCACTAATCAGTTTCATGAGTTTTTTATTAGTGTGATTAGTTGATAAGAAAAATTATGTTCTGTATTTTTTAGGTGGGGTTAAAGCTAATGATGTAGATATTTCACTAAACACAATTAGAAGAGCACGTAAGCAAAATAGACAAATTATGGCAAGAAATAAAATGGCAGAATTTAGAAAAAAAAGTTAGATTAGATTATTTAACTCTTCACTGGGATGGGAAACTTATGAAGCAAATATCTGGTAAAAAGTTTGACTATTTAACTGTTTTAGTAGGTGGTTTTCCAAACTGGAAGGAAGGTAAAATTTTATGTATTAAACCCATTCAGTCAGGCACAGGTCATTCTATATGTAAAGGAATCATAGAAGATTTAGAAAAATAGGACCTTAAAGATAATATTGTTGCCCAAGTTTTCGATACAACGGCTTGTAATACTGGAGTAAGAAACGGAGCGGCAAATCTTCTTGAAGAATGCAAATCTATAAAAACGCTTCTCTGGCTTGCTTGTCGTCATCATGTTTTAGAATTAATCCTAGGGTCGTTTTGGAAAGCTTTATTTCAAAAAGAGACATCATCTGATGGTAATATAGAGTTTAATAATTTTCAAAAAGAATGGCTTCACTCTAAAAACATTCCTCTTAAACTTTCAAATAGATCCCTTGATCTTGAAAACTCATTCTTAAAACAAAAAGCAAATAAAACTCGCATTTTCATAGAGAAAGTATTGCACTCAAAGCATCACCCAAGAGACGATTACAAAGAGGCTGTAGAACTAGCAATTTTTCTATTAGGTGGAGAAGAGCCCAAGAAATGGAAAACATGTGGTGCTCACCATCATGCAAGATGGATGGCGCATTTGCTTTATGCACCAAAGATGTTAATATTTAAAAAAGATTTACCCGAATCTGATTTAAAAAACCTGAAAATCTTTTTGACTTTTAGCTCAGCCATTTACATTAAAGCTTGGTTAGAAGCGTCAAAGGCTTGCGATGCACAAATTGATGATATAGAATTATTTAATGATCTAGAAGCACTTAAAGGTATACCAAACTTCGGTGTACCTGCTGAAAAAGCCTAATATGTTTTAAGCAGACACTCTTGGTATCTAACCGAGCAGGTGTCTGTATTAAGTATTTTTTCAAATAAACTTTCTCTAAATGATAAAGATAAAATTGCAAAAAAAAATGCTAGAATACGGAAAACCACTTGGTATCAATTGCGGTAAACCAACTCTTCCAGTGATTAGAAAAAATTCCGATATTTTATCTTATATTGGGAACAAGTCTTGGTTGATTTTTCATAATTTAAAAGATGATGGAAAATGGCCTAAAAATCCTTCTTCAGAATGGGACGACAATGCCTATTATTTGAAAATGAAGCTGTTTATTAAAACTCTAAAAGTGACTAATGACGCAGCCGAGAGAGGAATTAGGTTGTGTTCTGATTATTTCCAAATACTTACAAAGGTAAACCGTAAAATAAGTTAAGAAGAAATTATGAACAAAAATCTAAATAATCATACAAATCTACTTTTAGAACAAATTATAGATAAATAATATTTCTTATCTTTAGTACGAGGCTGTACGAAACGAAGTTTTTAACCTGGTTGAAAATCACAGAAAAGTTGTAGGCAATTTTAATAAGAAGCAATTATATGTTGATTTAGCTGAGTATAAATAATAACCACTTTTTCATTAGCTTTTCTGTTTTTAATTAGACCCCAAAAAAATTCCAAATAAAGTAACTCTTCTGTAATCCAGGCAATATATGATTTAAAAAGGGGTTATAAAAGCAGTTATCACTTGTATTGTGGTAAACCCCTACCCATATGGGGGAGGGGTATTGAAAGTGTCACCAAATATCACATGGAAAGGGTGGTTAGCTACAATGTGACGTGAAAAAAACCTTTTAATTACAATTCTTATTATAGCGGAATCAGTAAATTTTTAGCAAAAATTAACTTAGAGATATATCTTTTTTAACAATAATAGCATTGCGCATAAAAGAGGGGGCGGGGGAGGAATTGATAAACAAGTAACACAAAATTATACATGGGGAAGTCCAAAAAGATTCAAAAACGTGTTGCCTATTAAATTAACAGCCTCAAATAACAAATATTTCCTATAGATATAAAAATTTTAATCATTTTTCACTTTCCTACAAAATCGTTATTTTGACATATTTTAGACTAAAACTGAAAATAATCAAATCAAATTCGGCAGCACTCAATGATATTTTTTTCCAAATTTTTTTTTATAGTTTGTATTCATATATGAAAAAGATCACGTTTTTTAGCAGACATGTTAAGTTTTCAAAATTTTTTGTTTTTGGCCTACCCTAATATATATATATATATATATATATATATATATATATATATATATATATATATATATATATATATATATATATATATATATATATATATATATATATATATATATACATGCATTTATATACATATATATACATATATATATATATATATATATATATATATATATATATATATATATATATATATATATATATATATATATATATAATATATAACCAAAAAAAGTTTTTCATATTATATATACAGTTACAGAATATACACATTTAAAATAAAAACTGAATAGTTTTTATTTGGAATTAATTCGTTGAAATAGATATTGATATCTGTATAATATTTAGAGAGGATCTGAAGTTTCAGCCAAATAAAAGTTACGATATGCTTGCGAAAGAGATGAATCACAGCATTTTAAAAAGTTGTTCATTGATAATAAAATTGGTTTGATTCATTTTTATAATATGTTAATTATTTTATAACAAGCATAATATTTAGTATTTTATATTTTATATTTTACATATATGTTTATTTATCTTAACTTGTAAATATCTTAAGTGAGCAGATAAGTTATAATCCTAGTGTTATCTAAAAATATTTTAAAATGTGTCATAACGTGTCCTTTAACGCGTTATAACATGTCCTTATAACATGTGTTATAGCATGTCCTTTAATGTTTAAGGACATATTAGTTTTCTTTTCAAATACTTTACATATATTTTGAGATGTACTATATTAGGTTATGGGATTTTTACCAAAATAGATTTTGAAGCTAACGAAGTTTTGTTGGAATATAAAGGTGAAGTTATTTCTCGTGTGGAAGCAAAACTGCGTCACAAAAAGTATTTTATGGAAAAAAAAGGTTGTTTGATTTTTGATGTTGATTTTGGCTCTGAAAGAGTGAGGTATGTAATTTTTATGATAATATAATTTTTTTATAATGGTAATTGATGATAAATATTGAAAGGTTCCTTATAATAATCTCCTTAATATTTGTGTTAAACTTAATTAAGTTTTATGTGATAAATAATTAAACTATTGCTTTTAATAATTTGAAAAAATAATTTTATTTATTGAAGAAAACTCAAGTTCAAGAAGCTAAATTTTATTAAGTTACATTATGTTTAATAGGCTGTTGAAAAACAACTTTCATAAACTATTATTATTATGTTTTATTATTAATATTATTGTTATTGGGTGAGAATATTATCAACATTCGGTGTTTCTATGTCTATAATTCAAATGATTTTTGATATTATAATTTTATAATGAAATTTAGCATTGATGTCACTTTTTCATTGTCTTTTGGACGTTTTATTAACGATTTAGCTGAAAAGTTTTCAAACTGTAGGCCAAAATGTTGTTTGGTGGAAGGAAAGTATAGCCTTATGTTTTTTTCCAAATGTTTCATTCCTTTGAATACTGAGCTGCGATATGATAATGGAGACAAAATCAATCAAAAATGGAGAGATTCTGTAAATTTTTTGTAGTTTATGCATTTTTTGTTTGTTTTCATATATAGATTTAGTTTAAGATTATTAATTTTGTTGCTTAAGATTTTATTCATCCTAATCAAAAACTTATCTAATCTAGAGAGACTATTTAAAACCATTAACAGTTAATGACTTGAGAAATTCATTACTTGGAAAGGTTTACTCTATATACTTTTTCTATTTTAACAACCCAGTTGTTTTCATTTAGTAAATAATTATTTTAAGAGCGTAAAAGTTAATCATATTTATTTATTATTTTTTATTTCATTTCACTTTCAGCCTCTTAAACAACATTTGACAAAGGTGTCAGAGGTTTGTGTATTTGTGCATTTATTATAAATAAATTTTCTATATTTATATATTATTTTTTTTAAACGTTTTAAAATAAAATTGCTTTAAAGGTTTTGTTGTGTTCAAGTTCTAATCAGTTAGAGGTATTTTTATTGTTAGCTTTTTCAAATAATTTAAAATTTATTTGAAAACTATTATAAATAAAATTTAAATAAATCATATTTAGCATTTACTTTATATTTTTTCCCTCAAGTGCCTAGATATCAATAAAAACTGTTTTTTTGAAAGAAAAGAGTTGCAAAAAATTTTCAAGATTTATCCAAAATTCTGAGTTTTTTTAAAGTTTCAATTTTTTCAGATTTCCAAAAAGTTTTATGTGAATACTAATTTAAATATATATTAGTGCAATGTTTTTTTTTAACTTTTTTCAGTCTTATATAAAAAATATATTAATTATTTCATAGAAATTAGGAAAGCCATTAGCTTAAAGCTAAATTAAGAAAAAAATAAAGAAAAATAAATTTTGTGTGTGTGTATATACACACACACACAAAATATATGTGTGTATATGTAAATGTATATACACACATATATGTATGTATATACATTTCAGTTAGTTAAAATTTTTCAGCTTTCTTTAAAAGTAATTAATCAGAAATTTTTGGGTTTTATTTATAAAAGTTTTAAAAAAACATAAACTTATTTTTATAAAATATGATCATATGAATCAAATGCATCCCAATGAAAACACTATGAAACGGGAGGAAACAGCAAAAGTATTGGTATGTTATAATTGCTGTATTTTTCTATCAAATATTTTATCCAATAAAATTATATTGCTCGGTAAAATTAATTAATTAAATATATCTTCAATTTGTTTGTCCAGTCTTGCAAAAAAGAATTAAAGTATGATGCTAATATTTCTTTACCTGACACTCTTCTTGAAAAGTAAATTTAAAAAAATAAATTTTTTTGAAATAGTTTAATAATTTTCTGATTTTCTAATTAATAATAGTGATATTCTTTAGAGCCTCAAAAGATAGAATTGATGAGGTAATTTTTATAATTTGTGTTTGTAATAATACATATACACAGTGTTGTCAAAAATATTAGAATCAACAACGTAAAAAGCATAAAAAAATGACTTAGTGAAAAATAATTTGTAAATTCTTTATAATTTTTAAATCAAACACTTCATTAATACACAATTTAGTTTAACAAATTTTTCAACATATTTTAGTGGTTGTTTTTTAAATTTTAGACACATTTTCTAAATTTTAGGGTCATAAACATTTTTATTTCCCAAATTATAATTAAAGCAAAATCAATGAGATTTTGCAAGTTTGTTAATGTCGTGAAGCTCTCTGAATGTTAACTATTTTTAAACTTTAGATTGAATTCAAATCTGATGAACTTCTAGGCCACAGAAGATTGAAGATTTTTTATCAGGGTTATTGTTAAGTAGATCATATGACAAATGTTCTAGATAACTAATGCAGCAAACAGTTTAAATTAGGAACTCTATTTTTTAAAGTTCTAGGTTGCATATAAGAAAAAATAAATAAAATTGAGTAAAATTGTTGTTGCACAGAAGAATGAATGCGATAAAATAATGTGATTCAACTTGGTTTGCTCCAAACTGGAATTTTAAGGAACGTTAGACCATAAAAAATTTTGAGGAATGTTAAGCCAAAACAAATGCTGTTTGTCTATACTGTGTTCTACTAATGGCAGGCCAATAAATATCCTCCTAAAGAGATTTGTGTTTTTATTTGGCAGTGGCTACTTGCTTGGTCACATAAATAAACCTGATCGATTAGATAGAACTGTTTTTCTTGCGCTAAGCCAATCAAAATAATATGACAGATGCTATTGTGATCAACTTCTAAAATCTGAGGATTTTAGGGCAAGTTTCAGCTACATAAAGTTTTTTGGATAGTGTAAACTTACTAACTGTAAACTACTATTTTAACAGTCTTAAAATAAAATTGAAGTAAAATTTTATTAAGACTGGCTCTAACTTTTGCTTTAATTAAGGCAGTGGCATTGGTCTTGAAGTTGTACCTGTACTATGTATCATAGAATATTTGTCATCTGTTTAAAGTGTCTTAATGGTACTTTTCTCCAATCATTTAAAACTTACTAGTAAAGATAAAATATATAAAAATAGCTACCAAATTATTATTTATGTGTATTTTTAAAAATAATTAAAATTATGCAAACTTGCCCTAAAGTTAAAAAACTTTTAATAAAATAGTTAATATTTTATGTTTCGTTGTACAAATGTAACTAGTAATATAACATAAATTTTTTTTTTTTTATTACACTTTTAAAAAAAACCCTGACACCCATGCTTTAAACTGAAAATGCAGAAAAATTTTCTAAGGGTTCTAATATTTTTCACACCACTGTATATGTATGTGTATTTGTATATATATATATATATATATATATATATATATATATATATACATATATATATATATATATATATATATATATATATATATATATATATATATATATATATATATATATACACACACAGTGGGCCTGAGCATGCTCAAAAAACAATTTTTGTACCCAATTTTTTCACATAGTAGGTCTAAAAGGTGTTACTTTTTTCAACTCAAATCTGTTAAAATTAAAATGTTTGAACGGGGGTTTTTAAAAAAAAAAGGTATTTTCCTTTTTATGAATTTTTTGATAAAAAAAACAATAACAACAAAAAAAAACAAGTTTACATACCTTATATAAAAGTAAACATTCATTTCAAATACAAGGAATCCTTACTTAATATACTTTATACAACATATATGTAGTATTTTATTGGTACTATACATTGCAGTAAGAATATTATTATGATATCATTAAAAATAATTAATACACTTATTACTAAAACTGTTCTATACATCATGCTGTCTATACCAACATTCATATAAAGTTATGTAATCTAACAAACCAAGTAAACTTTCATCTAGTCTTATGCCATTATTTTTAAATTTATTTATTACTTTTTAATAGGACACAAACAAAATAATATTTTAAAAAATGAAACCAAAAGAAAACAATGATTTCATAAAACTAGTGTGTCTTCTGTGTCTTTCTAAAGAAAAGAAGCCCACAATTTAGGCTTATCAAACCAAGAGAGTATTGCAAAATGAGTATAGATTATGAAAGTATCATAAAAATCATTGCTGGAAAGAATATAATTTTGGAAATAATAATCTGCCTGAAAAATTATGTCCTGCATTCAGAAGAAAACTCATTGGACTAGAGGAAAAAGATCCCTGATACAAACCATTTAGTTTTCTACCAAAATACGAAAGTAAGTAATATAAAAGTTTAAAAAATTAATGTATTTAATCTCAGATAACTTATACCTTACTGTAACCTAGTAAAACACAGTATAGTAGTTATAAAAATTTATCTTTAGACTTGAACACAAGAGTTATGAGAGGAGCCAGATGCAAATGCTTTATATGTAAAAAAGGTCGCGAAACTATTAATAAGAAAGAAAATAAGACTCACTTAGTGCCAAGTTTCATGCAAGTTAAGAAAGAACTAGAAATAAATTTGAAAAGAGACCACCAGAAAGTCAGGCCGATCTGAATGTTCTGCTTTAAAGAAACAGGAAAAGATTTGCGTCATCCATGCAATAAAACACAGAGAAAGAAAAATTTGTCCAATTTATTACAGGCTGCTTCACCTAAAACTAAAGGTGTAATAATTTCATAATTATATTAATTATAACTTTATTATTTTTTTATATATATTACTTAAAAAAAAAAAAATTTTAATTTATTTTAATAGAAAACTAAAATATTGTCATATATTTTGTAAAATTTTTTTTAGAAAGAGTTGTACCCACTACTCTAAAACATATGGCTGGTAAAAGTGACAATAAAATCAAGCTAAAAACTTATTGCCGGAATAAATGTCTGGTTTATTTAACCAATACTGAAATTAAGAAGCCACACTTTGGTTTAGAAAAATTGAAAATGCAGCAAAATAAAATTCATGTTAGGCAAGAATTTAATATATAGTTTTTATTTTATGATTTGTAAACCTATAAATTATATTTAAAGTTATAGCAAATCAAATAACTCAAAAATTATTTTTAGCGACAACAAAATGTTAGAGATTGCTAAGTTTCTTAGGTACGAGACCGGAGATAGAAATTCTGTTGCAAGCAACTACAGAGCTACAAGAGTTACAGAAAACTCATTACTAGTTCCTTTATTCAGTTCTGAACTTTTAAATGTTTTCACAAAAGATAAAGTCGGAAATTCACATGAGGCAGTCTAATGTTTTATGAATGGTTATACATTGATTATTAATTTTATTGATTTAATCAAACACAAATTTTATAGTTTATTGAACAAGAGGTTCCTGGGGTAATTTGCAATGATGTCGAGAAACTGATATCTATGGTAATGAACCACAGGAAACTACTACCAAATGAGATTGATATTAAAGTGGGAATAGATGGTGCACAAGGCTTTTTAAAGTGTACTGCCTCTATAACATACAAGCCTGATGAAAGAGATCAGGAAACTCCTCAAAAGAGAATAAAATATTCAAAAGGCTATGAAAAAAAAGAATTTAAAAATTCCAGTGTTTTTAAAACCCTTATTCTAGCAATTGTACCTCACATTGATGAAAGTTATGTAAACTTAAGAATGCTTATTGAAAAGCTTAATATAGGATCTTTAGACTACTCATTGTCAGAAGATATTAAAGTTTAACTATAAATGGTTGGAAAGCAATGTGCATCTTCTAAACACCCGTGTACATTCTGCGAAACTGAGATACCTTTGTTGCCTAAAGCTAAGGAAAACACAATCAGTTCTTTGCATCAATGGCACCAAAAATGGTTAGAAAATGGTTCTAAACTTAGTCAGGCCAAAAAATTTCAAAATAGCATTCATCCACCTCTTGTTACAAGAGATCCTGAGAAAAAAATTGTTGAGATAAAAAAACATTCCTGGACTATATATTCTACTTGGTATTGTTGACAAAATTATTTCCGAAATTAAAAAAAATATGTTTAAGAACAAAGAAGATGGTTTTAACTTCATGTCAGCCTATCTTAAGTCCATTAATCTTGGCAGAGTATCGTATCAAGGACAACACAGACTTGAAGGAAATGCTTCGAATATATTTTTTTTAAAAATTGATATTTTAAATAGATTTTTTTGTACACATGGTCTTGGTATTCATGGGGCCAAATATATAAAGGCGCTATTATCTTTCAAAAAGGTTATAGAAGGATGTTTTGGGAAAACATTGTGAAAAACTTACAAAAACGACATCAAAAAATTCTCAGATGACTACAGAAACTTAAGAGCCAGTGTAACAGTTAAAGTTCATATTGTTGAGCAACATATTGTAGAGTTTATTGACCTTAAAGGGGGCACATTTGGTAAGTGTTTTTTTACAGGAAATATCTATAAGATAGTATTGAATATTTAGTTAAATATGGACTATATTTTTGCGAAAAATTTATTTTATATTAAAACAAATTTAAAAAATCTTTAAATTATATTATATAAAAAAATATTTAGGCCTTGGTTATTGGACTGAGCAGGCCTTGGAAGCAGTACACCAGGATTTCAAGCAATTTTGGAACCGAAGAAAAATCGGGCAGTATCATCCAAATTATTCCAAAATATTAAAGAATGCTGTTGCAGCATACAATATTGCGCACTTTTAAAGTATATATTAGAGTTATTTATTTAAATTATTTTTAATAAGTACTCAATAAGTCTATTTTGTGTTGTGGATATCGAAGCTTTTTAAATGAATAAACTTAATAAAAACATAAATAAGATGTATATTTTTTTTTAAATAGTCGACAGCTCTGCAGACTTGATGTAATGTAAAAAACATTGTTATATATCTGTAATATTATGCACAAATATTCACTAACGACATTTCATATTTGAGATTTTTCATTTATTATCAATTTATGAACAATACTGTTATAGAATTACTAGCTTTAATTATAAATTAATGTTTTTTATTATTGATATTTAAATTCTTCTATAATATCTAAACATTTATGAAATATTAAAGACAGCATAGATAGCAATTCATGTAAATTCTTAAATTCAAAGAAATTCTTAAAAAAGGAAAATACCTTTTTTTTTCAAAAACCCCCGTTCAAACATTTTAATTGTAACAGATTTGAGTTGAGAAAAGTAACACCTTTCAGATCTACTATGTGAAAAAATTGGGTACAAAATTTTTTTTTGAGCACGCTCAGGCCCACTGTGTAGGGTAAAGTGAGGTTAACTGGGTACAGGTGTTAACTGGGCCACTGGCTGTTCATACTTCTGCAGTTTGAATACACCGCTTTTATTGATGTTTCCCAAACGATCCACTAGGTGGCACTACTTGCTGCTGATTTTGAATGCAAATGGCAGCCATTTTAAAATTTTATTAAGCATTTGTTGCTCTTGGAAGTCAAATGTATTGTTTTACTGCAGCGTTAGAAAGTTGATAGAATCTGTGTTTATCAAGTTTTGTGAGTTTTAATAACTGATTTCTGAACTTTAATATAGTGCCTATTTGAATAATTATCACAAATTACGCAAATACCTAAAATACTGGTAAGTTTTTGTAAAAATATGAATTTTGATATAGTGGGGTTAAGTGGGCCGGCTATTCATGTGGTTATATGGGACGGCCCACTTAACTCCACGAATGAAAAATTAATTTAATATAATCATTTAATTAACATTTATATCAACTAATTATGTTTTTTTTTTATTCCAGTTTATAAATAAATTAAATTAAAATGCCCCGTCAACGTCAACGTACCACAACGCACAGATCGTATTCCATTGATGCTTTAAAAACGGCAACTGAAAAAATTATAAAAGGAGAACTATCGATAAGAAAAGCAGCGGCCAGTCATCAGATACCAAAAAATACATTAGCCAGTATGTGCTCAAAGTTAAAAATACACCTGATGGAGTTAAGGTTAATTTTCGACCATCAAATGAACATTTACTCGTTTTCAACTCAAGTGAAGAATTGCTATTGAAAAAATATATTCAAGATGCAGTCAACATGCACCATGGACTTTCATTTACCCAAGTTCGTCGCTTAGCTTTTGAGTTTGCCATAGCAAATAACAAAAACGTGAAATGTAATTGGACAGAAGAAAAAATGGCTGGAATAGAATGGCTGCATTCATTTATGAGACGACAGAGTTTGGCGCTAAGAACCCCCGAACAAACTAGTCTTAGCCGTTGCACTAGTTTCAATAAAACTAATGTTGGAGCATTTTTTTCAAATTTAGAAGGTGTTATTAACCAATTTAATCTACAAGCACAAGACATTTTTAACTTAAATGAGACTGGTCTCACAAGTGTACATAAACCAGTAAAAGTTTTGGCTTCAAAGGGGCAAAAGCAAGTTGGCCAGGCAACATCAGCTGAACAAGGTGTCTTGGTTACAGCATGTTGTATTGTTGGAGCTACAGGAACTGCAATACCTCCATATTTGCTGTTTCCCAGAGTGTTTTTTAAGGAACACATGATTAAAGGCGCACCTGTTGGAACAAAAGGTGCAGCAATAAAATCTGGATGGATGATTTCAGATATTTTTATTGATGTCCTCAAACATTTTGTCGATCACGTAAGACCTACAACAGACAGTCCAAAGTTGATATTATTAGACAACCACGAGAGCCACTTAAGTATTGCTGCGTTGAATTATGCAAAGACTAATGGCATAATGTTGCTGACCTTCCCTCCGCACTGCAGCCATAAGTTGCAGCCTCTGGATGTGAGCGTATTCGGTCCCTTAAAAAAACACTACACCAGAGCCTGCAATGATTGGATGACAAACCATCCTGCGACTCTAATCACAATTTATGACATAGGAGAATTACTGGGGACTGCTTTTCCGTTAGCATTTACGCCAAGGAATATTTCCCAAGGGTTCAAAGCAGCAGGAATCTATCCATTTGATTCCCAAATATTTACAGAGGAAGATTTTTTAGCTGCAACAGTTACAGATAGACCAGATCCAACTGTTTCAGATACAACCATTGAATCGACAACATTACCCTCAACATCAGTATCAACCATTATAGAAATACCAACCTCACTAACTGACTGTCAACTTATTTCTCCGGAACAAATACGACCATTCCCTAGCCGGAATGCGTAAAAATAACAGAAAACCAAAGCAGAAAGGAAAGTCTGCTGTTTTAACGGATACTCCAGTCAAACGGCAATTGGAAGAAGCTGCACAAATGCGTGCAAATAAATCTAAGCCTAAGTCCATTGCCCCAAGAAAAGAAAAGTGTAAAATACTAAAAGAGTCCAGTGATGAAGGATCATCAGAAGTAGAGTATGCCGATTCTTTATTGGATATTTCAGAATTATCTTCTGGAGAAGATACGGATGATTTTAACCAGCCCATAACCGTCGATGATTTCGTGCTTGCTATGGTGCACGGAGCTAAGAAAAAGTCTAGCAGGCACTATATTGCCAAAATAATTTCGAAAACGCAAGATGGTTTTAGCGTTAAGTGGCTGAAAAATCAAAATAGGACAACAAAATTTTATATTACAGATGAAAAGCTGACCTTCGTTCCTGCATCTGATATTGTTCGAAAATTGCCAACTCCTCTATTTCACGGAGAAACGGGACGATTCGCCAATTTATATTCCTTTCAATTCGATTTTTCCAATTATTCCATTGTTATGTAAACATAGTGTTTTATTAATGTTTAATAGTAGAAATATTCATACAATTTTTTCACATCGAAGGTGTATTTTTTCACTAATTTGTGTTTTTTTTATAGTATAAATTTATTGTTATCACGAATATTTTGTTTATTAATTCTATCTTTCTTAACTAAATATATTATCAAAATAAAAACTAATATTATTGTAGTTTCACTAGTATGTACCCAGTCAACCCCATAGGGTGGCCCAGTTAAACCCGTCACTGTGGTTATTAATTATAACACCTAATTAATTATAAATATTTTATTTATTTACTTATTTATAGTTTAAGTTTGTTAATACTTTTTTTTACAATTTAGGATTGTGGAAATTTTGGGTGAAGATTACAGGCTTGAGTTTAACAAGTTGTTGTTGTTTTTTATTAATCTTTTTTACAAACATAGATCTTTATGTCTCAATAAATTATCTGTAAAAATCTTGTATATATATACATATATATATATATATATATATATATATATATATATATATATATATATATATATATATACATATATATATATATATATATATACATATATATATATATATATATACATATATATATATATATATATATATATACACACACACACACATATATATATATACATACATAAATATATATATATATATATATATATATATATATATATATATACATATATATATATATATATATATATATATACATATATGTATATGTATATATATATATATATATATATATATATATATATACATACATTAGCTTTATGAATCATTTTTATCAGGGCAATAGTAATTCTGTGTGCATGAAGGAAACTACAAAAGTATTAAATATGCGTTGTTTTTTTTTTTTTTTTGTTGTTTTTTTTTTTGTATTAAAAATTTTATTTGGCAATAATTATATTAAATTTTACTTTATAAAATTATTAACTATAATGGCAAAATTTATGTACAGACTTGTGAAGCATATTTAAATAATGAACAGAAGATTTGTTTACCTGGAACTCTCTGTGAAATGTATGAATGTTAATTTTTGAGATAGTGTCCTTGTAATGTGGTGTTGAACAGCATAATAATAAAAGAAACAAATTTTTTAAATTGTCTGAAGATGAATTATAGGAGGTAATTTTTTAACTAATGCGAGTATATAATTTAATGAATAAGATTTTGGAACAACAAAGGGATTGGTTAACTAATTTTATAATTTAATGATTTGTATCACCTTAGAATCAAAACTTGGCATTTTTAGTTTTTGCTGCTAGTGATATTTTTTTGAGTTATTTCTGGTTATTTCCTTTGGATTAAGTTTATAAGATTATTAATGTTGGGGTTCTTTCAAAGTTTGTATGCTTAAAAAAATTATAGATGCGTAAATTTTATTAAAGTTTCCTATGCTTTATTTAACTTTGTTTTTATATAACTGAAATAAATTGTAAAAATTTCAATAATTTGATTTATTTTGAGCAGACTGGTAAGATAGTGGTGATGACTAATAAAGTGGAAAAGCTAGAAATTAAAAAAACAAGAAACTCCGCTTGAAAAGTAATTTCATTTTTTTACAAAATTTAAACATTCACTTTTTTAGACGGTTTTTAGAACTTTTGAGGAGTTAATTAGTTTTAATTTTGTTAACTATATATATTTTTTAGTAATCTACAATTGATCTAACTATGTTGCATGATATAAGTGACAGAACAAAACATTGTTTATAAAACAAACCAATTGAGTAACAGGCTTTAAAATTTACTCAAAAAATTTTGACTCACTTTTAAAATAATTTTTAAAGCAGCACATATGTATTGATTTAATATGATAAAATTAGCTAATCTTTTTATTTAAATAATTCATAACTTCCTTTATTGAAAAACTTTTATTATTTTGTTTTGACTTATATTATATTCTAGTGTTTTGGTACCTTTACTAGTGGTGTTTAAGAAATTTCTGATGAAAAACAAAAAAAAAAGAGTTATTTTGAAAGAAACCTTTAAATTGAGCTTGTATCATATACAAAAGTCTGAATTGTGGCCTTTATTATAGAATTACTTGAAAATGTGCAGAAATATTTTTGACAAAAGATTTTGAGACTTTTTACAGGAAGAATCATAAGAAATAAAGATTTTATTTCAAAAAGTTTTGTAAATTAAAATATTTTTATATGTAAATATTAATTATACCATAGGAATCAATTAAGTTTTTAAAGTTTAACGTCAACCAAATATTATTTTAATATTTTTGTTATTTCAGCCTATTTAAACATAAAACCTATAGATGTCCTGTTGATGGTTGTTTTAAAGAAGTTGTCAATTTGTCAAGACATTTATAAAGCAAACGCTTAAACCACTTTTTGAGTAAAGAAAGTACACAGAAAGCTCTTACCTACTTCAATCATTGTAAAAGATCTTCTGATATACAAGTCCTTTTTCAGTGTCCTTACCAAAATTGAATGGCTGCTGTTAAAAGCATGGATAACCATTTTAAAAGAGTTCACAATTTTAAATCTAGTAATCCATTTTACAAAAAGTTATTGAACAGTGCAAGCAAAATCAATATTAACAATATGCCACCAAATTTCATTTCCTCTCCAAAACAGTTGTTTAAAAAAAATTCTTTAACTGAAAGCAAAAGTGCATCTACTTGTTCTAGCAATGATATTAGTATGCACTTATTGCATCATGCAGACAGTAATATAAATTTTGGTCATACTGTTAGTGATATAAATTCCTTGCCTAATGAAAATAAAAGTATAGTTTTGGAAAAAAAATCTCTTCTTACTGATATTATTTCTAGCAGTGAAGTAAGTTTAAATTTTTCATCTACACCTTATATTGCTAATATTCCTTCTACTATAGCTTCAGAGTGAGATTTAGGCACTTCAGGTTCTGATGATGACAGTGATGAATTATATATACCTGAAGACAATTTCATATTGCAACTTGATGCTAATATTGAAATATTGTTAAACAATTTTAAAATTTTTTTAGTGGACCTGATAACAAACGAGTATCTGAATCTGCTAGCTGAACAGTAAGAGATGTGCAAAGGTATTTCCAGTTAGTTAGCACTGTACATTTTAACAATGCTTCTAACCTTTTCACTATTAAAACTATACGGGACATCTATATTCCAAAACTTGAATCAAAACTTTTGAAACCTGGCTCAATAAAAAAATAATTGTTTTCTTTGCTAGATTTTTCTAATTTTTTACTATAAGAAAAAGAATCTTTAAAAATTTCTCAATGTAATAAACCAGACTTATATGATATAAAATTAAAGTTAAATACATGGATAAAAACATATAATCGCGAAAAAAAAAGCAGCATTTTCATCGTCAAGAAAGGAACTACCAATCAACTGTTACACCATCACAGATTTCATCATACTTTGAGTCTAAAATTGCTAAGGAAGCTTTAAAGGTTTTTAATTATTTTGTTCTTAATAAAAGACCTGTAACTCTGACAGAGTACGCTATCATAAGAGACCATTTGATACTTGTGATTTTACTTGGCACAGCTCATCGCTCTGGTGTCTGTGCTAATATCATAGTAGATGAATTTTTGATGTCTGAAAAGAATGCAGACGGAATGTTTCTTATTCCTGTTGGTAATCATAAAACATTCAGCACCTATGGTCATATGTATGTTGTTCTTCAACCAGAAAAAATTCAATGGTTAGATGTTTTTGTAAATAAAGTTCGTTCACAGCTAAGCACCACATATAGAAATGTTTTTTTATCGTGGTCTGGGCATCGCATGAAGTCTGGTGCCATTAGTGAACGACTTGGTTCACTGTGGAAAAATGCTGGGATTTACCACTAAAGTTCAGGAAAACGAAATGTTTGTGCTACACTTCTGCGTAACTCTGTGGCTACCGGTATACGGGAACAAAATATCGGAAATAAAGATGAGATTGCTGGTAGTATGGGGCATTGGTCTTTAACAGCAGAAACAAATTACACTTGTCGTAAAAATCGTAATACAGCTGTGAAATCCAGTAAGTCTATAAGCGCTTATTTTCAACACGATTTTATGGATTCAAAAAATTTAAATTCAAATACATTAGAAAAAAAATTGAAATGCAAGAAGAAAACATTTTGAAAAATACTTTTCATGCAACTCCAACAATGAGTAAGATAATGGATGTACTGCCATCAATTAGAATTAATGCCACTCCAAAAAAGATGTATGATGAATTAAGAAGCATGTTTGAACCTTTTTTCACAGTAATAATATTATTTATTGTATATATAATTTATTATATATGTAACTTTTTCAACTTTTGAACTGATTTCACTCAATTTATAAGTTAAATACCCAATTTTATTTTGTTTATAATTAAATTTATGTTTTTTTTAATACATTTAGACCAATGTTACACCAAAAAAGCAAAATATGTTCACTAAAGAACACATATTAGTTCTACATTCAAATGGTGGTCAACTTATTTCTGGTGGCCCATTGACTCAAGAAAGAATTGTAAATGTTTTACAAAATTCTTTGTTATTAGAAAAGTATAGTTGGCAGCAGTTGAGAACGCGGATTTTTTATGAAAGAAAAAAACGCCTAATCAAAGTAACTTTTAAATTATAATATTTATTTGCATAATTTACTTAATGTTTTTGTATAGGAGACCCAGGCTAAAAATAATATCAGATTTTTGAATGTACTATTTTAGGTCAAAATTTAATTTTTTTAAAATTAGTTTTAACCAAAATGAGAAACTAAAATAAAAATTTAAGATTACATGAGCATAAATTACAAGAGCAATAAGTGGTAGGGAGGTTAAGAGTAACCCATAAACTTTAAACACTCCTTAATGAAACTTGTGTTCATGTAATTTGTCTTTTAATCAATAGGATAAGTTATGACCTTGAGCTCAAGGTCATAACTTATCCTATTGATCATATAACAGATTATAAAAGATAAATTATAACTTACCCAGATTTTTTGGTCGGAACTTTTATTTGTCGAAGTTTTAATTATTTACTAAATTTATTTGTTATTTACTTGATTTTGGTGCTATTTTCCTAAAGTTGATGTTATTTACCTGTTTTTTGTTATTGTCCTGACTTTTTTTAATGGCTTCATGTTTTACGTTTGTTCATTTTTTTATTATTTACCTGATTCTTTATATTTTTTTTCAACCCGGTTACTTGTCTGATTTTTAACTTTGGGTTTTCTGGTGTTTATCTGATTTTTTCGTTATTTAACTGATTTTTTATTTGATTTTATTCGTTATTTTGCAGCAGATTTTTTTGTTATTTACCTGATTTTTTTTCTGTTTTTAACCTGGTTATTTGTGGTTTTTTTCGATAATTAGTAGGTTTCTTGCTACTTATCTGATTTTTTTATTTGTTTTTGTTTAACAATTTTTTGTTATTTATCTGATTTTTTTTCTCGTTATTTAACTGGTTTTATTTCTTATTTAACAGATTTTTTTTGTTATTTACCTGGGTTTTTTGTTGGTATATACCTGGGTTTTTTTTTCTCGTTATTCATCTGATTTTTTTATTTAATTTTTTCATTTGACTTTTTTCGTTATTTACCAGATTTTTTGTTATTTGCTTGATTTTTTGTTCTTGCTATTTACCTGATTTAAAAAAAATATTATTTATCAAATGCTATCAATTTAAACTTCATTAATGGCATGTGTCGTGGTCATAAGAACCAATACTAGCACAAAGTTGTGAAAAAACTTCTCAAGAGACGTAATTTTGTATTAAATGGAGTAGCTAATATTGGAATGAGCTTATAGAATATATAGTAACGATCTTTCAAAAAGTCAGAAAACAGATTTTGTAATTATTCAAAAATAAAAGTTTTAAAAATCAGTTGGCATATCAGTTTAAGCCTGCTCATAACTAAAAAAAATTACCCAAAGTTTCGTTTCTTTTACATTACATATCAAAACCTAAAAGAAAATTTTAAAAATATGTAAAAAAAAAAGTTGTATTGTCAATCAATTTTGAACAAAATAGAAAAAAATTTAACTTGAAAACCGCTAGAAGTTAGAGTTGATATTTGATAAACGTTTTATGCCAATAAAAAGAATGGCATGCCCTTTAATGACTGATATGCTTCTAGTAAAACTTGCAGTTTTTTGATTTTTTGGCAAAGACAGGAAAGCTTGGAGAATCGGTTTAGAAGGGTATATTTGATATAAGCACTAGCATGCAATAATATTGTATGATAATAACATAGTAAATGTTACTTTTGTTGTTACAGAATTTCCTGCTGACATATTTACATATGCATCTTATTTTGGGCGCCCTTATATATTAGCATTGTATTTTTTTTTTTATTAAAGTATTATTAAAAAAATATTTTAAAACCTTTCAGAAGTTTAAATTTAGAAAGCAGAAAATCAATCTTACAAAAAGTTCTATTATTCATGAAGTAACTTGTTTAAACATAATGGCATTTATTTGCTATCTTTAATTTTACACTCTTAACCTTAGTGTAAAAAAGCGTTTTTTGGATTTTTTGACCATAAAATATTGATGAGTACTTCATTAGAATCATTAGAACTCTGTGTTTAACCTAGGTGTGCATGTTTGAATATTGCTCAGTTTTTCAAGCTCTTAATGATATTTAGATACAAGTTGATAAACTAATTTTTGACGTGTAATTACTATTGTATCCAAAAAAATTTTATGTTATTAATATCAGCAATATGACGCACAAGAAATGATACGTGACGACGAGACTGATCAGGAAAGATAGTTCAATAACAATGTACCTCGCAGTTTTTTTTTTTTGTAAAATATATATTTTTTGTACACTTTTCATTTTCACTTAAAGAATTATTAGCTGCCGTCTGGTACTAATAATCTTCTGGATAAATCATCACGCTCTAAACTTTTTGGTTCAATTTAAAGTTTTTTACATGGGTTACTATTAAAAACATCAAATGCCTAGGAATACTTTTTTTTCAATTAAAATTTAAAAATTAAGTTACAGTAATATAATCAAAATAAAGATTTTTTTGTAATAATAAACTTTGTGCATTTTTTTACCCCTGATGATGCCGAATGATTTAAGGAGAAAATATGTTAAGCCTTCCATTCAGCAAAACCTACATGATTATGCTTTCTTTACTGTATTCTACATCCTCTAAAGTACTTGAAAAGGACTTTGATGTCATTATATTCTTATTTTGAAATTGTGGCCAAACAACATATAAGCAAAACACGTTTGCGTTTTTACTGTAAGCCATCGGTAGAAATTCTAATGCATTTTTTGCCTGACTCGTTATGATACTCTTTAATAATACTTTTGTTCCTGCTGCTTTTGTAGAATTTTGTTTTTCTTTTGTTTTGCTGATAACTTTTATGAATTTTAAATAGTGTTGTTAACCTTGACCAATGCGTTGATATTCATACAGGAAGTGTTTACAATTTAGTAAAAATCCACTAAGGTTTGGCGCCTCTTCCCAATATCAGGGAAAAAAACAACCATTCTAAAGTTGACATAATATTGTTTAGGTTTAGCTTTTTTAGTACCATCAAATGTATGTTATTCAACTGAAAGTCAAGTACCACAAAATAAAATTTTATATTTTGCTGTCCAATAAATTTTACAATGCAAATAAATAGTTTAATTTTAATGGTCAGAGCAAGGAAAGACTATGTTTTTGTCTTTTTGCTGAGTATCGCATTAAAATTTCATTATTTACAAGGTTATATGCGGGAGGCTCCGGTTGACACCATCACGACCTGGTACAGAGGGGTGAAATCAAAATTAAAAAAATGCAAATATGACAGAACGGCTTATGCATGTGTTAATTTATTTTTGCGTTTGGCCTAATTAATAGTTTTCAGGCTTTGATTTTTCAATGTTTTTTATTAATAACTCTGCTTTTTCCTCATTTCACACAAAAATCTTTCGTCTTTTATTTAAAATCAAATTTTTTTTTTATTTTGATAGAAATTCGAAACCCCTGTTGTTGAGTCTAAAAAATACAGAGGAGTGACACCAAAAAAATTTAATGACCTTGGTGACACTAACCGTAGCGACGCCACTATAGTATATACTAAGAATTAATGAGATGTCTTAGACATCTATTTAATTACAACCTTATTTAATTTTTTTATATTTTTGCCCACATGCTACTCGGTGTAGTTAGGGTGGTACATACCTCAAAATATTCAAAATTTTCAAAATTTGAATTGTCAATTTTTCTGGTTAATTTTTCATTGCTGATTCTGAAAATGAGATCAAAATTAGATTAAACAGCATTTAAATTAGTCTAATTTAGCATTTGAAATGTTTATAATTTTCTAGTTTCTTAGCAACGGTCTTAGCAACCAGGGTGATACATGAACTTATTTTATTTCCTATCTATATTTGTGTTCATTCAGTATGGAAACTAACTTTTTAGCCTATAGAGCTTCTTGTTTAGACTTGAAGACATATTTCCAAGCAATACAACCACGGTATTTCCTTAAATTTACTGGATGCATGTATTGCAAATAAGGTTAAGTTATCATTATTGAAAAAATCCGAATTTTTTTACTTATAATAAGCTCAACTTGCAAAAAACTGAAATCAAAAGCGAGAAAAAAAAAGTTTCATGGTAACAGATTCTCTCAAAATCAATTAAATTATGACGAATTCAATTATGAAGTAGATACTCAAGGTATTGAATGCTATGTTTTTTTGACACTCAAATCTTAAAAGACATTGTCGATAAAGTTGGATTATTTCCAATACGCTTTGGAAAGTTAGGTTTTAATCCTAATATTGATAAAAAAAGGATTATCACATCTTTTTATACTTACTTCCTGTACTTGTAAATGGAAACACGAGTTTCATACCTCAAAAAAAAGTCTCAAGTTTTAGCAAAAACAATGGTGGTAAGGGATATGATACTAACTATTGCTCTGTTTTAGCATTTTGTGAAATTGGAAAAGGTCATTTAGCTATAGCACGTTTTAGTTTGATAGCTAAATGACCAAAGAAGACCTTTTCATGGTATAATTTTTTGCTTCAGGTTTTTTTAATATTTAAAATTTTTTTTTTTTTTTTGTATATAATTTTCAAAACCTTTTTACTACCCGTAATAGTGAATCTAAAGAACACTATTTTTGAAGTCTTTAGATCAATTCTGCTCATCGGCGTTAACATGAATTTAGTTGAAATCTATTGAGTTCCTTAATTTACTATTGATCCTAGTTCTAATCGGTTCTGACGTATATTAACTATATATCATGTCAAAACACAACATTTCTATCACAAAAAATACTTTAACTCCGACCAAGAAAGACCACATGATTAAAAAAAATTGCCGTCAAACGATCAAAACAGATTATGTTGTTAAACTATAATGTTCATTTCACCTAAAAAACATATTTGTTTAGAATGTTTTTAAAATTTAAACAAGCGACTGTGGTTATAAGAAAAATTTAAAAAAAAAAAGAATTTTCGGTCTGGGTTTTTCCCCTATAAAACATTTATATTTTATAATACCGAAAAATTTATTATTTTAATTTTTTTCGTCTTTTTATAATTCACAGACCTGATCATTTAGCGGCAATATGTCGTCGTCAACAAAACGTCTTGCAGACTCTGCGATATTTTAAAATTGCCCTAACTACACCGATAAGTTAAGGCAATTTTAGTGCCTCTCCCTCTCCTGTTTTTTATCTAAAGAAACTTTTTTATTTTAATTTAGAGGATATTTTTTAAAAATTGGCAATTGTGCCCCCTTACTTTTTTATATGAAGTTAATATGAAGTTTTCATGATATGCTATAAGATTTTCATTTTATGCTACAAGTGTTTTTTAGCTAAGTTTAATTAGTACTTGCCCATACGATGTTGTTTAATAAATATGTATTGAAGAAAAGTATAAACTTTTTATAGATTAAGAATTTAAAATTGGTTTAACATTTAACTTTTTAAATTATGTTATTGAGATTTTTTAAATATAAAAATCATATGTTTTTATCAAAGTATACTTCCTAAAAAAAAAAGTTTTAAAAACCAATTTATAACAAAAGTTATAATATTTTTACCGGTGTCACCCTAACCAACGCTGAAACTAGAAAAGATATATTATATTATTAAATATAAATATATTAACATATAAATTGCACAAAATTTCAAATTTTTATCAACAGTTAAAATTTGAAATACGTTTTTTTTTGGACTCGTTACACATTGCCATAATCAAAGAGAAAGACCTAAAATAGCGAAAAGTAAAACTGTGGCTTAAAGTACAACTTGATGTTGAAATATTTTTGTATTTTAAATCACATTCGCGTCTCCTTAAAAAAAAAATCCTCTATTTCTTTGATATTTTAGGACTTTCAAATTCCGGTAGGGGAGGGGGATACATAGCCCCTATTCCACCCTCCCCGAATCTGTCACTGATCCATGTATATATAAATATATACATATATAAATATATATATATATATATATATATATATACATAAAATATATACTTATATGTAAATATATATATAAAGATATATTTATATATATATATATATATATATATATATATATATATATATATATATATATATATATATATATATATATATATATATATATATATATATATATATATATATAATCAGTTATTTATGCAACTTAGCTTAAATATAATAATGCATCAAAACTAAAAAAATTATTATTAAGTTTTTTTGAAACTTTTTCAACAGATATTTGTAGAATATTATTAAATAAATGTTTTTATATATTTTCCTTCGATTATTCCCTAAATACCGCGAGTAAGCATTGATATTAAAAAAAAAGTTCCGGGTTAAATACCTATTGTCGAAAAATAATCGAAATACACAATACTTTGACAACAAAGTTTTTTTTTTTTCGATTGTTCGGTGTCAGTTTTTTTGAAATAATAATTTATTTTTTTTTTCTTTCATTTGGAATCGTCATATAAAGACTTTTAGCTCATGCTCAAATGAGAGCCAACTTCGTCGTTAAAGAAAAGATAATACTGAAAATAAATTAGGTTTTTAGATCACACAAACTTTTAAACTACTATACTATATTTAAACTACTACGATAAAATATCTAACTGTAACATTATTAAGATATTTTTTATTAGGCAAATTTATTAAAAATATTAAGATGTTAAGAAAATTTATTTTTTCCTAATATATATATATATATATATATATATATATATATATATATATATATATATATATATATATATATATATATATATATATAAGCATACATAAATAAACAAAAACATATTTGGTTTTAAAATTAAACGTATACTTAAATAATTTTATACTCGTTTATACAAAAGCCGTTAATACAAAAATGTTTTAACTTTATTAGTAAAATACCGTGATCCACTGTATCAAATGTTTTTGAAAGGTCAATAGTTAACCCTATACCTTTTTACCCTTACCGAAAAATTCAATTCATTTGTTTGTAAGTTCGATGATAGTATGCTAAATTTAGCTAGAACAATAGTTTGTTTGTTACCGTTAAACCGATTATTTTAAAACGAAGCAACGCAAGTTTTCAATTTATATTATTGTGTTTAACTATGCCATTTTTGTACAATTCCTCTTTTTTTTTAAATCGTTTGTAAGTAACTTATAAAATAATAACTATTTTATTGTATAGAGTATTTAATAGTTAAAAAGGATTTGATGTTTTAATAAGTCAAAAAATAAAAACTTTACATAAACGCCTTAAAGTATAAAAATATAGAAAAACAAAAAACTGTGTTTACTCGTTGAAATTTAGAAAGCAAGGTAATATATACATTGAAACTACATTACCATGAGCAAAAGTATATTTAAAATTTTAACAGTTTTATTGTCTTTAACAATGACATGGATTTTTGCATTTTTGTTTTTATTCTCGTTTAAGGTTGGTAGCAAACGGGTATACTTTTTCTCAAATAAAAAAAAAGAATTCTTAGAGAATTAAGCACCGTGACACAGTTGTTTTAATTCTGGCTCAAAACCAAAAAGTCCGATGTTCAATGCCAACTCTTGCCAGATGAGTGAAATAGGTCAGGAAGGAGGTTTGAACTTTCTAGCAAAATGCTTTGTCACGGTGCTTGGAGCACCTATATAACCACACAAACACACACACACACATACACACACACACACACACACACACACACACACACACAAAGTCTTAAAGGATACTAAAGTGAAATACTACCAGACACTTGCTTAAATATATAGTTTTGCTGATATTTTTAGGACTAAAAATATCAGCAATATTACTCTGATCAAAACAACTTTAGAAAAATTTTCTGCAGATTGTTCACTAACAAAGACCACCTTTTGCCATCAGACGCAAATTAGAAAATTATAACAAAAACAGTAATTTATAATTTTCACAATTTTACAACTTAAATGTATAATTTTCTACCTTAAAAGGTAGAAATTTACACTTTACTAGAGTATATCACATATCCTACCCTAAGGTAAAAATTTCTACCTCTCTTTTTTTCAGTGTGTACATAAATTAAATAATTCCTAGTTTTCTTTAAGAGCTTATTATGAAATACATACAATTATACAAAATGCCTAAAAGTTCATAAGTTTTTAAACCATTATACTTGGAATACTGAATTCAATAAATGTTTAATAAATTTTTATATGATAAGCTGATAATTCATTGCAATCTTTCGTATAAAATATTTTCAACAGTTATGAATTTGCAAATCTCAAAAAGGATAACAATTCTATGTAATCTATTTAAAAGGCTATGTACATTGCGAATGGCTTTGTTTGTAAACCAAAACCTAAAGTCGACATTTTATTTACATTTTTACAAATCTCTTTTTACATTTTGAAATAATCAAAAAATAACTAATTCTTTTAAAGTAAACTTGTTAAAATCCACCATGCAGCAAGTTTTGACCTAACATATGTGATAATAGAACATATGTCAATTTACTTTGTAATGGATATAAACGTTTACTTTTAAAGAAATAGTTTGTTGTAATTATCTCAAAGTTTGTAAAAATGACTTGTTCCAATTTTTTTAAAGGCTGTCAAATATAAATTTGCGAATTGTGATTTTTGAAACAGGATCTACCCCTCCCCTAAGGTGTTTTATATGCCTTTGAGTTAGCGCATTTGTACATTTAGTATTTGAGTTGAAACATTTTGAAGTATAGTTGGCAAATTCAAATATCAAGGATCTTTTCTGTGTGTGTGTGTCTTTAGTCGGCAAAAAACAGATACAACCCTCTCCCCGCCCCTCATAAGATCATCTTCGGGACGGCCCTGGTTAAAGATTGTCTTTTATTTTCAATAGAAATATTGATATTTTGATAAAACCCTTTAAATAAAACCCACTTTTAAAATTATCAAAGTTCAAGGGCATTAAAATATACATTCGAAGAATAAAAGAAACTTAAGTTTTTTTATTTTATTCCAATTTTTGTTTTGTTTTTTATATTTGACTTTCTTAATTATTTTTAGCCGAATTTACTATTTTAAAATTTTTTTTTGTTTAAAATCAGTATAAGACGCGTGAGTCATAAGTTTTAGGAAAAATTTGAATAAGTTAAATATTAAATTGAAAAAAAGTTTTAACATTTTTTCGTATCTATTTCTAGAATATTTATTTATGAATTTTAATAATTTTAAACTTCAAACTTGTCAATTTGCAAAAATAAAAAAAAAAGTATATTTTTAAACATAACAAAAAAGTAATTTTGGCATTAGTCATACACCATTTAAAGTAAGATACGCAAACCATCTCAAATGATATGCATCAGTTAAGTATAGAAACGAGTTAAGTATAGAAAAATTGGAACAAGTCATTTTTACAAACTTTGAGATAATTACAACAAACTATTTCTTTAAAAGTAAACGTTTATATCCATTACAAAGTAAATTGACATATGTTCTGTTATCACATATGTTAACCATCTGTGATGTAGAGCTTAAATGACCAAAACATAAACTCTATTATAAAATGAAAAATTAGCAAACGTTGCTAACTTTACAATCTAACAACAACTATATGCCACCTTTGTCTCTACAAAAAATGTTATCACATAATGTTAAAAACTTACTAAACAAAAAAAAGAGATTTATAAAAAATACATATACATATTTAATATACATATATATATATATATTTTTAGACTAATAATAAGGTCACTGAGCAATAGCTACACGAACATCATGTGCTTCATTTGTAGAAATATAACTTATAGCAATGAGCAATGGCCACAAGAACGTCATGTGCTTTATTTGTAGAAATTTAAATAGAAATATAACTTATTACTAGTAAACCCGCTGTTTTAGTGGTTGCTCTTTGGTATTTCAGTTTGCATTTAGGAGAAGATGACGTAGAAGATAATATTGGACTCAGGTAAAAAAGTCGAGATTTCAAAATACTAAAATTCTGTTTTTGAAGGTTGTGATTGGACAGAGGCTTGAGGTTGAACTATTTTTGTTTCGGATGATTTTGTTTAGGCAGATTAATTCCAAAAGGGGCTTGTTTGACCATCTAATAACCCAATCTTTCCTCCACTCTAAACTGCCGCTGGTAGAGTTTACTATCATCCGTGCTTTTCCATTCTCCAGATCGGAAAAGCACGGATGATAATAAACTCTATCAGCATAAAGTAAAAATAGTACAATTTCCAGAGTTTAAATTCTTTATCGAAAGTATTGGTTTTGCAGCTAACTTTCTCTGTTCTTTATGTTTGCTGCAAAGTAGTGCTTAAATAGCACTTCTATATTAATATGTTAAACACTTCTATCTTAATATGTCATACACTTAATAGCACTTCTATCTTAATATGTTATAGCATGTGCATGGTATTTATTAATATACCTTTTTTTTTTTCAAAAAAATCTGATAAGATATAATGAACATTTTCTTTTAATTTTAAGTATCAGTTATATTGTTCTCTTTTCGTATTTAACCTAACAACGCTAAATCATAATATTTAAAATTACCAATTACTCCAAAAATGCTGATTAAAAGCAATTGCTTTTTTTATTCACCCGTCCTTTTGTATTTCACTACTTTTGCTCCAGTCATTTTGATATTATTTGTATAACACAAATTTGTATGCAATATTAACAAAGAAGTTTGTAAATGTGACCTTATTTTATCATTAACCATTTGCATGTATTAATGTTAGTAAATTCACAGACAATCCAACTATTGTATGAACTATCACATGTTATACTTTTGTTTAATAATTTATACCCATTTAAATGTATGCCCTGCTATGGTCTTTACTGCAACATTGAACTTAGTTCTTTTTATGCTTTCTATTTTTGCATTACTGTTGTTTCTTCTAAAAAGCAGCCCGTATTTATTAGGTTCTCTTAAAATGTGAGACTCAAAATATAAAAATTTACTTACAAAATCAGTCATAACACGTAACTTGCAAATTCGATTATCTTTATGTGTTCTTTTTGCCACAGTTAAAGCAGTCACAGTTTGTTGATAGTGTACAAATAAAGTTTTGTTGCAAATTCAACGTTTGATAACAATTTCATATTTTAAAATAACGTATTTTCAATTAAAAAAAAATAGTTTTATGCGAAGTTTTAACAGTTGCGTAAAATAGTTCATTCAAAACACAACTTTTTAAATGTCATATCATAAAATTTGTAAAACATGTTATTACAGTAAAGATAGTTGTAAACCTATAAATTTGTAAACTAAAATGACCTTCGAGATGTCGAATTAGAAATATTTGGGACATTTACGTGTCCATTGGGTTAATTGGATAAAAAAACGGCAAACCTCGTATGCCATATTTTTACCAAAACCTCGGTATCAGTGGCTACTTAAGTAACACCTAATATTTTTGTACCTATAAAAATATTCTATTAAAAAAAGTTGTACACTTTTAAACAAAAAAATTTTGCTTTAATATTCATTTTGTCTGAGAAAAAAATATTAGCAATAAAATAGTGCCACTCAAAAACGCCATCAACTCAATAACGCAGCAAGGTTAGATTTTTGAGTCAAACCATTCTCTTAAATCTTAATACCAAGGGCAATTGTTTTTTAATACAAAATTATTATCACTAAAAATGTTATATATATAGAAACAAAAAATGTTTATTATTAAATAATATAAATAAATAACATAAATGTGGATCCAAGATCAGACGTGACCCACGATCTTTTATATTTGGTCGTTGCTTTAGTAATGTTTCAATACTTTAACTGAAAATAAATAAATAACAAAAAATTGATGGTGGTTGTTTGCGTTAGACGGCTTCTTTGTAGAATGTTTTAGCGACTAACAATTGATTCGTAATTGCATTGTTTTTCTTTCTTTCATCTTTCTGCATAATTAGTGGTTGAAAAAAAAAGATTTTAAAGCGATAAAAATTTGCTTTAAAAAAATAATAAGTGAAACAATAACATACTTTTTAAAATGCAAATAAAGCAAAACTATTGGGTGGATTTCAACTAACTATATATTTTTAAGAAGGGATTTATATAAACCCCTTTATTCCAAAAAAAAAAAAAAATGTAATAATAGTTTGTGAAAACCGAAATATTTCAATTGAATATGAAATGAATTTGAAGCGTATTACCTAAAAAATTCTTTAAACACTTAGTTTTGATTAGTTTTTTTGGCTTAATTGAACATACTATTAACTTGTCAAGCAAAATGTTACACAAAAAACGCTTTTTTAACAAATCCATCGAGCTCCGGCAATTTCACTTATTATCAAGATAGATGTTATAACAATGACAATAATAATAACAATAATAACAACAATAATTATAAAAACAATAACACTAATTTATAATTATACCTACAATACATGGGATTTATGTAGGATCCATGTGGGTTATCCCAGCTGAATACTAACTGGGTCCCGTATGAGTCCCGCTTGCTATCCCGGCTGAATACCGTCTGGGTCCCGTTTGTGTTTTCTGGCGGGAGTCCCGGACGGGTCCCGTCTGGATCCCGCGGAGAAAAACCGTCGGGATCCGGCTGGGTTACCCGTACGGGTCCCGTCCTGCGGCCCGGCTGGGACACACCCGGGTACCTTGTGGGCTGGCTAGCTGGGTATTTAAAGAATATAGAATAAAATCTGTTCCATAGTTTATTCCTTACATTACCTAAGGTAAAATAAATAAAAACCTCTTAAAATTTCCATTTTGTTGCTGTTGAATAAATAAGGCATTTTTTTACTCTCAAAACTACGTCTTAGTCAATATTGAGAGAGAAAACAATTTTTGTAAATATATTAGAATAGTACTACTACCAATTACCAAATTTACCAACTTGAAATTAAAATTTCTTTCATATCTTTATAAAACTTAATCAACGGATTTAAAAGAAGTTAATCCTCCAATTGTAAATATAGAGAGCCTAAGCTCTGACTACTCTTATTCTTGCATTCTGGAAAAATATAGTGTACTGGTTGAGACTTCACTTCAAGATTACTCCGGTGTATTTTATTTATATTAAAGAGTCTGGTAGGAAAAACAATTGTGTAGCTGCGTGTAATGAACTGAAGCAAACAATGAGGATCATGCGTGTTGTGTCGCCACAAAAACCTTGTTACACTAAGTTTTTTGACCTACAAAATTTAGCTAAAATTAGGCAGTTACATTTCATTAAAAAGGGTTATAAACCTGGTACCCAAAATTCATATTTGCTTTCTTTTAATCACTTTATAGAGTTTTTGATTCGGTCTAAGCTAACATCACATGTTGATAATGTTGTGCCTGTAATGATTTTTGTAGATTTTTACAAAAATAAAATCCTATGTAAAAAATCTAAATTTATTTACAACATGGTCTGGTTGTGACTTTGAGTCAGGTTGTATTTCAATACAACTAAATTAATTTTTTTAAAAATACTTGCATGATGATTTCGTCATAAAAGAAGTTGTGCTACTTTAGTGCAAAAATTACTTCGGATTTTTTTTTATGATATAAAAATGATGATAATGTAAGAGTTGGCGACTCTTATGAAGATAATAAAAAAGAGACTGGTGAAAGTTGGTCTTAATAAAAAAACAAGGAAGTTTCTGAAGCATCTGAAAAAGTTTGTAAAATAATTTTTGATGGAAACGATACTATTATATCAGGCTCAATCTATCGCGAAACATTCTAACTTCAAGTTTAAAACCAAAGTTTATTCAAAATTTATTGATTCTAATAATGAAAATGATAGCGGTGTCAACCAAACAATAAATCTTATTATAAATCAATATTATCTTGCATTAAAAAAAATTTAGCGTTTCCTTTAAATTTTATCCAATCTTATAAAAAATATTTCGATTTTTTATTTTTAAACAGAAGAAGAAATCAGATGAAGAAATCAAGTTTTTTCCGTAAAATGCGAATAAATAAATAATCCTGTGTTATAAAAATACCCCCCAAAAAAAATCGTTATTAAGATAAAAACTCGATAAACTTGACGAACGAGGGAATTTTTTTAGATAAAAAATGCGTTTTTTCAATGAAATAAAACTTCTGATAGTCTTTTGAACTCAATTAAAGATTTTTTTCGCGCTGTATACTAGTGCCTTAAAGTAACTCTTTTAGCGACGTTTGTTGGTGTGTATATTATATATTATTTAAATTTTTAGATACAAACAAAAAGAAAGTATCACTTAAAAAGGTTTTAAAAAAAGCCAGTTTGACAAGGTACTTTGGTTGACTTGACTTAATGGTAGTAAAGCTTATTTAATGCAAATTTCAAAGTAACAATGAGTTCACTTGACGATAACTTCATGAAGTTACGAAGACTTCAAACACGCCCACCGCTGACGTTTCGAATTTTAGTCTTTCATTTTAGAATATTAAAAGAAAATTAAAATCGAAGCTTTACTATGTTTACATTTTTATTACAAAGCACTATAAAAAATAACTGACAACAGCTGTTAAAAAAATTACAGCTGTTGTCAGTTTATTTTACTCTTTTAAATTTTTAATTAGCTGCTTTTTAATCTAACTCGTGTTAGCATTTTGAGCTATGTTTATATTATATATTTGTTCTCATTTTAATTTTTAGTTATAAGAGTCGCATTTTAAAAAGTAATTTCTATTATTATTTTATTTACTTTATTATTTGTTTAAATTACAGATTATTGCCAAATACTCCTGAAAATAAATAATTACATTCCATTAATTAAAAACCATAATTTACATTGAATAATTTTTTTCTTTGCATGAAAAAGTTAATCATTCAAACTAAGAATAATGATTCTCATGTGCGCATTTCATACGCCTTTCAACTATAATCGTTTTCCGATGATAAGTTAAAGTTACAAACAAACAGTTCAGATCTTATTGATGAAATAGTGGGGATCATCAAAAAGGTTCAAGTCAACCTCGTTAATAACTCATAAAAGAATTATAATAACAACCTATAATAAGAGATTTTTCTTCACAGAATTCCCTATTCATCGTAATCCAAGCCATTTTCACCAAGCCGCTAACGAAATGATTACGACGTTAGATGTTACAATTTTCAGTAAACTGATATTTTACGGCTTTCAAGGCTTGGCTATCAGAGGCAAGGCAAAGGAATCTTCAAATCTATTCTAGCTCTTAGAACTGAGGTCTATGGATGTACCGGATTTGAAAAAATGGATGACCAGGGAAGTTCAATCGATTGACCAGAGAAGTGCAAGTGGACATCACCAGATGTCGCAAATGAAATTTTGTTAGATATTTCGTTAGTTATCCTACGTAAATTATCAAAAAAAGATAAAGAAAAAGGGATTTCTTTGGATTCAAGATGGACGAATCGTCTGATAACAAAGGAAAAGAGCAGGATTATTAGACAAACAAACAAGTCATCGAACATTGTATTTTCCTTAATAACTTCTATGATTTTTAAGTTATATAGGTATTAATATCTATCCGTTCAGAGGACAATGAGTACCAAACTAATGAGGATTTTTGTGGATTTAATGAGACAGCCTCAACTAAAAGCAAGAATCTGTTTTTGATTATGAAAAACGTCCTTCTTCGTTCCAACTTAAGGTTTGAGATCTGTTGAGGACAATCCGACAATGGAGGTGCTAACATATCTTCTGCAATAGCTGGCTTGCAAAAATTGGTTCTTTAACAAGAAAGCAGAGCTCTTTATATTTATTGCAGAGCTCACCAAAATGAAAGCGAAAATGGACCAAAATGGAACATCATTTAGACGTTTTTGCACAACTAGGGAGATAATGCGCAAACCATCTCTAGTATCTATTACCAGTAATTACAGATCACTTCTGATTTGGCTGGAAGACCTTACCACCAACCCCGACTTTACCACATACCGAATTGGCCTTTTTGTCTTCTTTTCATGTTTTTGAAACCTTTTTTAAATTGAAATATCTTCGAATCATTTTTACCATCCTAGTAGATTTAAGCATTCAACTTCAGGGAGGCCAACTGTACGCAGTAAGGCTGAATCCATCATTCAGACCCTGAAACAAACTTAGAGATCTTTGCGTACTGAGTCACGTTTGCGTACTGAGTCACGAAACAGTTTTCGATGCGGCAACTGAATCTGCTAAATCGATGGATTTAGACAAACCAGCTCTGCCCAGGAGAAGGAAAGTACCTGCAAGATTTGAGGTCGGCTTCAGGAATAACTAGTACCAGCCAAAGGATCCAAATAAGATCTACAAGCAGTTATACTTTACTAGTTTAAATGCAGTTCAACTGAAACCACTCGTCATTTAACAAGAATTGAAAAGCATGTGAATGGATCAAATAATACTGAATGCAGTATCAACTACATAAAAAACTTCTACAAACACGATTTTTCTAATTATTAGAAACTGCAACTTCACCGGGACCTTTTCATAGACAAAGTTAAGAGAAAAAAGTATAGTTAGAGGATTTTTATTCAGCTCTAGATTTCATCCGCCCTAAAAAAAAAATTGGATTGAGAAGCATTGGTTTGGAAATTGTCCGTTTTATTAAAACAATCAGTTCCTGCCAGTGTCAACTTGTACAGCAAAACGATCATTTAGAAGTCTGCGTACACTAAAAACTTTTCTTCGATTGACCATGATCCAGGAAAGGCTGAACGCTGTTTCTCTAATGAATACCAATAAAAAAATTACCCAGAGTGATGGAATAGATTTTTTGATCAACATGCTAATTGAAAAAAAAAAAGAAACACCCCGTAGAATGTTTTATTTGGAAACAAAATACATCTATCTCTACTTGTTTAACTTTAATTTCTTGATGCTAGTTAACCGAAATCAATAGTTTTTAATTTTTTATTTCTAAATCAAAAATAATAAACACTAGGCAGTAGACACACATTTAACATTTTGCCTTAGTTGAAAATTCAAGTACTCTACGCCCATAATAATGATAATAACCAGAGAATTCGGAAAAAGACAATTTTTAATAAGGAGCAAAATAAAACTATTAAACAATTGCTTCCATTTTAATTTTATGATCAATTGTTTCAAAGAAAATGTTATAGCTATAAATATTAACAATCTGGAAGCTGAAATTTTTCTGAAAAAAGCGCGATTATATTAACCTTGTGTATCATAACTTTAAAGTGGGATTGTTTATATTTTTATTATACAAAATCAATATAAAATTTATTACACTCTTTAATTAGATCAAAGAATAAAAAGGTAAACAACTAAACATGTTAGATAATCTTTTTGAATATGTGTTTATTACAAAATAATAATTATATAGTTTTTATTAATGGTAGATTAGTTTTGATTTAAACATAGCATAAAAACAAAGTTTGTTATTTATAAATCTTTTTTAAAAATACATTTTTATAGATATAAGTTGTAACAGTTTTTATGTTTTCTTTGTATGAAATGATTTTCTGAAAATTAGGATTTTATTTTTTTAGGCACTTTTAGACATGAGTTTGATTCTTTAACTGTTTTGATTTTATTTTGTTTTGTTTTTGTGAAAACACTGGGAAGATTCTTTAAAATATGTTAGTATTAAATATTCCAACAAAGTTGAAATTATCAGTAAAATTTTTTTTTTTTAAACCAAACTTTAAGGCAATTTTTTATGCTTACTGATTCATATTAAGGCTTGCGAGGTGGGTGTCGGGGCTTTTATTAATATGAATTTATACATATATATATATATATGTATATATATATATATATATATATATATATATATATATATATATATATATATATATATATATATATATATAGATATATATATATATATGTATATACAAACAAATTTAAACAATTTTAAAATGTATTCTACAAATAGAGTGCTCAATGTTCTTCAAAGAACAGAGCAATTATAATATATATATATGTATATATATATATATATATATATATATATATATATATATATATATATATATATATATATATATACATATATATATATATATGTATATATACATATATATACACATATATATATATATATATATATATATATACATATGTATATATATATATATATACACACACACATATATTAGTCCCCAACAGGTACCTCGCAAGCCCTAATAAGTATGAATAAGTAATCATAAAAAAATTGCAGAATATATATATATATATATATATATATATATAAATATATATATATATATATATATATATATATATATCTATATATATATATATATATATATATATATGTATATATATATATATATATATATATATATATATATATATATATATATATATAATAACTTTATATAGTTTAACAATTTATATATATATATATATTATTTAAATAGCTTTAAAAATTTATCATGTGGATTAAATCAATGTATTTTTAAACTATTAACAAAGAAGAGTAATTAACCTACAAAGAAGGAATAACTCTGGGAATCGGATCGGTCTTGCCAGATCCATTTTCTATTGATGACTGGCAAAACAATATGACACTGCTTCCTAATATATCATTTGGTGGTATACAACTCTACCTTATTGATACATTTAGTCCATTCACCAGAGAGAATATAAGAGCATATAAGTCTTTAGAAACATACAAATTCTTTTTTTCTTGGCATTTTCATGTTTTTTACAATAAAATTAAAAAGCAGCAGTTTTTACATGTATAAATTGGTTATCAAGCACTAGTTATAATAGTGAAATGGATTCAGCTGATGAAGACGACCGAAAAAGTTTGCCAGAGTCCTTACATATTTATACGATTATCAGTTCTTTAGGTAAAAATATTTAAAAACAGCATTTTATGGGATATAAAAAATTTAGTTAGCAAAAGCAATTTGAACAACATGCTATGGTTACCATGGCACGAAGTGATAATAAAATTTGGCACTTATATAGAGGTCGCATTAGTGCTTCGATATTAAAACATGCATTTTGCACTGATATCGAAAACCTATTATTAAATTGTATTTAGGAAATAATACAGTATAAACAAATTCTAAACCTAACTTTGAATAACACGCCAGGAAGTGCTCATCTGAAACACGGCCACCCCAACTTTTAGAACAGAAACTTTAGGAACATGTTAGAGTGATACTTTAGAAGATATTTTAAACAATATTACTATTTTTATAAGATGACTGAGCCATAGAGTTTAGCAATAGGTATTTTTTATAAATATTTTAAAGCAGTTCAGTAATTCAAATACAACTTCGGAAAGTAAAACAACGAGGTAAAACTTTTTTCATTGTAATTCGTTCAGGTCAATTAGATAAAAATTTAAGTTTAAGTTCTATAGCAACAATCCAACATTTAAATATTTTTGATGTCAAACCATAGCTAATTAGAAATCTGAAAGCGAAATCTTATTTAAACTATCCTCTGTGTAATTGCATTAAAACCAACAATAAATGGTCTTTTTTTTGAAAACCTTCTGAGTTTTTAATTCTTTCAATAAGCCACATAAAGTTTTCTACACTTATACCAGTAAAAAGTTAAACTTTACCTTTGTTTTTTGAACCTTGTATGCAAGCTTCTGAGACTCCAATTTTGTAATTTATCACGCAACTGATTCAACTCTAAATTCCTTTCGATAACTTCTTTTTTCAGACTTTTAAATTGATCATAATCATTCTGCGTACCTATAGATTAATGTTACTTTATATACATTTACGTAAAAAACAACTTTAAAATCAGAGGAATACATAAATGAAATAAATTATTAAAAATATTTTTTTCATAATAGTTATTCTAAATTTAATCGTAAACAATAAGGTTAACAATATTTTTCTAATAAAGTATATATCTAAATAATGCTAACTAATAAAATATTATTTAATTGTGTTTTATATGCCACATCATAAATAAGAAGCAGGATTATTTCTGCGTTACTTAGATTTGCACTGATTACTTTTTGTTACATGGGATATAAAAGTATTTTTAGATGTGAATATAATAAGTTTTTATCAAATAATTCAAATAAATTCAAATAAAAAAATTTAATTAATAAAAATATTTACCTTTTTCAAAAGTTATAGTTCCATGTCGTTTTCTGCTGTAGAATCTAAACTAGTAAAAACTTGTCGTTTTCTCTTCTCAGCACGTTTAAAACGTTATTTTTTTGACACTTTCTGGAACATTTTTATAATTCATAATGCTTGGTACATAGTCAAGATTTTAAGGGTCGTCATGTCAGAAGAATATTTTGTTTATGCTGTTAATATAATTTTTATTTCAAAGTATATATAAAAAAAGAAATATACATAACAAAAACAAAATAAAAAAATCTATAAGTATTTACCAGAAATAAAATAACCACTGCAAAGTCTAATCTATGGATTTTTTAGACCAGTTTTTTCTTTGAATTGCTAATAGCCATAACTTAAGTTTCTTGGCTTGTATTTTATCTGGTATTCTGTAGTAGCTTTTTTTGATTTCATTGTCATTTTTTTTAACATTATTACAACCAACAGAACAACAATTATCTGGCATACTTCTTAGTTTGTTGTAGATTAAATAGCTTGAAGGTGTGTGTGAAATGCAATGTTTTGTGTTTTCTATACTGGCAGCAAAATACGCATGCGCAAAATAATTAAAAACATTTATACCCGTCTATACAATAGCATTCATAATAACAGAAATATTGTTGAAGTGCAACGTTAGAGAAGTGGCTGTCTTGGTTTTGTTTGAAAATTTGTCTTGGTTGTTATGTCTTTAAAATTAATGCATTGGTTATGCATTAATGTAACGAGCTCATTATTCTAATAAGCTTGTCGTTTTAAAGCACCACCAAGACAACTAAAATAAAACAGTTTTAAGCTCACTAACTTTATTTTTCGAGAACAAAATTATGTTATAACAAAGTTAAAGTATATACAGCACTTATAATGCGTAGGAAAAGGATTATTAGAAACAAAAAAAGAGTTGATATTTTGTGTTTTAAAATTTCAAGTTTGCATGTAAAATCTTTTTCTATAAGAAAGAAAGTTGACTCTTTAATGTGTGCTAAACACGCAGACTTACCTAAGACTAATTACCTAAAACATAAGTATCTCTATCATGATATATGCGCAACAAATTTCCAACACTGTTTTCATCTTTCAGAAATTTAAAAGCGTTTTAAGAAATTCTATCCCTTTGATTTATTAAAATATATAATATCTTTATATATATGTAATGCTTAAAATATCTAAAGGCCTTTAAAAATGTCTAGAAAATTGGAAAATATAAAAAAAAATTTGTGTAAACAAAAAGATTTGAACACAAGCGAAGCACTTCAACCCAATGTCGTATTAATAAGACTAGATGCATAATTTTAAGTAAAAAAATGAGGCTGATGTTCGCCATCTTGCGGTACGGCAAAAAAAAAACTGAAAGCAGAGAGGGTAACACATATAAAAAATACAATATATCCTTGTTAGTATCTCAAGAAGAATTTGAAAAAAGACTTTGGGTATTAAAAAAAATCATATTTTTCTTTAATTGCATAGAAATATTTATTTCGTGCTGTGCATATGAATGCACGAATCGGGAAAAACTGAAACTAGGCATATCGTTTCACAGGTATCATGTAAACGTTATTTTATCTTTTTTTAATAACCTATAGCTGTTGTTTAAAATATTAATTAACTATAGCTTATGCCAAAAATATTATTTAAGTATTGTCATTGCTTGTCGTTTAAAACTTTAATATTATTTTCCATTGAAAACATTTTTGTTCTCTCTATTAATAGAGAGTTACCGATAACTCTCTATTATTAGAGAGAATAAAAATATTTTAGGTGGAAAATAATATTAAAACTTTTACAATGTTAGGACACATCAAAACATGTTATGATATCAATGTTACGATTATCTATGTTATGATATATCATAACAATGTTATGATAATCATAACATTGTTAACTAACTTTAACTTGAAGTTAGGACAATGTATTGTCTTTACCTCAAGTAAAAATTAGTTAACCTAATTTAGCTAACAATGTCATCTAGGTTTTCAATGTAACATTGAATGTTACATTGTTAAACCAAATTATATAGTTAACTAACATTGTTAACAACTAACTAATTGTCAGTAACAATTTGTATTTCGTTCGATCTTAGTCAATAATAATTTTTAAGATAAAAAAAAATCTTCATATAAGTTTTATCTTATATAATCAGAGATTATCTATATTATTATGTCATATTATATATTATTTTATATAGTATATTAGTTTGGAATAACTTATTATGTACCAAAATTTATTATTAGTTATATACTATTAAATGTATTACAGGGGCGGATCTAGGGGACGTCTGGTACATCTGTGGACGTAGCCAAAAATATCAGAAATATAATTTTCGTCTGAGTAAAAAAAAAGGTAATGCTCAAATAATAAGTTACTAACAAAATATACTGCATTTCAAGTTATATTTTTTTATATTATAAATAATATTGCGGTTTGTTGAATCGGGTTAAAATTATAGTCAGTTATATTTATAGCGTAACTTGTTTAAAGCGAGTTGTTTAAGCGAGATTTAAAGTTTACATAAAATAGTTATGAACCGGAAGTCAAAACAATTTTTGATAAATAATATTTGTTGAAAAACATTAATTGACGCTCGCAGTTTTATTTCACTATAAAATGAAAATTGTTGTTAATTTTGGATTTAATTTGTTAAAAAAAAATTATTAATAGAACTCATTACTTAAAATAAATTTTGGACTTCCTTTTCGACATATACCCTAAGTTAAATATTTATTAAAATCTTTTGTTATACGGTTATCAGGAGGTGAAAAAAATTATAATAACAAATACACAATACAATACACCAATGGACGACCCCAATTTTATATGATTATATAGTGTATCTTTTTTCAAATTTTAGTTTTCGGAATTTATTTTTCATATATATGATTTATTTGATAAAAAAAAGTTATCGGACGTCCCCTTTGACATACGCCTTGAAATATATAAAATTTACAAAATTAATAAATGGAATCATAAACTTATAAAATTATCAAATTACCAAATATTCAAAATGTCGCTCGAAATTGAAATCACGAAGCTTAATAACGAAGTCAAAACGGCTATGCTGCAAAATGACAAAATAAAATTAATCTCCTGGAAAAAAAAGTTGGAAACAAATTTCAGTTCATTTAAAGATGCCAATATTGTTGATTCTTTTAAAGACAAGACACTTAAAAGTTATGAAATCTTTATTCCAAAGATTTTCAAAGAAAAACATAATAGCAATTTTCTTGTTTTAAGGTACTGATATTTTTATTATATCGTTTTGTTATTGATACAATGTATTGATTTTTTAAGTAATCTAAATACTAATATGCTAATGAATAGTGCGCATAGTTACGCCTAATGTTCGTGTTGTTAATGACAGTTCTGTATTCTGTAAAATACACCATTTCTTAGTTTTTAAGTAGTTTCTAGACTTAAAAATGCGCGGTTATAAATTCCATGCGGTCTTTCGACAAGGTCAGCAAGCAAATTAGAGCTGATACATTATTATTTTCGAAAAGAATTGATGTTGTTTATTGTTTAAAATAGAAAATTTAAATAATCGTTTGTTTGTTGTTGGTTGTTTTTATTTTTCTAATTTTTATAGCCTGTTTTCATTTTTTAGAAGAAGTTAGAAATAAAACGTCTGGTTAAATAGTTTTTTTAGTACTATCTAAACATGAATACTATAATTTATCTAATCTTCTAAATATGAATACTGTTATTTAATAGTGTTAGTGTCGTTTCACTTTCTTTTTTAATAAAGAACTTTCTAGGCTTTTCTAAAAGCGTTTCTTTACTCCGCGCGGTCTTTTAAGCAAGGTCTTCCAGCCGATTAGAGCTGATAAAATTTTAGTGTCAAGAGGAACTGATGTTGTTCATTGTTTAAAAACTAAAATTTGTTTGTTGTTCGTTGTTTTTATTTTTCTGTTTTTTTTTTTAGAAGAAGTTAAAACTAAAATGACTGGTAAAAAATTTTTTTTTAGTACAATGTTTCTTTTTTAGTAAAGTGTTTCAGTTTTGTCTTCAGTCTTTTTAGATCAATTTAAGCAAGTTTTTTTCATTTTTCATTTTCAATTTTTAGTAACATAGTTATATTAGTTTATTTATAGTTTATATTAGTTTATATAGTATAAAGTAGTTTATTTATAGTTTATATTTGTTCAAGTTTATTTATCGTTTATATTAGTAAGTTTATTTATAGATTATAGATTAGGATTAATGAGAATACAAATTTTTTTAGACAGGCTACTTAAGACGCTGACAGCGACTTAAGTAAGTTTAATCATTTAGATTTTATTTGAGTGCAAATGTAGCATTAGCAATTTTATTGTATATAATTTTATTTCAATTTTAATTTTCAGACAGACAGGTAGAACTCAGTAAGGACTTAGATTTTGTAGATTTAAAAACTTCTTTTTAATATTCTTTTAAAGCATTGAGTATGTTTTAAATATTTTATTAAACTTTGTCATTTAGGTGTGGTAGCATCATCAGTTGGTGCAAATAGTAATGTCTTTTATTTTATTTTACAGCAAATAGTAATGTCTTTTAATTTATTTTAACAAGAATCAATAAATATTGTTTATTTAAACATAATCATCAGGATAAAATAGATAAGATAGATAAAATAACTTTTTTATTTAATATTTTTTTATTTAGGTAAAATTTCAGTTGCACCAGCCACAACAGGTAACATCGTACATTTATTTTAATATACTTGAATTACATTTGTTACTTAACTTTTCAAGCAATAAATATTGTTTATTTCAACATTACCGTCAAGATTATATAAATAAACTTTTTATTTGACAATTTATTTTAGTTGCTTCTGGATCAACTTTAAATAATGATAACTCATTAATTTATATTTTATTATAGATAAATGTAGATAAAAAAATGTAAGTTGGAAGTTTTTGTAGATTTAAAAGCAGTAAGCTTTTTTCTAAAGGTTCTTTCTATTTTTGGATTAAATCCACTATCACTATACTTGTTCTATGTTTATATAATGTACTTTAATAATTTTTGTCATTTGAAAAAATATATCTATGTTAATTACACCAGGTTGTAGAAAATAGTTATAGTTTAATGATAAGGTTGTAGACTGTTAGAGCAGATTATAGATCTTTGATCTATTTATTCTATTTAATAACCTACTACCAAAGGGAAAAATTACTATCGGTTGTTTGTTTGTTTTTCTGTTTAGTTGACAACAATGAAGAGAGAGGTAGTATGTTTAAAAGGATTTTTATAAAGTATCTAAAATGTTTTTTAAAATATTGTTGTTGACTTAAAAGTAAGACAGTAGGTTTTTTTAATTTTATACAATAAGCCCAAGAACTTAGGTAGTGCTTAAAATTATATTGTCGATAATAGAGAAGAAATTTAAAATTGTCAGTAAGACAGCTTCTTATTATTTTGCATAAAGTTAGTTTAATTAAAATTTATTTTCTTTAATTGATCAAGAGAGAGCTAATAAAGGTATTAGTTATATTAGTTTGGTGAATTTATTTAAAAAAAATTGAGTAGATATTTTAACGTCTATACATTTAAGTGGTTTTATTGTTTAGACACACAATTGAAGACTGAAATAAGTCAGTGTTTTTGCTATTAGATATTTGTTAATAGGAATTTGTTTATTTGTACTGTAAATGGAATTCTAAAACTTCAAGTACTTAAGCTTTATTTTCTTTTTTCTTTTAGGAGAGTTGGAAAAAAAAACTAAGTATAAATATGTGATTAGTATAGTTAAATAAAGCATTTATATCTGTACACTCAGTAGTCCAAGTCAGTTGTCACATTTTAGAAATTGTCCAGAAGAGAGTAAATAGTAAAATAATTAGTCTTAATTAGCTTTTTTACTCTTCATGGTTAAATATATGTTTTATTTAGTTTGTCATATTTAATTTGTCTTGAGGCACATAAAATATAATTTTGACAAAAATAAAAAGTTAAATAAAAAGTGAAAAGTCATTTCTGAACTACAGACGTTTTTCCATTGATTATTGTGGGGACACGAATTCCTTTATATTGACCAAACTTTGTTAGACATTGTTGCAGAAAAACAGTCTTTATACCTATGTAGATACTGAAAAACTAAAAAGGTCTCATACATAACTCATTTTCACAAAAAACTGGATAACCGACCTTTGTCTTCTGAGGTACAGATATAAAAATTTAAAGTTTATTTTAGTTTTTTGGTTTAGTTTATAGTTAATTTTAGTTTAGTTTTTAATAGTTTTAGCTTCAGTTATCTTTTTTCTTACTTTAGACAACTTCATGGAAGAAATGAGGGGAATAGGTTAAAAAAATTATAGTTATATATTTATTTATATGTAAATATAATTCTATCAATTATTCTGAGGTATATTTTGTTTTTAGTGTCTGGTAGAAGCATAACTGGTAGGGCTGTGTTTTAAATTTTATATATTTTAGACGGGAAATTATGTGCAATAGGTGAAAGAATTATTTAATATAAATATGACATTTTTAAACTGTTTGCATTTTACTCATATTTTTAATAAAATTAAATTTCTCACAAGTTTAACTCTTTTTAATTTACTTTTTTTTAATTTATTCTTAGCATCCTCTTCATCCTGTGGAAATAGTGAGGTTATGCTTTATATTTTGATTAAAAAAAATTGTAAATATTTTTAAATTTTATTATATCCTTTTATTTGTAATTTTAGAGTCATTAACATTTGAGGAATACCAAAGATATCGCTCCCAGCACCCAGGGCCTCTCTCGGAGAGGTCCTTCAATAAGTGGCAAAGTAATGGCGGTATGGATGAGCCATCCTTTAAATGTAGGGCTCATCCATACCGGGGTGTTGGGAGACACCAAAGAAAAAACAGCAACCAAAAGGTTGTAAATGTCTTCTATTAGTGAAGATATTTATAACTTTTTGTTGCCGTTTTTTCTTCGGTGACTTATTTTTATTTTTTTTAATTTTGTGATTTTTTTTTTTTTTTAATTTGTAGCTTCTTTTTAAAATATTTTGTTGCATATTTGGTTTGTTTTTGTCTTTTTTAATTGAAATTTTGTTTGTTTTTCACCAATTAAACTTAAATATAGTTAAATTGATTCACTACCCAATCATTAAAATATGATGCTACATTCTATTTGTTAAAAATAATTAATTGGTAGTTTAATTTATTGGAAACACTGCTTTTAAAATTTACTATTAGCCAAGACTATTTAGCTATATAAATGCAATTTATTTATATCTATTTGATTTTTTATTTTTAATGTTTTTAGTTTGGCTCTTTGAAGCATTTCTTTTTTTGCTTTTTAATTAGAATATTTTAAATCTATTGTTATGTCTTTTAAATTTAACTAAAGTTTAGTAAAAGCCAACATGAAATAACGTCGTAAAACAACACCGACAAGTTGCATCATGACAGCAGTTTAAGTATGACAACAGGCTACCGAAAAGCAGGTAAATTGTATTCCAGTTGTTTTTTTTGTTTTGTTTTGTTTTTCTTTTATTTCTACTTATCTGTTACAATTTTTATTTTAGGTTTGTCATACGACGCATCAATGCAATATAAAAGATCAAAGTTTACATATTTTTTACAATTTGTTATACACATGCTTGATTGTAAATCAACTTTTTTTTGTTTGAAACGTATTTGTACTCAATTGCTTAGTTATTTATAATAAATTTATTTAATTGTGTGCATTTATCGTTTTAAAGACAATTTCCTTTTTTAAAGAAACGTATCAAGGGGATACCAAAAAATTAATAAATCATAAATAATTTACGTTCACTTCATATCAACCTTATTAATTAAAGTTCATGTTACAAAAACTATAACAAGAATTTAGCTTTTATCTTTTGTCAATTTTAGGCATGATGAAGTGTTATTATTTTGTGTCAGTAACTAAAAACGTATTGTGTTGAAGTTAGTAATGTCTAGGAAAATGGTTCCGCCATACACTGATATGACCTATATCAGTTGTAAATTACTTAAATAACGTTAAATAATTGGTAAATTAACTTATTTTAATTTTAAAGATGGTTTAATTTTTTAATTTGAAGGCATTTTTCTTACAGGGTATAAGTTAAGGTTTCGCAACTATAAATTGTGGAAAACAGCCACTATAAATTAAGTAACAGACCGACCGTAACCCGTATTACGGGTTGCTTTCTGCTTGTAAATATAAAACTAATACATATAAAACTTAAAATACACATAATAAATTTAATGAAAATTATTTAATTGTTATATTTTACGAATATCTTAGGTCTCAAACAACTAGAAACTGTCTATACAGTTCTATCTCCTCATATCTATCTGGGAATAACTGTATAGTTAATGATTTAAGATTATTGACCTCAATTGAGCTTTTCCTAAACGCTGATTTTTATTATAACCATCCAACTTTTCAATATGTTTTTAATAATAATCCAAGCTTTTTTTTATGTTTTGATAACATTCTTCCTTTGTCAGTCTCCCTAAGTTCTTTGGATACAGGAAAAAAATGCGAAGTATTGGTACAAGAGGAAGCTGTTAATAATTGTAATAATAAAAACTGGTCTTATTTCCTTTGTATTCTTGCATTGTCAAGTGTTTGCAGCAAAAAAATAGAATGTTTATACATAGATTTTGGTCTACCAAAGTATAAAAGTTTATTTAGCCATACTATTTTACCTCGTATAAATTCATTAAACATTATTAAATCTTTTCATCTCCTTTTTTGTTACGAAGGTATTTAAAATTTTTTTTTTCCTTTTCAACACAACCATAATACTCCTTTATTAATGAGAGAGAATTTAAAACGCAAAATTTGCGATGGAATTGGCAAAAAGTTACAGACTAAAATAAATTTCTATTATGAATCTAAACATCAAGATTGTAATCTTTTGCAAGAAAAAATAAAAAAATAAATCTATGCTAGTTTCTACTCATTCATCTACATCTTTATGCAATTTTAGTAAAATTACTTTTTGTGAACCATTTTCTTTACCCTCCAATAATTACGATATTGGTTATTTGATTTCTAACTATACTAGTTATTCAAATGTTGCAAAAACCTTAAATAATTCTGAACTTTAAAACTTAGTTCAATCTGTTTTTGTTCCTAGTAAGAAATTTATTTTTCCTAAAAATAAAAATGGACGAAGATTTCAATTAATATGGATAGAAAAACTTCCATGGCTTTACATACTCAAATATATTTGATGGAGCTTTCTGTTTACCATGGGTATTTTTTGGGCACATTTTTCCATCTGAATGTAGTTTAGCTAAAAGATTATTTAGTAAGCCTTATGATCGCTGAAATGATGCTTCTCGTTACTTTCAAAAACATGTGTTTGGCAAAAACAATAAGTCTATATGCAGAAATAAAGGTTTACATGTAAAAACTGCCCATGTTTTATTTTCATTATCATCGATTTGGTCTTGTAAAACAGAGCCAATAGACATTATATCTTAAAAAATAGTTCAATCACAGACTTCCAAAAATCGACAGTTATTGCAACCTATTATTGAAACAATTATTCTTTGTGGGCGTCTTGGGCTTTTTATACGTGGGCATAGAGACGACTCTAAGTTTCATCCTGAAAATGGTGAATTTTCTAATCACACTGCAGGAAATTTTATTGAATTGCTACATTTCCGTGTTCAAGCTGGTGATGAAATTCTTGAAGATCATCTCAAGTATCATCAACAAAATGCTTCCTACATATTTAAGACATCACAAAATCAACTAACAAATTGTTGTGGAGAAGTTGTTACTGACGCAATAATTGGAGAAATTAAAAACTCTAAGTATTTTTCTATTATAGCTGATGAAGCCTCAGACAGTAATATTAAAAAACTACTATCATTAGTAATACGATTTGTTGATTCCAAGTTTAATATAAGAGAAGAATTTATTAGTTTCTTACATTGCACTAACGGTGTTACTGGTCAAGGATTATTTAGTGTTTTGTTAAAAAGTATTTCAGATTTTTCGTTGTATATCATGAATTGTAGAGGACAGTCATATGATGGTGCTGGGCAATATCTGGACACACCAAAGGGTTATCATCTCGTGTTTTAAATCTCAATTAAAAAGCTATATATGTTTATTGTTACAGTCATAGACTTAATTTAGCCATTTGTGCATCAAAATCAAAATCTTCTGGCGCATGTTAAAGATGTATCATACTTTTTTAATCTTTCACCTACAAGGCAACAAAATTTAGAGGAGCACATTGAAAGAACTGCTCTAGTAGCTGTTAAAAAAAAAAAGAAAGATGATTGCAGAACACGTTAGGTAGAAAAAATTAATGGTTTGGATACTTTTCAAGAACTTTTTATTCCTTTGGTTTCTTGTCTTGAAGAAATGTCTTTAAATGTTAATAAGAGTTTTAATCACTCAACGTCTTCTAGTGCATCTTCGCTTCTGAAGTTAATAACAGGTTTTGACTTTATTGTTGCTTTATGTATAACAAGAAATGTCTTTGACATTACTCTTCCAGTAACACGAATGTTGCAGTCAAAGAGTAATGATATTCATGATGGTTTAAATCTTATTCAGGCATTAAAAGATGTTATATCTTCGCTTAGAAGTATAGCTGATCAACACTATCAAATGTGCTATGAACAAGCTCTGAAAATAGCCCATGAGCTAAATGTTACTGAAGCTAAGCCAAGAACTTCATTCATTTCAAAAAACAGAAATAATGCTCCTTCGGAATGTGTCTCTGATTAATTTAAAATAGCATCACAATTCCTTTGTTAGACCATCTGAGTACTATACTAGGCACAAGGTTTGACAACACTACCATGAAATTTTATAAAGCGCTTGTCCTAGTTCCTAATAAAATGATTTCAGAAGTTCGAAGTTCTCGTGACACTAGTTGGAAAGAATGTATAGTACCTTTTAGTAAATTTCACAGGGTAGATTTACCAAATCCACTAGCTTTACCTGGTGAGATTGATCTATGGAAAGCTTATTGGTTAAATTTTGAAGGTAAGGTCCCTTCTAATATTACTGAGACTTTAAAAGCAATAAATTTTCCTGGCTTTTAGAACATAAAAATTATTCTACAGTTTCTTGGTACCTTTCCTTTAACTTTTTTTTTTAGCTAACTGGAATACTAGAATGTGACACTAAATATATTTTTATATAACTCCATATTGATTGTTTTTTTGTTTTGTTTTTAGGTGCCCTTCGTTGTAACAGTCTTATCACAGAGCGTAACTTAAGAGGATTTACTAGGAAATTCGTGTCTCCTTTTTTACCAAAGCCTTCTTTGAACCAGGGATATCTTGCTTCTGAAACATGCAGCTATAACATCACGGCTGTTCATTATAATATTATACTACCTAGAGTAAAGAATTTTTTAAATAACAAGTATTTAAATTTGAAACAGTAATGTTTAATCGTATAAATTTATAATGGGGTATTAGCCAGGATCCAGGGGGGGGGGGATGGGCCCCCTTCACCATAATCTTAAAGCCCTAAATGTTCTTAGAATTCAGAACATTTAGAATTAGAGGTCCTTTTTTTTTTTAGGACGTACCTAAATAATTTTCTGCATCCGCCCCTGATTATATATATATATATATTTTTTTTTGTATGTTGTATTAAAAGTTGTAATACGAGTTGTAATGGAAATACAATGTGTATTACACAGCCTTTATTTAGTTTTTTGTTAAACTGGGTGTTTACATACTTAAAATTATTATCAGGTTACCATTAAAAGATCAAAATAGAAGCAAACTGTGGAAAGTTGCACTGAAGCGAGATAAATTTGTTCCTAACATCATTATATCTGTAGCGAGTATTTCCTTGCTGAAGATTTTTTAGTACGTCCTGGGTGGGAAATACCATACCATCTGTTTTTAATTTTGCAAAGCATCTAGTTCAGAAAAAACCCATCGGAAGTCCCCAAAAAAGATAACTGTGCAAGAAAATTCACAGAGCAGTAGCACAAATGGTTCTTGCTCATCAGATAAAAATAGAATACAGGAGGAACCAGAGCATAAGAAGCAGTGTACAGTATCACCGAGAAAACTGCTTCTGTAAAAAAAAGTTAAATGTCTGCAGCAAAGGTTGCGTCGCAAATCAAAAAAGATCAATACACTATCACAGAAAATTGAATCCTTTAAAGACAAAAAATGGATTTGCCAAAATGCAGCAGATTTTTTGAATAAAAATTTCTTCGAACTAACAGGCAACATGTATAAAAATAAAATTGATAATTGATAAATTGAAAAAATAAAATTGATAATTCAAAGAGAGTCAACAGGCCGACGATATTCAGAAGTAAAAAAGTTTGCTCTAACTCTTTAGTTTTACGCAACTCGTGCTTATGAATTTTTACGTACAGTTTTTAAATCGCCGGCACCAAGTTCATTGTCCAATTAGATATTATCTGTGCGGTTTGACCCTGGTTTCATTAACAATAATAAATGCTGTATTTGATGAATTGGAAGCACGTGCTGAGAATAGTACAATGTACAGAGATGCGACATTAATTGCGGATTCTATGCATATCAAAGCACGTACAATTTACAATGAACAATCTGGAAAATTTACTGGGTTTGTAGATTATGGAGAGATAAGCGTTGAATCTGATGACAATACAGCAACTAAAGCACTTGATTTTTGCTTATTGGTTTACGAAGTCATTGAAAATATCCAGTTGGTTACGTACTAGATCATAGGTTGACATGGCATAATTTAAAAGCGCTTGTTCAAACCTGTTTGTAAAACTGTGAGTCAATTAACATTAGAGTGCACACTTTGACATGCGCTGGAAGTTCAATAAATATAGATTGCTTAAAACAACTAGGTTGCAAATTTGGTGACAAAATAGATCAGTTTTGCTCAAAACATTACTATGCATCTTCTAGCAGGCCTGTTTATCCTATATTAGATGCATGCCATATGCTTAAACTAGTAAGAAATGTTTTGCTTACATTGGTTTATTGAATGATAATAATGGTCATGTCATTAAATGGGAAAATATCGTACTCTTGCATCAACTTCAAAAATTAGAAGGATTGACATTTAGCAACAAATTTGGTAGCAGACATACACAATTTAAACAACATAAAATGAATGTAAAAGTTGCTGTTCAATCACTGAGCTCATCAGTAGCGGATGCAATCGAATTTTTGATGAAATGTTATCTAAAAGGATTTGATGATGTAAAAGGTACTATGAACTTTATACGTACTTTCAATAGAATCTAAAATGATCACGTCAAAGAACACCACTACAAAATGTACCTTCTATTCAGTTCAGTGAAAACTTATTTCTTTAATCATTATTTAGTAAACTAGACGAAGAAAACATAAGCAATTTTCAACAAGTTGTTTTAAACTACATTGCAAGGTCCATTGTTCGTGATTTGTTAAACCATATTGAGTGCACAGTGTGTGCTCAAGCATTAACAACAACTGGAATTATTTCTCAAGTAAATGACCACCTTAGCTATGTTAAAACACTTCCAATTGGACACAGGTTTTGTTTTTCACAAAAAAAAAGAATGGATTGTTTTTCCATCATCAGGTGTTGTCAAAGTTGTTGAAACTTGTGAAAAAGCATTTTAAGGTTGCGTATGTGGCTCGAATTGAACAATAATTACTGCTGAGCAGAATATAAATGTTCTTCTTATAAGAGTTGTTTTACGCAGACTTTTGCCACATGTTAATATTTTTCCAATGCTGGATGATCACTTTTACCACGATCATTGTTATAAGGATTTGCATGTTGTACAGTTAATTATAAAAATTTCTGCTCGATTTTTAACTATTAGATTAAAAACTTTATCGATTTTTAACTATTAGATTAGGTCAAAAATATTACCGCGAAGTTATTCAAGAATTAAAGAGCACGACATCATCAGAAATCGAACAAAAATACTATTTTTCCTGAACTACAATTGAAGTGATGTGCTTCATAAATAAGTGTTAGCAACTGTCACAATGAGACTTATTATTTTTGCAGTACTTATATTAAAATCAAGGTTTTGATTTTAATATAAAAACAAACAAATGGTGCATTTTTGAAACAAAATTTCACCATTTATTTGTTAGTAATTTTATTTTTTATTAGTTTTTGTTTAAAGGAAATTTTTAACTGATTTTGCTATCTTTTTAATACTTTTGCTCATTTCTTTTGTTATTCTTTTAGCTGCTATTTAGTTATTATATTACTGTTATGTTTGTTCAATTTTTTATTTCAAATTAGTTCGCGTTATGTTTATATATGGTTTGCTTCAGTAAAATTTCATAATTTGAAATTTTCTTTATGGATCATTAGCTGACAGTATAGGAAAAGTAATTAAATTCAACACAATTAGGGTAAAAATAACTTTTTTAACAGTAACATTACAAAATGTGTTTTTAGGGCTACTAGGCGTAACTTGTTCTATCCGCGGTAATATTATTGTAATAAGACATTGTGACTCTTGTTTTAGATTTTTATTATTTTAAATAATTAGAGTTTAGTATGAACAAGTAGGCGTTGGAGTTTTTTGTAACAGTAAGCCTGAGAAGCAGCGGATTATCATTGAGGCCATTGCCTAAGGCGATGTAAGGGGCCTAATATTTAATTTTTTAGATTTTCTTCAAAATTTGTTTTCTGAATACAAATAATTAATTTCTTTATAAAAATTAACTTTTATAAAGTTTGTGTTATTTAGCACAATGCATTTAGTTTTAATGCATTTACTGAGTTTAATTTTTAAGCACTATAAATATATACATATATAAAAAAATAAAGTTAAAAATAGTTGTCAATAAATTCGTTGAAACAGTATCGTTAAATACAAATTTTATTTATTATATATTACTTAAATTATAAGTTTTTGCTTTATTTTTATAGTCTTGTTATATATTTTTGCCGTACGCATAATGGTGGACGCTGGCTTCACTTAGTTTTATGGAAAACACGGATAGTCATGCATCTATATATATTATTAGGTCATTGCTTCAAACGCTTGGACTTGTTGTATCATCTTTTAACACTGTTTAATAAACAGAAAACTGCCGAATTTTGCCGCATTAAAATTTTGAAGTTAAAGTAAACCTTTAAAATTTTATTTAATCTACTTTATGATGATACTGATTACTAAATAAAGAACTTGCAGTTCACATATTTAGATATTTGCATAGACTTTCGTTCGCATTGATAAAATACAAATCATTACGATTGTGGTTCCAAAAAAAGAGGTTAATACACTACCGTCCATAATTATTTAAATGGTCATTTTGTTTTATATAAGATATCAAAGCCGGAAGAAAAACCGAAAACAATAACTATATGAATATTTGTTAATCTTCCTATTTATTAGGTTAACAAATAAAATTACCCTGATTAATTTATAATTTTATAAAAATGTATTTTATTTATTAAAATTGAAATTTATTAAAATTTATTAACTTTTGGTATTTAATTGAAATTAAATTGGTATTCAATTAAAAAATAAAAATTTAATCAAATATAAATTAAAATACAGTAATCATAAAAAGATAAGGACAGATCGATAAACATAAACAATTGATTTTCAAGTTTTTTTTACGAATATATTATAAGTACTTATTAAATACACCTGAATCAGGATTATTGTTGAATAATTTGAAAATTATTCAATGCAATTCACAAAATCTTAACCGACAATAAAAACTTATTTTGACGTCGATAATCATAAACACCCTCACAGCAGCAAATTATTTTATAATTTTGCATGTTCTAGTGACTAAAATTTTAATGGCGTTCGGTGTAGAAACAGTATCTTCTTGACAAACTTTTTTTAAAACCAACTTAATATTAAAAAAAAGGAACGACATTTGAAATAAAAAAAAATTGAAAAAAAAGCTATTATGAAATTTTTACTAAGTAAATTTAAAAGTACAATTTACAAGTATATTTAACTTTTTAAAATCTCATCTGAATATCAACCACCACCAGACAATAACACTGTACTATATAATTAGATTTATAAAAAATACGATTAAATTTCTATTATCTAACATAAAATTATTTAAAACCAAAAAAAAAAAAACAATAACTAACTTATATTTAAATCAAGGTCGTTTTTAGCTTCTAATAAATTAACACCTTGTCAATATTCAATACATCACCTAATAAAACAGAATGTTTCATTATGTAAAGCATTAAAAAGTAAAACTTTAGTAACTTCTACAACAGATTTAAAAACACATACTACTTATACATAAAGATATATATCTATATATATACTTTATATTGTAGTTTTATATAAATAGAAGTATATTTAGTAATTATACCATATCATAATGATAATAGAAAATTTTAAGATAATTCAAGGATAAAAAACTTACTGCGTGCTCATCTACAATGCCTCGTGCATTATCAGTTAAAAGCGGTTCGAGTTGACTCTTCCAATATTATACGGGTAATAAACTATTTTCATAGTTTTCTAAATACTGTCATTGTTGAAGACTAGGTTCAGAATGTTTAACGAAGGCGCTGTAAAATAACGGAAAGTTTAACAGGCGCTGTAAAATAACAGAAACTTTAAATTTCTTTATTATCCTAATATTAAGTAATTTTAACTTTTTATTATTTTTAAAAATAATTAAGTTTATAAAAAAGGTCCGACGATGGGACTCGAAACTCGATCTCCACCTCCGTATGTCGGCTGGCTAACCGCTTGGCCGCATACTTTATATAAATTTTAAAATTATTTAAAAAACAAAAGTCTATGTATAACTGAAAATAATGCTATAGATAAAATTTAAAAGATGTTGTTGCAATGCAAGTAAAACTATAAAACTTGATATTATTGTTTATTATTACAAAACTTGATACTACATATATAATAAAAATACACTAAACATAAAGTTTCGTTGAAAATTCACCTTCACTTGACGATACACTTTTGTTCACGTTTACAAAAAATTCACGTGAACAAAGCTGCTGCAACTCTTTCTCGTTATTACCTCGGTTGCAACGGCTGTTAAGAGTTCTGTGTCAATCAGACTCAAAAGGGTACTACTGTTAACTTCAGTATTATTATATAGATTTTTGTTTTTAGTTATTTTTTCGATTTGAGCATGCAAAGCCAGTATTTCGATCATTATAGACGAAAAATCAATACGGTGTCGTCAATTTTCAAAACAGCTCCTATGTTTATGAAAACATGGGGTTAATGTTGCCTAGATACAACACTACTTATATATTCCTTGCATAATGAATCTATTTTAAATCTTGCGCTGTGGTTCATGAAACAGATTTACTATGATGAGGCTTCTCTTTCCGCATCTCCATTATATAGCAGATTTTCAGGATTTTTCTAACTTTGTTCAAAAACACAATGTTTCCAGACAATATTTGGAAGATCTTTTTAAGCTATTGACGGAAAATAGTCATCCAGAACATACGAAATCTTATTATGGTTTGTGTAACAAAAATGTATCTGACTTTGAAATCCAAAATAAAGTGTGGTGGCAAGTACATTTATCTTCCTCTAAAAATTCTTAACTAAAGTTTCTGGAGTGTAAATAAGAAAAACAAACCTTGGAAATCAGTTTTAATATTGATAGACTATTTGCTTTTAATTCTAGAAAAAAAATTATTATGTACTATCTTATTCCTTGTTAAGAAAACTGTGTTTTTTGTTGCTATGTTTTATGGAAAAAAAAACCAATTGCCAGTGCAGGAATTTCTTGATGAATTTTTGGAAGAACTTAAAACGCTTTCTGAACATGGTGTAATATCAAACATAGTTACTCATCATATTGAGTTGAAGGCATTTGTCTGTGGTGCACCAGCACGATCGTTTTTGAAGTATATTGGTGGCCACACTGGTTATGAATACAGGAACATGGTTGAATAGGGTTGTTTTAAACAGTGATGATCTCTTGCCTTTGAGAGTTTCAGTGGATTCAGACAATTTAGAGTATCTTATAAATGGTCAAAAAAACAGACAACATAAATTTATTAGAATGGTTTGCTGTATTAGTCAAATTGTTATAGACCACATGTACTTGGTGAGTCATGAAACGAGTATTAGCTGCATCTCCAAACGTAACTGCAGCTATGTCTTCAGGCTTGTCTATGATGAGTCAAAAGCATTCCTTTTGCTTTTGCAAGACAACCACGATTCCATAAAAAGCTCGGCTACTGAAAATCCACCGAATTTTGACTTAAATTCCTTTTGTATACTGTTATTACTATTATTCCTTTTGTATACCGTCCCCATTTTTTAGTTTAACACGTTTCAACGTTAATAATTTAATAATAATAATTTAACCAATGATGGTGGCAAACGGAAGCACTTTTTAGATTATGTTATATACATTATTGGACAAAACATTTGCAACCAACATCGAACAATGCTAAAAGTGTTCCTAATTTTACATGTCTTAAGAACGAAACGAACTATACTACCACAGCCAAGAGTTCAGGAGTCTGAAGTCATAGCATGCCATGACAGGAGCAATCAGCTGACAGCACACAGACCGAATTTCGTTGACAAGTGCGATTTTGCAGCGGACAAAACCAGAACAACTTTTTTGGTTTGTTTCATTTTCTTAAGTCTGTTCCGTGTCAACGTCACGGAGGTTTTTTAATAATCAAAGAAAGTATTCAGAAGTTTCCAGAAACCTGCAGAAGCTTCCAGAAGTTTCTAGAAGAAGCATCTGGAAGCATCCAGCAGCATCCAGACGCATCCAGAAGCTTCCAGAAGCATCGAAAAGAAGCATCTAGAATCTTCCAGAACAGGTTCACACAGGTTCATTTTTCGATATAAAAGACATGTAAATCGACATGTAATTCAGTCAGTATATGAAAGTCAATCAGTCAGTATTATAAAGACAGTTTATCGAAGTGAGTTTTATCAAAGTGTTTTATTAAAGAACATCAATACAAGGAGTCAAATACAACTAGTGTTTTATTACGTCCATACAGTCCAACCAAGACGTTGTGTTCCACAGAGCATTATTGTATCATCACAAGGTAAATGTAACATGGTAAGCCTTGAGAAGCATGATTATTTATTTTTATTATCTTTATGACTTCAGTGCAAGTGCTCCCGATAGTCTTGGATTGGAACTAAGAAAGAAAATTATTGGCGATTACGTAAGTGGAATGTCACAAAAAAGTATTTGTGATAAATCGCGTGAAAAAATAGACCGTATCAAAACTATGTTCCAAATATCGTTCAAGGGGGAAGTCGGCAGCAGATAACAAAGGTGGAAGACCGCGTTCCACCACTTCTACAGAGGATTCTATGATCTTCAGATCCGTCAAGAAGGATCACTGGATATCATTAGTCGAGATACAAAAGCAATTACAGCTGAATGTATTAGACCGAACATTCAGACGACGTGCTGTTGAAGCCGGATTGTTTTCTCAACGCCCTGCAAAGAAACTGCTGATTTCACTAAAAAACCAGAAGGAAAGACTCCTGTTTGCTATATCTCATATTGACTGGAATGTGCAGAAATGGAGAACTGTCCTGTTCAGTGATGAATCGAAGTTCAACATCATTGGGAGCGATGGCATTTGCTGTGTACGTCCACCGGCCGGAAAACGCCTCGATTTACGTTACTGTGATAAGACCGTGAAGCATGGTGGAGGCAATGTAATGGTCTGGGGGTGTTTTTCTGCTAACGGTCTAGGTCTAATACATCTAAAGGATGGAATATTGGACCGTTTTATCTATAAAAATATCCTGAAAGATGTTATGTTACCTCATGCTGAATGGAATATGCCAATAAAATGGGTTTTTCAGCAAGACAACGATCCGAAACACACTGCAAAAGTAGTCAAGCAGTGGTTTCAAGACAACCACGTATCGGTGATGGACTGGCCGCCTCAATCTCCGGATCTCAACCTTATCGAGAACCTGTGGGAGATCGTCAACCGCAGAATTAACCGTGAAGGTGTTCGTAATACGGATCAACTGTTTGAACAAATCTAAAAGGCCTGGGCAGCGATGACACAAAGTTTCATTAATCACCTGATCGAATCTATGCCTCGAAGATGCAAGGCTGTGATCGACAACAAAGGATTCGCCACGAAGTATTGATAGCGAAATACAGCTTGGTCAATATTTTGTCGAGTTGCACTTGAAGAGCTTATTTTCAAAACGCGGTTAGCGCCAATTTTGAAAAAACTGCGTTAAGTGGATAATTTTGAAGAGAAAGTTAGATACTTTTAAGTCATGTTTGTAACTAATTAATTAGGTTTAATTTTTTTTTTTAATTTAGGCTCTAAAAATTATTTATTTTCAAAACGCTGTATAAATTTTTTAGTTTATTTTCAATGTGCTGTATATTTTTTTGACTAATCCGTGTTTATATAAAGTTAACTCCACGCAAGCGCAATAGCCATATTTAAATAATAATAATAAAGATGGCTGATTTGGATGGTTTAGATGAAAGTGTTGTGACAACGTTAAAATCACGAAAAAAAAAAAAACAATGCTCTGCAAGAGAGAAAAAAAAGTTATTTAGACATCCAAGCGGAGGAAAATCACCTACTATATCATGGAATCATGTTTCAGGTTACTGCAAAGTGAGTTTTTTTAATTTAATGATCTTCGTATGTTGAAATTATAATTTAGTTATGAGTTTAAATTTTTATTATACACAATGTAAAATTACTTGGTATAATTTGTGTTTATGGCAAAATAATTATTTATTGATTGACTTATTTCAGGCTCGAGATATAACAAAGGATGATTTGCTAAAACATCATACAGAATTCTATAGTATTGCAAATATAGTATCACAAGATGCTACTATACTGTCAATGCCTTATATAATCAGTGTTAAAAGAGTCAGAGTGAAATATAATAATCGAATAAAGTTAAGAAATATGAGTATTGAGTACTTTTTATGCTGCGAGGGATTTAAAGTACGAGTTTGCCAAGCTTCATTTTGTTCAGTATTGTGTAAGTATAAAATTACTTTACTTTTAATTCAGAAATAGAATGTATATTTTGTTAAAAAAAATTAATGAGTAAAAGTTAATATTTTATTAGTTTATTCCAGTCATAAAACCTGATAGAATTTTAAGAATTGCAAGACACTGGTATGAACATGAAACAACCAGACCTGAAAATAGAGGAGGAGACAGGAAGAAAATAGCTTTTTCTGAAAAGAAAGAAGCTATTAAAAACCATATTCAGTCTTTTAATTGCAGAGCAAGTCATTATGGAAGAAAAGGTGCTCCAGGACGTAAATATTTGCCCTTTGATTTAAATGTAAAGCGGATGTACGAACTTTTTTTGGATAAAAACAATGCTTATCTGTAGCTACTGTAGGCTACTATTATTATTATGGGGTATTTATGAATCATTTCAATTTAGCTTATGGATACCCAGCAACAGATACATGATCTACATGTCAAACATATAAGTTGGCTATGAAAAACCAAAATATTACTGATAACCAAAAAAAATTAAAAACTGCTCTTTTCATTCTTCATCGAAGGAAAGCCAGAAAATTTTATAGTCTTCTCAATGATATTCATCCTAATGAGATCACTATCTGTTTTGACATGATGGAGAACCTTGTACAACCAAAATTATCAATCGGAGAAGCCTACTATTCTAGACAGCTTTATTTCTATGTCCTTGGTGTTGTTATTCATAAAGGTAATAAGTTTCAGTCTGTTAACGGTATATATTTTTTTATTTGGATGGAGTGTGAAAATAGGAAAGATTCGAATATGATCTGTTCAGCTATAGAACATCTACTTAAAAATGTTTTAAAAGATAAATGTTTCAACGCCTCGTCACTTCGATTGTTTTCTGATGCATGCTATGGCCAGAACAAAAACATAAGTATGACATGTATGCTTCTAGCTCTAAGAAAACAATATTTTAATAAACTGCAGATTACACATACTTTTCCAGAACGAGGTCACTCATATCTGCCAGCTGATCGCATGTTTGGTCGAGTTCAGCTAGATATTAAAAAAAGAGATCAAATTTTTGAGCCTAATGAATGGTTTACGGGCAGAATTGGTCAGCACATGACTTCAAATCAGAAGTCAAAAAGTATGTCATGAGCAAAAAAACATTTAAAATCAGTGAAGCAAAAAAACTTCTTTTAAATTCAGACAAGCTCGAAGTAGTTGCATTTAGTTACCATTCTGAGCCAAAATCACATAGTATCCTTAAAAAACGGAAGAAATGGGAGACATTTAAATCGCAACGTTTGGAATTAAATAACTGTGTTAAACTTGCTAAGAAAGACGATGTTTTTCGTCTTCTCGGTCTTGTAGGAGCAGAAGGCAGAATACTTAGTATGTATAGAACACTACTCTGTGATGCCACTGAAGATAATGCTAGCCTTAGTGAAGAAGATAGTTCATAATTTGATTTAAATGGTTTTTAGCTGTGAATTTTGTAAACATGTTTAATTTAAGATACAAATATTAAAAAAAATTTCCAGCATAACATGATTTATTATTTTTTTTTTTTTAACGTTATTGAATACAAGATAAAATACTCATTAACACCTTATATATTTTTATAGTTGCACTTGTGAGTTGTTTAAAAAAAGTTGCTGATTTATATTAAAGGAGAACAAAATTTTAAGGTAGATCTTAGAATGCATAATAAAATAATATTATGTTTCATTAATAGATATATTTTAATAATGAAATGGATATAAAGCGTTTTGTTAATAAATAATACTTGAATATACAGAGTTTTGAAACAAAACAAAAATAACCACTGAAAATATACATCGATTTCATACTGCTCGATTTCAGTAGACATTATAGTCTCATTAATAAAGTACATGTTTATCTAAATCAATAATAACTTATTCCAAAATACTTAATTTCTTTATGCAAGAGAAAAGTTCGATTTACTCAAAACCCAAAAAATGGATTTACAGCGTTTTGAAAGTAAGCGCTTCACTTGTTTTGTCCAGAAGGAAGTCAACTTTTTTTAATGCTTTTGATTAATTTATTAATTTTCGTGTACAAATAATGAACTTTGTGATGAATAAAACTTGAAGAACTTTGTCTCTAAACAGTTACATAGTTATTTCTCTAAATTGAAATAATGCAGCACTTTTATATAAAGAAACTAATTTGGCATTATTTGGTTGCACTCGTTTTGTCCGATACTGTATATCTTACTGAGTGTTTTGTAGCAAATGTACTGCCTGTCTTCGGAAAGAATTTGAGAGATTAAAGAAAACATTGTAAATTGTCGTTGGCTAACGAAAGAAAAGTATACCCAAGCAATAAAAATGATGGCAACAATGGAATTTTTTAATGCCTTAGAAAAAGAGTTGCTAGACAAATAGAAACGTTTAATCGTGGTTTTTGTTAATTTTTTTATGTGCTCAGTTTTTTGATATTTAAACAAGATTGAAAATTTATACATTATCAAATGTCATGAAATTTTAGCAATAAAATTTTAGGTGATAGAACCTCGCTATAACTAGAAAGCTGTTTTTGAACAGCGTTACCATGGTATGTATTATTGTGTTGTCTTCAAAAAAAATCTTGAAGTCCGTGGTTTGGATACAAAAGACCAAGTGAAAATGATTCTGGAAAACTAAATTAGCTATAGCTAACCATTCTTGCAGCTTTCTAGACTATGTTTTTGTTGACTATGTTTTTGTTGTCTTTATTTTGTGAATTTATGTTGCTAATGATATTACTAGTTTTTCTAATTTTATGCTAGGTAAAGCATCGTTATATTCAAGGCTTCGAATAATACCTTTATCCAGTTTAAATGAATAACAACTCTTAAAGTATAATAGCTGAATTATTTTTTCTCTTTTGATTGTCTTTGTTCAATAATGGATTTTAAAATTGCGATGGTTCTTCAACACTTTATCTAAGCAAAATTAAAGTAAAAAGTCACTTCATTGAAAAATAGAAAAAATATCAATAACCGTTTTCGATAGCATTGCTTCATAGCAAATCTAAGAGGTGCAAATGTTTAGCTTGATTAAAGTACTACATAATAATACATACTTGCACAGTCATTTTGATGGTCGTAACTTATTTTTAATTAAATTACTTACTTTCAATTAAATTACTTATATTTTAGGTAAATTACTTATCTTTATATATTTTACCGTTTACCGGTACGACTGTTTACCGATTACTACGACTACGATTACTACGACCGGTACGACTGTTTACCGATTAATACGGCTGGTTACCGTTTGCTGTGTTTGTTTTGCAAAAGCAAATATGTGGTATTTCTCACTGCCTAAAAGAAGTTAAAAAATTGAACAACCATCTACGACAATTTCATGGTTTAAAAAAAAAAGAGGAAATTTAAAGAGCAACTATGCTTGCAAGACCTGTTCTTGAAGCTAGTGATAAAGAGTCAAACTATGACTCAAGTTCTGATTCTTCATCTACGGAGGATGAGGAGTTATTAGAAAATAATTTCACTGAAGCTACTTATAGTGAAAGCAATTTTTTGGCTTCAGACAACGAGGACGATGATTGGGTTGGTGTAAAATATCTTAAAAAAAAAATTAGAAAATAATTCTAATAATAATTTAAGTGTTGTAAATGATTTTAGAAGTAAGAGATACCCATTCAGCTTCTGAAGAAGATTCTGAAGATTCATCTGTTGACTTTGATGATGGTGAGCAGATTTTTTACATGGCTTCATCTGAAGAAGAACAATTTATAAATAGTTTTGTCATTTGGCTGCAAAGTCCTGATGGTGGGATCAAACCTGAGCATACAGCTGAAAAACATAAAAATGTAATTATGAGTATTGTGCGACACGCTGCAGACGATGAAATTAATTATAAGCATCTTGCTTGCACTTCTTTTTAAAAATCCTGAATGTTGAAAATGCAGCACGACCGGAAACAACCTGGAACAATTGAAACTTATTTAGGTTCAATACAAGTATTTTAAGATTTTTGTATTTTGAGAGATAGAAATGATATTATTACTAATGATGAGTATGTGAAGCTAAAATTTTTGGTTAAAAAATGGACTCGTACCTTATGGAAGGGTATCCAAGAGAGGCAGTATAAGAAAGATTTGGAAGACTTTCACAGCTTTCCATCTGAAGATGAGATCATTAAATTTGATGCTTCAGATTATGTAAAAAGTGCAAAAAAAAGTTTCAAAAAGCTGCAATAACAGGAACTTTGTTTTAAATCAGTCTAATTATTGTTTAGCCGCTATACAGTTGGTGTTAAAAAACACAAACCAAGACATAAGAGATCGACGTACTTGACATAAGAGATCGACGATCAAAAAGCGCCGCATTCAAACCACGCTTGAAGGGGCCGTTTACTGTATCCCATGTAATGCAATGTGGGAACTTTATGTTAAAAGACGATAACGGTGTGCAAATATCAGGATCGGACAAAAAAATACATATAACAAAATTCATTGAATGTAATGCTAAAGGTAAAGTAAATATGTTTTTTTAAGTTCAGTCAGTTCTTCGTTTCATTGCTAGTTGCTAAAAATGTAGATGTTTTGCAATTCTGTAACGGTTATTTTTTTTAGATGATGCCAGTGTTATAGATTTGGCCAATAAAGATATTGCGATAAATAATATTAATATAATATTTTTCGATAAATAATATTAAGATATTATGTATTAAGTTTATTTTATGTGTAACATATTATCTAAAAAATGGAATCATTAATTGTTAACCGGTTTACAATACTTTGTTATTTATAAAATAAATTTTGCAAGGTTAGTAACAACAATTCGTAAATATACTTTTTTTTTTTTTTTGCACGTAAGAATGCAGTTGAAGTACTAACACCAGCGGGATTGATATGGCTGGGAAAATTACCAAAAAGAAAAACTGCTCTGATTCGAAGGAAACATGGTAATTATTTAAACAGCATTATTTTAATACACTATCACTCAGTACTCTAGTCACACTACCTCAACTTAATGATATACTAGGGGGAAGGTGATAAATCAGAAGTAAGATGAGTAAATTACAAGGAAAAGGTGATAAATTAGCAGCATATAAAACAAATTCTAAAATATTTACAACAAATAGACATTAATAGGTTATTTATAGTTGTATAATTTTCATCACTATCGCTCAATCCTCATGTAACACTATCTTAAGCCATAGTCATAGTATTTAAATAGTCTGGAAACGCGGGTCGTCTTCTATGGATTTCGTTAGATAACTTGAACATTTAAGGGTGACCGGACTGAGAGTGCATCAAATAATTTTAAAATGACTTTTTCTGCCGCAGTTTCTAATAATTTAGATGAATTTGATGCTGTTTTAGCTGCTATTGATGAAGATTTGTTGGAGACTGATCCTAATTCAAGTTCAACTGTTGAGTTAGCTGTTGGAAATATTCCTAAGGCAAATGAAGAGCGTGTATTTTTGTGTTTATATTGCGAAAAAGATGTTTATCACAAGGTGGTTTAACTCGTCACCTCAATGCCAAGCACAAAGACAAGCTTATTGATAAACAGTTAAGTAAAGAGAAAAAAATAGCAAAGCTTATTCTTCATTTTAATTGCTTTCAAAATTATTTGATTCAGAGTGCAGAAAAGCTTGCCATAGATGAATGCTACCCTACTAAAATAAGAACTGAATTTAAAAATTTTAAATTGACATGTATAGAAGAGGTTAATACAGCTTATTCTTTAATAAAAAGTGTTATTGAATCATTTGATGGAAATGCTAAAGATTTTTACCCAACTTTCTACAAAATATTTTATGAAGTACCAAGTCCTTTTAAAAATCTCAGCCAAAACTGCACTCTTCTTTTAAGTTTAAAAGTTGCTAATCTTGTCTTGGCTCATCTGACTGTCGCCTCCTTAAATAATGATGTTTTAACATTTAATTATGAATCTTATCAGTTTACTGAAAAAGAAAAATCTATTGTCGCTTATCTTAGTGGTTATGTTTTTGGTACCTTCTATCGTAGAATTAGATTTAGTTCTAATATGTCTAATTTGTATCATAAACAGTGTTTATCATTTTTGCTTGCTGGTAAATGTACAGGAGAAACGATTTCTTTGCCAGAGCATAAACATGCTAATTTGCATGATAGGGGTGGTTTATGGAAAGTAAGTAAAGAGGTTATTTGTATCTTTACTACTGCAGAGTACCATTTTATTTCTATGGCAAAAAAGCCATCTCATACTATCAATTGCAAAGAAATAGTTGATACGTTAAGTAAAGACTCTTTTGTGCTTGTTAACTTTTCAAAAATTATACATAGTTCAACTGATAAAGTTCAAAAAGAAATAGCACTTAACTTATTAAAAGATCTTCTAACTCTGTATATACGTGTTCGTACATTTTCCTATGTGTAAGATAAGTTGCAAGCTTTCAAGATTTCTAAAAGTCAAACTAAGTCAAATGCATTAAGAACAGCAATTAAAAAAAGTCTCAACTTTGGAACAAGGACATTAAAGACTTGCCATGACTTGGACTTATGAAAACGGATATTTTCATAGCCACATATCTTTTAACAATATTAATGGCATATTACTAACTACTCCTGAAGTAGTAAAATGAAGACTCACTTTTATGATGTATAAGTTTATGATATATTTCATATTGATATTATATAAATCAACTTTGATATATACAATATCAATAACAAAATTAATATAATTGCTTTTTCATTTTTTAAATCAACAATAACACATCTAATACTTTATAGTGTTACCATTTTTTTAAATTGTAAGATAAATTTTGATATAGATAGATCTTTAAAATTGATTATTTTTGACCAATACATTTATACCAAAAAATATTTTAAAAATAGTACATTTTTAAAAAAGAAAATAAGTCGAAATCTATATATGTTAAATTTTAAGTGAAAAATATTAATAATTGAACTCATCAAAAAATATTATCTTATGTTTAATACAGTTTTTACTCGGTTTAAATTTTTTTTTAACACGATTTAATATTATCACTCGTATTATCTGTATAGCTAATTACATTTCCAGTTATAGGAAGAAATACTTTCTGATTTCTTATCATGTTATCATTGTAACCAAAGTCATTAACAGATGGATTATTTTTTCGTGATCCAAGTGATCGTTGGCGTCCAAAATAATTTTCAATTGGATCCAGACAAAAGCGTTCAGTTAAAACATATTTTACATTTTGCTGCAGTAAAAACTGAACAGATTCTATAATTGAATGAACTGTAATCTTCAAACCTTCATATGTTTGATGAGCAATGAACATCTTTGATTTTTGAAATATCTCCAGGATGCTCTTCAATAGATTTTAACCAATCTTTAAAATATTGCAAAAAAACACTTTGCAACCAAAAAACCTATCATCATTTAATGATGAGAATGGAGCTAGATTTGGTTTTAGATCAAATTTATGACCATTTAAACTTCTTATATTCAATTATATCAAAGAAGCTATCCATTAAGGCACAAAACTTAGCAGTGCCTTCAGCTTCAGGTGGTCCGTAATGTAATAAAACTTTTGATACAGTAGAACTTAGCACTTGAGCAGCAAGTTTAATATTCATTATTAAATATGGCGTCAATTTTATATGTTCAAAACTGAGTTTAGGCAAAATATGTAAGCCACATTCTCTGTCCTCATAAAATATATCAGCAATATGATTCCACAATATGAACATACCACCATTCCACATATACCTTGTTCCTTCTGCATTTTTTGAGTTAGATAAACAGTTACGAACTGTCTTAATTAAATGTGGTGGGTCAGATATAAAATAAATAAATCGTTTTTCTGAACTAAGATAGTTAAGGGTTCTATATGTGACATCAACATGCGGATTCATATCTTTATTTTACGTGTCATGGTAAAATCCATTTTAAACAACTTGCGATTTGCAGAAGCTCCATCACAAGTTACAGCAACAACTTTAAAGGAATTTAATTCAAAAATTTCAATTGCTTTCCAAAGCAATGGAAAAATTTGACAAGCAGTGGCTCCAGTTGTTGAAATGTTAGCTAAACTAAATTTAAAAGGATTGACAATACTACGAACAAGAAATACTAAAACATAGGTAGCGAAATCAACTACTTTTGGCAAAGTTGCTACGTTAACATCAGCATTAACAAGATCAACATAACCCACAATCTCCCCAGTGTGGCTGTCCCAAACTAAGTTTTCCTGAATTTTCATTTCATCCATTAGAATGACAATAAATTTTTCTTGCTTAGAAAAATCTTTGGTTTTTTCTTTTAATTCATCAATTATTTCCTTATTAAATCCACGTTTTAGGTTTAATGTAATTTTTATAATCACGTAAGCGACGACGACTTGGAAGGACAAGAAAACCTGTTCCTGATTTCTCATTGTAACGTATATCGTCATACATTGCAGCAGACTTTGATGCCAGCGAAAGACAATATCGAATTATTATACAATGATATCTTACATTAGTTGGAGATAACCTCAAATATTTTTGCCGCTCCTCCCAAAATAGCCTTATAAAAGGTGAGATTTTGTTTTGATCTGCATTTGACATAATTGATATTAAATCATTACTTAAACTTGAACTGATAGTCAGGGCAGATTTTGAAATTAAATTTTGTAAATCAATGATTTTTTTCTTTCAACTCCTTATTTTCAATTTTATAGTTATAAATTGTTAACTATAGGCGATCTGTAGTAGTCAATGATATTGGTGCATTAAGTTTAGCAGGCTTTTTCGCTACACTGTGCTTTCTTTTTGATGATTTGGAAGACTTAGAAATAAAAGTTTGTTCATTTATAATACAGTTATCACAACATTTCATTTTGCTCAAAACTGAACATGTACTTGATCTGAAATACTCAGTTTGATAAGTACCATGAAAGTTAAATTCTGTTTGATTAAATATATTAGGGACACAATGTTTGATGGCAGACTTTTTTGCTTCATCGAGTGAGACTCCTAGACAAATACTATAACTTGAAATAACTTTGATCAAGTTTGACAAAGTGATATTTTTCATTGAACTGTCATAACTTTTATAAACTTTATGGGTTGATGGTAAACGCCTTGGCATAAATGCGAAGTATAAATGTTAACGAAGCATCAATAAATGTCTGTTTTTGTAACTTCATGAATTTCATCTTTTTCAAAAATATGAACGTGAGAAATATTATTATTTATATTCCAACCAGAAGGAAGATTAAGATGTATTATACGCTTAGTAAATTCTGCCATTGATTTGTAACATTCCTGGATTGAGATTGGTTGAGTATTTAAATTGGATTTCTTATCAACTATGATTTCTGCAGATTTACAAGATGTTGTGCTTAAAATAAAATTATCAATTCAAGTAGTTTATTTGCAATTATACAACAGTATAAACAAAAAACTATTTTCAAGCTTATATATATATATATATATATATATACATATATATATATATATATATTCTTTATTATTTTTCAAAATAAATTTATTTTACCTTGAAATAGAAAAACTTTTTTGCGGTAAATTTATTTTTGGTATTGATCCAGGAATAAGCGTAGTTTTTAAATCATCTAAAATTATAAAAATGTACCTGAATTTTCTTGTTTCCAGTATAGATACCAACACAATGTTAATATTGATATAATATTTGTCAACTAATCAAGCTAAGTAAACTTTATATAAAATATAATGTTTATTAGGCTCTATTAGCTAACATTTCAAATAAATATATTTTGAAGATAACGTATTATATCTGAAGTCATCCATCTAAATATACAGTCAATGAAATGCTTCTATATATTATAATTATATGGCATATACAAACCAATTTCTTGAAGCAGCAGATTGAATATATAAAATTGAATAGATAATATATAAAATTGAATATATTAAATTATATTGAATATATTGAATATATAAAATTGAATATATAAAATATTGCAATTTACTTACGACAAAGAAGTTGATTCTTTGTGTAATGACGTTCACAAATAAAAAGATTTCTTTTTTCGATTTGAGCTTTTAATCCTTTGTCAATCACTCTGTCGTGTGTAATTACACATATTAACTTCTGTCTACAGCTTGCGCTATATTCGTCATCTTTTGTTGGAATACGAACTATAGACAATCCAACATGATTTCTTGATACTGAACAACCAAATATAGCGCAAATGGCTCCTGGCATTTTCAATAATTATCACAGAGTAAATGAAATTAAATAGCAGCTAAGTACTGTGATTACAACTTGATGCACTCTAAAGTAGTCTGAGCACTAGTAATGAAAGGAACTTAAGTGTTATGAGAAAACGGCCCGCGTTTCCAGACTATTTATTTACTATGACTACGCTTAAGCTCAGTAATTTACTAGGGAAGGTGATAAATCAGCTACATATAAATAAAGTATTTACAACAAAATAAATAACTAGTCAAATTATAGTCCTACAATTTCTATTGCTATCGCTCAATACCATTGTCTCACTATCTCATGCTTGGTGATTTGCTAGGGGAGGTGATAAATCATAAGTAAGATAAGTGATTTACTATGGGGGAGGTGTTAAATCAGCCACATATAATACTAATTCTAAAGTATTTACAACAAAAATACATAACTGGGTAATTAAAAGTTTCATAATTTTTATCACTATCGCTCAATACTCTTGTAACACTATCTCAAGCTTAGTGATTCACTAAGAGGGAGGTTATAAATCAGAAGTAAGATAAGTAAATCACTAAGGGGAGGTAACAAATCAGCCACATGTAGAGCAAACTTTTAATTATTTACAACAAAAATACATAAATAGGTAATTTATAATTGTATGACTTTTATCACTATCACTAAATGCTCTTGTAACACTATCTTAAGCTTAGTAATTTAACTAAGCATGGGCGTTTGATTTTTCCGTCCGCTAAATCCGTCCGTTTCTGTCTGTTACTGTTAACGTCCGTTACGTTAAAGTTTTTTAACGGACAGTAATAACGGAAAGATTCCGTTTAATTTTTTAACGGACCGAAATTGTTTTGTAAATTTCCGTTGATTTCGTTAATTTCTGAAAATTTTATTAGTTTTAAATTAAAAAAATTTTTGTTTTTATAAACAAGTTGTTTAAAAATATGTTTCATTTAATTGACGTTCGGTTAAATGAACAACAAAAACAAAAAAAAATTTCGAAATATACAGTTCGATTAACGAACTAAAGGTTTTATAATTTTTAGCAAAAATTTTATATAATAGAAAATTTTATAAAATTTTTTTCAAAAAAAAATTTTATAACTTTATTTATAAAAATTTATAAAAATACTTTCTTTACAGCTTTAATGAAAAATTTAAAACATTTTTGTACATTTGTTAAACTTATAACTTGAGTTTAAATATGTAATTAAAAATTTAACTAACTAAAAAAAAAAAAAAAAGAACTTTTTAACTTATAAACTTTAGTTCACTTTATTAAATTTATTTCATTTTTCAAATGTCATTCTTTTATTATAATAAATAAAGCATATTATCGGGATTGTAAAAGTTTAATGACATTTTTTTATATATTAGTTTCTTTGTTGTATGTAAATGCCAAAAATATGTTTTGTTATTATGATTATTTTGAAAAAAAACTAACTAATAAGGATGGAGAAGTTGTTGCCAACGCAGTTTGCAAAAAATGTCATAAAGTTTTTAAACTTGCTAAGGGTTCAACATCCAGTATGAGATACAACTTGAAAATAACTCATTCATCTTTTTAGAACTTATTAGTTGAAAAAGAATTAAAAAATTCAGTTGATCAAAACGATGGCGAGGAAAGTAACTCTATAGAGACACAAGGTCACTTATAACAAAAACTTATTCACTGGTTTATTTTAACTAAACAATTTAACGAGTATATCGAAAGTTCGATGCAAGGTCCAGCAGCAAAAAAAAAGTTATGCAAGAAGATTCAGCTCGCTCTAGTTGTTCAAAAAATTTTGGCAAACAGTATTTAAGTCACAGTATTTAAGTATTTAACAGTATTTAAGTCACAACAGTATTTAAGTCACAAAACATTCAACAGTATTTAAGTCACAAAACAATATAGTTTCTCTACTTTCAAAATATAAAAGTCAGGAAAATAAACAGCTGGTTATTGATCTTACGATCACAAAGTTTTTGGTTAGCGAATCTCTACCCTTTAGTGTAGTTGAATCTCAAGGTTTTAAGATTTTGTTCATAGTTTTGATCACCGTGCTAATATAAAAAGTGCACAAGACAACATTTTCTAATTACAAGGTATCTGTGATGTATAGGAATATAAAGGCATCATTAGATAAAAGATTGACAATTGAACTAAAAAATGTAGATGGGATAGGGTAAGGGCACTAGTCCTCGGCCTCTAAAGGGAATAATAAAAAGAAATATTCAGATAAAATTCTAAAAGTAGAGTAGCCTAGTGAAATAAAACTTCACTTCTTTTAAAACTTTTGAACTTGCAATCAAAACACAGGTTTGGATGGTTGATTATCAAAAAGTTACCCCAAAACACTTAGAAGAGAGAGAGTGAGAATTTTATTTCTCGGACGGGAAATTTAGCAAAATTTTGCAAGTCGGCCGGAAAAATTCATCAAGTTGCTGGTATATAGCTAGTTATTTCAATGAAATATTTGGTAGATATATTAAAGAATAGGCAACATAAATAAATTCCTTTAACAAAATAAATAAACATTTAACTTTTCTAATAATATAAAATGTAAGCTTTATTTTGACTATACTGTATATGTAGCCTATAGTTGAGATTCAGAGAGTTCACAAGTAACACATAAATATTCTACATCTTGATAATCATAATTATCAATAATACCTGGTGCACGTTCAAGATTTGTAATACAATCAAGTTGAAACTTTCTGTCACATTTGTCGCAATTAATCTATTTACTGTATATTGATCTTGATTTTTCAGCTGCTTGATTTTTCAACTTGCATCACATTCGTGACATACCCAATCCTCAACTACTTATATTTTGATACACATGTCTTTGCAGTTTTTTTTGGAAGTTTTTGTTTGGGAACAGTCCTCTTTCGGGAATTCTTTGTACCTCGACTTTTTGTTTTCTTAACTTTAAGTGTCTCAATGTATTGATCTGAACTCATGTTACGGTAACTTTTTCTTGTGGTGCTTTTCTTTTCCTGTAGGTTACTGGGCCAGGAAAAGATGAGACATTTCCATTTCTTGGGAAACTGGAGACCTATTTGTTTGCAAATTTGCACTTGTCTGAGTCACAAGCCTGAGTCACTATGAGCAGGAGCAGAGGTGGAAAGGCATATTGTGTAGAGCAGGAGCAGAGGTGGAAAGGCATATTGTGTAAAAAGGTGGAAAGGCATATTGTGTCTATATTAGTGGCCAGTTGCGTGTTAGGCAACAAAATATTAGTTGATGGCAATGGTAAAGAATCCTATTCTGAACTTACAAGCCGTAAAGTAAGATTAATTTCATTTTTAATGGCCCTCAAGCTTCTTTGGTATTCTTCATCAACACTGCCTGCGTTCATTTCAAAAGTTTGGGAGTTCATGTGCGATGGTGCAACAAGGTCTCATGACTCAACTGCTTCATTGACAAGCAAATTTCTTGGTTCAATTTCCATTTCCTCATCACCTATCACCTATCAAACCTGTCACCTATCAAAACTGTGATTTGTGATGTTGCATTTCTTGCTGTTTTCAATATTTTGTTTCAAGTATTTTGAATACGTCCATCATTATATTCATTATAGTTTAAAAGAGATAATGCATCACTTAGTAGCTCTTTGGAAAGTACCTCTATTACGTTTTTATATAGAACCAGCTCATTTGTCGATTAAACTTGCCGTTTTGCTGCGCCCACAAGATCATTACTTTCAATAAGTAAATTTGGTTCACGATCGTCAGGGTTATTAGTAAATCTTACATCCAATAATTTAGTTATAAATTTATACAATTTGTTACCAGCCTTTAGGGAATGTTAAAGCAATATCAATTGGAGTTCTTATATACCAAAATATTGTCTGGGGCCACAATATCCGCGTTTGCAGAAAATGTTGCTAAAAAAGTTAAATTTGATTTTTTCAGGTCCAGCTGCTACCTCATAGATATTCTTCTAACCACAAAACCCAATGACCTTGCCAGTTACAGGGGCTAAGTGAACACATCTTTCATCTGAATTCAAAATTCGAGTAGGGTCATCAAGTTTATCCAGGCAGCCTATTTCTTTCATTTCTTGCAATTTCTTTCATTTCTTGCAATTTCTTTCATAGCTTGCAAGTCAGTAAACCATTTTCTGATACCTTCCTCTTTAACTTCAGTTCTACGTTTGGAGATTTCTTCAGTTCTACGTTCAGTGGTTCGGATAGAGAGCGTTGGGTTTCTCTTCATAAAACCCTGAAATAAGGAAATTAATACAGCTATATGGCATAGCAAGAGGTTCAACTAGCTAAATTAGTGCACATAATCAAAATATATATGCATATACAGCATATATTGGTACACTGTACAGCTTGCATATTACAAAATTCTCATTTACTTTGAAACATGATTTGCTTGGCCTATGAATGATAAAAGGAGTTATTAGGTTATATCTTCTTACAATCTGCATTGCTGTGCTCAAGACGTCATTCTTTTTTAGTGGTGTCCCTCTTCTACATTGCCTATAATGCAGCTGAAATTTAAGAAAAATTCATGTTTTATAGATATTAAATTAGCAACATTGTTCATGTTGTACAGCACATCATTATACCACAGGTAAAAACTTATTTAATTCATTTAATTTATTTATCTCAGACTTACTTAACCAAGCAATTAAATTACTATGCCCAGGGACCCGGATTTGCTTAAATAGATAGGAACACGCCTTCCGAGTACCTGGCTGTGTCTGTAAAATTGCAAATTAATCAAGCAAATAGTGATTTTGAATGGATTTTGAGAAGCTAGTAAAAATTCAGTTACATAACCCTTCATAATTTTTATGTGGTATAAGAATTGAGTTTAAATGAGAAATTAACTTATTTGACAATTTCTGTTTCTTTTCACTTTCCTAAGAACGGGTCAGATTCCATTTTCCTTGCCTCAGGTATTCGTTTAAGGTACTTGTCCATTAGTATAGACCTTGGTACATTAAAATGAATGGAAGCTTCTCTTAAATTCATTCCACCATTTCTACAAGCTTCAATAGCTTCAATAGCATTTCTACAAGCTTCAATAGCATTTCTACAAGCTTCAATAGCTAGTTTTATTTGACTCTCTGTAAATTTTGGTATAGTACCACGTTTCTTTAGCGGCATTTTAGTAAGTAAAGCATATGTAGGCCTAATTAAACCTAACCTACAACTAATATATATATACATATTTATATATATATATATATATATATATATATATATATATATATATATATATATATATATATTATATAAATGTATATATATATATATATATATATATATATATATATATATATATATATATATATATATATATTTATACTTAACAATAAGTAAAATGTATCTTTCGCAATTAATGAAATAAATAAAATAAAGTATCTACTGTTCATTACCAGACAACTAAAACATTTTTTTATTTTGATAGCCACAAAACCCGACTTCTGAAAAATTTAATAAATTGCCCAAAAAGTCGGGCAAGTGAAATTATTACGAGACTATCAATAGTTTAACGAATGAGGATGCCATTCTGTTTCAATTTTGGCATCCTTTATTTATCGACTTAATGTCTTACTGACAGGCTATTTTTTCAACCCAATGTTGTAAATGTTTTTCTGTATATAATAATCAATTACTATGCAACGCCGTACCAGACACTTTACAAAATGTTCTACTTTTCGCTAATATTTTGTTTCCTGGCGAGTTGTATTCCAAAAAAAGTCAGGCTTCTTGGAATGGGAAACAATGTAGCGCGATGTCTGTACAGTGTATGCGGCATATATTGTATTAACTTAATACTTATTAGTTTTGTATTAATATAAATTTTGTATTATATAATATATATTGACAGTTTGATCTGTTATTACCTATTTTAGTTCGCTACTTGCTATGTCTGCATTTCTCATACCTGTCAGACATGCAATTTTTTAATATTTTTTCAACCTTTCTGCGTTTTTGTCTTCTTTTTTCTGAATTTTATCTGCCATTTGTTTTATTAATTCTAACTTCAGGTCATTATGACATTGCATATTGTGAACCGCGTTTTCTGACATGAGAGATATCCCATAATATTAGCGTGTTTTGCATATCAGTTGACTTTTTGCATAGAAGAGCAGTTCTTCTATTTTTGTAATACGAAGCTTTCAAGAAAGAAGACAAAGAGTGACATTTGGAGCTCTAAGAACCAGAAAGTAGCTTTCAAATTAATACTAAACACACAACTTAGAGATACTTAAGGTGAAATAGTTAATAAGTAACAAAGAATAAACTTTGTTTATAATAGTCTTTTACAACATAAACATGACCACCCTCCTGGGTTGTTGCATCAAGACCTAGTGGGAGATCTTTTGTTGTAAATGCTATTTCAGCAGCCTGTAAGTCTGAAAGCACACCAAGCTTACGCATCATTGTTCTACAGTTGTACGATGTGAAATTTGACTAAATCGATAGCCAGTATGTTCCCCAATTTCACGGAGCAGAGATGGCACACAAGCATATCATATATATAAGTGTCCTAATATCTGCTGTGTACCATTTTTCATTTTTGGTGTTTTGTGTTACTTGCTGAAATTCCTCCAACTCTTCCTGTAAAATCAGTATGTCGTTTTGCAGTACAAGAATTGCAGAATTTTTTTCAGCAAGTTGTTGGCTTAACATTGCCTTTTTATAAGAAAACTTGCTTTGCGTGAACGTCAACTGTTGTTTCAAACAAAAATTTTTATTTTGAAGTTTTTTCAACTGTAAATTTAAAAATTTTTCTTTTCATTATTTGTTGAGAAATTATCTTTTCCTTACGAGTAATAACTTGGTTTAGATATTTAAATCTGTATGGTCTAGCCTTTGCCTTATTTCTTAAACCTTAAATCTACTTTTTATGCTTTTTCTTCTTAATTGCCATTTCGTTTGCCATAATGGTTAATCTCTTTCTCATAACCTTTTTCTGGGAATCAACTCGTCAGCTCTCATATTGGATAGTGGTTCATGAGAAGAGGTTTATAGAGTAAAACGAAATATAGGAGACAAGTGATCACTATTTGATACAGATAAAACACTGATTTTTTGAAAAGAAAATGAAGATCACGTAGCAAAATCAATTGAGGTTGCGATTGATTGCGTTGTTTGTGCCACAGCAGATGTTGTTATTTGGTAAGCAAAGAGCATGTTGCAGATGGCAACAAATGGTTTCGAATTTCGTGAAAAATGGTTTGCAAAGACTTTTGATGTTCTAACTAGTTGCAGAATCTGATTTAGACAAATTTTGATGTTAAAATACTTACCGATTAGTTCTACAGTTACTTTTTATAAATCGTTGCTGGTTTCAAATGTATGCAGTACATGTCCATTTCTACAATCAATATTTAAATGAGCTGGTATTGGAAAACTACAAGCTAAATAAGTTTTAGCTTTACCATAAAATAGATATGTTTTCTTGTGAGGTCCCATGATGCACTAAATTAAATTCAACAATCATAATACTATTATTTAATTGGGTCGGCTCTAAATCATAATTAAATAACTTAAAAAATCACCATTAATCTATAAAAATTTATATAAATATATTTATAATTCTTACATATCATAGCTTAAGGCGGCTATATGGTAAGTTAAGGAAAATAGCTGAGAAAAATTATGGAAATAATGGAAAGAATAATGGAAAAAAGCTGAGAAAATGCTGTTTTCGTTTTTAATAATTTTTATGCAGAATCGTCATAAAAAGTTTCATAATTTGAATTTCAGCATTTTAAATATTATTTTGCAGAATTTTGCCTTTAAACTAATTTTGGTGTGTGAAAAGAGTTAGTAAATTAGTCATAAAAAATTTATATATACCCACTTAAATTAATTATACTAGTTAGTTTTTGTTAGTTTTCAATTTTACAGTTATAAAAAAAGTAAAAAAATGATCTTAGTAATAAAAGGCTATTAAAAAAAATGTTTGTATAATAGTTCTAATAAAATATATCATTAGTATGAATAAAAATTCAAATATACTGAATGCTTTTCGTCAAAAACCGCCCCTCCCCCTTACATTTGTAACGGAAGTGGAAATACGTACCTCCACTGCGCGAAATAATGGGGTATGTGGTCAGTAATATTTTTAAGTGAAATTTGGTAGGCACATAGAAAATAGTTTTATACAGTTGACTGAAAAATTTCAAATATGTACCAACATGCCTTCAATATTAATGCGCCTCTGGAACAGAAACGAAATTTTAAAACCGAACAAAAATCACTGGTAACTGTAATAAAACAATAGAATTTATAACAAAAGTAACAGTATCAGTAGCAAAAACAGTTTAATAAAGTGTAACAGTAGCACTAAAAGAGATGGAAAAGGAACCTCCACTGGGTCGAAAATACGGTATGAAGTCATGAATTTTTTTTAATGAAATTTGGCAGGCACATAGAAAACTAATTTACATAATTGACTGGAAAGTTTCAAATATGTACCAACATGCCTTCAATATCAAAGCAGTTCCAGAACAGGAACGAAATTTTAAATAGCAATAAAAAAATTAAAAATTTATTACACTCAAAAAACCATAATTTATTCATGATAATTTATTCTACTTTGTTAATTAAGTCTAAGCTGATATAAAACTCTAAAAAAAAAGACAAATAAATACATTTTTACCACACCGACTTCGAGCACGCTGTGATAACAAAGGCCACAATTTTCTACTTTAAAATAGGTGCCGTAAAAACCCAGATACAAACGTACCCACACAGAACCTTTCAGATACAGAGTTACTGGAATACTTCTATGATTATTGTATACATATTATATGGATATTGGTTTGCTTTCTTTCATTTTTTATTTTTAAAGGCGTTTATAACGTATATGGGAATATGTGATGGCAGTGGCCAGGGGGGATTCTGGGAAAAATTCTAAGAAAAAAAAAAAGGTCTGTAAACTCCCTTTCTACCAACAAACCCACTATTTACCTGAAAAAACTGACTAAATCTGATTAAATTACATTCGGAGAGGAGTGAGACACCCACTCTCCGTAAAATTGCTCCTGGCATTGGCGGATTAAGAGTTTTTTTGAAGCCCGAGGCCATCTTATGTGCCAGAGCTTAAGAAAGAAAGTTCTCTAAGATATTTGACGGTCTGCATCTACTTCTTCCTCGCAATTATCTTAGCGTATATTAATCAAGAGAAGATTTAACTTCATAACTTTGTTCGTGGTTTTATTTTTTTTGACTTTTAATATCTTTTGTTTTTATCGGCTTTTTCTTTACTTGTACCAGGGATAGAAACCTAAATTATTTGAAAATGTTCCTGTTTTTTTGGATTATATTTTGCTACTTGTTTTCTGTTATCTGTATTATTAATTTGAGTTTTAAAAATTCTATAAGCTAAATGTTTGTGCCAAAAATGAATACGGTTTTCCAGAGTATTTTATTCAATAATTGGTATCAATATGAATAGCCAAGCAAACTTTTTAATGATCATAGCTAGCTGGCCCTGAATTTGTGTTATATATTAACGCATCTGTTTTAATTTTAAGTTATCATTTTTTTGGTTAAGTATAAAAGATTGGTTTCAGTCGGTGTAGATTAACAAATTAAATATGGTGACTTTATTTCTATCACTCCTTGGCAGGATTCACATTTTTTAAATCAGGGGATACAGATTTGTATATCTGTATCCCCTGATTTAAAATTGTAAATGCTGCCAAGGAGTGATAGAAATAAAGTCTCCATATATGTTTTGTCAACAGCCATGCCTAGATCAATGACTTTAAATTTCTTATGGGACTTTTTTAAGTTAGCGATGACTGCAACCTCTGCTTATGACCCCATTGCAATTCCGTGTTTGGTTGCCTAATTCTTTAATTGTTTTTATTAAGTAAAGCATCAAGTAAACATTCAAAAATAGTATAAACTTTTTAATAGTATTAACACTATTTATTCTATGAAATTTTAAAGCTGTTAATTTACCTTTTCTTTGCGTAAACCAAGTAATATAATCAAATTGAGATTTTGTAGCATTGTAAATACTTTCTATTTCAGCATCTTTTGCATATGTATTTTTTATTAACAATTCCATATTTACTGGGGTTGAAAGAGCAATAACTCCAAATAAATTATTTTTTTTAGCATACTGAATAGTGATTCTATTTAAAGAAACAACTTTAAATATTTTTTTACGTTCTATTAGCTCACAAATCTACTCTCAGGAGCGAAATCTTTGAACAATATACAATAGCAATCTCTCTTTCTGGTATTTCTTTCTTTATTGCTGCTCAAACGTTATGTAATCTGGAGCATGTCTTTTGTGAAGGCATTAAAATAAACAATATGCTGAATTTCCAGTAATAAAATTTCAGTATGAAAATTTCAGTAATAAAAAATTTGTATAATTTTATATGAAATTCCAGCATTAAAAAATTTTTATAAACAATATGCTGAGTTTCCAGTAATAATAATATATGAAATTCTTTCTTTTACAAAATTGCAAGCATAATATACAAATATTTTGCTTGCAAGATACCTTTACTTTATATTCACATTCAAGTCTATATATAATCAGTCTTGTGGGGTATCTATAATAGTTATAATAAGTCTTTTTGGGTTGTTAACTTGTTTCAAGTATTTTGCAATATGATAATAAACCAGGGGCCAATAGAGCATTCCATTTATATATTTTCTGATATCCATTCGTCTTTTTAAAATTAGGGAGTCAGGAAATTTGTCATTATCAATGAGTAACTTTTTCCAATACTCGATTTAGTTAACCTTATGTTGCTCTTTAGCTCCAATAATTATAGGGACTCTTTTCTCCCAAGCTACCATTGCCCTCTAGAAATAATAAACATAACGCTAATAGATTTTATTCATAAATATCTATATGTATGTATATACATTCAAGTATATACATTTATATATATGTATATATATATATATATATATATATTTATATATATATAAAAATGTATATATATATATATATATATATATATATATATATAAATATATATATATATATATATATACATATGTATATATTCATATGTATATATACAGCGGTGGCCAAAAATTAAAGACCACTCTTTTTTTTTTTCGAGATTTATTTTTAACCTTAGCATAATTTTATTTTGGAAAATGGTATCAAAAAAAGAAAAACATTTTTAGAAAGAATTTTTATTGTATTTTATATTTATTATTAAAGAATTTATAATTTTTTTACAAAGTAATGTTAAAATATTACAAAACTGACTAGTAAAAAATATAAATGGGAAAAAAAATTACATATTTATATATATATATCCGCACACAAATAAATATGTTAGGTTTTATTTTCAATTATTCTAGTATGAAAATAAAAAAGCCGATCAAAAAATTTTAAAAAACAAACTGTTTATCTATACACTAATGCTTCATAATCACCTTCATAAGGCTTTTTTATCAAGCTTAAAAATACTCTCATAGCTTCAGCAGACATTGTTTTAAAGTCCTATAAAAGCATTTAATTTGATAAAGCTGTATCTTCGTTAGCCATATCAGAATGCAATTACTTCACGAAAATTTTTTACTAGCAAATAATGAAAACAAAATTTATATTAAAGATAAAATTAAATCACTGGTTCCTTTTATTATTTTTCCACAGAAATAAAAATACATTATAAATTGGTCTTGAAAATAACTAAAAAACTTACCCTATTACTCGTATTGATCAAAACTATGTAAGTATCTGATGCAAACGGTTTCTCAATATTTTGAAACAACTTATTTGACAAAACACATGTACTACTTGAAATAGACTTTGCAGTAAAACTTAATAAGCAGGGCCGACAACACCATCACTTTTTTTTTTTTTTTTTAATTTTCTGATCATTTTGGAATACCACATTTGGCGGGACTCACAGGGCTAGCTGACACCCTGTTATATATATATATATATATATATATATATATATATATATATATATATATATATATATATATAATATATATATATATATATATATATAAGTGAGTCCAAATAATCGTATTTTTACGTTAACCGGGTAATCGAGTATTTATTTTTTTAATTACCTGGGTATCCGGGTAAAGGAAAAAAAAATTACCCACACCATGTTGTGTTAATTAAATTTAAAATAAAATGCAACAGTTTTAGTTTTAAGTCTATTTTTTTTTTTAAATAATACTTTAAAAATACAAGTTTGTCTACCGTTTCCATTTTCAACTGATTTCGGGTTTTTGTGACAAAAGCTGAAGCTACCGAAAACACTCTACCACTTACTGTTGACGTTGGTTGTATTGTCAATAATGCTGTAAAAAGTTTTCCAATAGAGTCACCTCGTTTTGAACAATCTTTCTCCCACAACTTCATTTCTTTTTCCAATGTGGATTTTCTCTCATTATTTTCTTTCGGAACTGTCATAATTAATTCAATTGTTTTTTGGAGTTCATCATAATTTGAAACCATACCATCATTTGAAATTAATTCTTCATTTTCAATTGTTAACTCTGTACCCATCTGTGTTTTTGCAGTTTTGTTAACTCTGTATCCATCTGTGTGTTTTCATTGAACAGCCTTTTGAAGGTTTCTTTAGCCAATAAATAGATAGAACTTTTTTTTCAATAAGTAAAATGGCAGCTAATCTCTGGTTTAGGATAATTTCCAGATTGTAAAAAACGCAGAAGTGATACAACATCCTCATTTCGTCTTTCTTCAATTCTTTTCTTCAAAGCAGTGAACATTTCCATGGCTAACTGCGTATTTGTTTCTTTTAGTTTGTTTAGCAAAAAAATGCAAACTCCTTCAGCTTTTAAAAGATTATTATTATCTTTACTGAGCTCTTTAACAGCAAGCTCAACCGGTTGTAAAACGTGATATTTCTTCTAAAACTTTGATATTTTTTTGTGAACATTTTTGCTGACCTAATTCCATTAGAGCCTTTTGTATACAATCGTATATTTTTATGAAACGATTTACCATTGGTATTATTGAGTTCCATCTTGTTTTGCAATCGAGTAGCAATCGTAACGTTTTGCCTTCTTGATCTATTATATGCTTTTCAAGAACACTGCTTCGAACTGGAGAATATTTGAAAAATTTAATAATTTTTCGTGTTTCATCAAGAATTTTGCCAATGTCTTCACGAAAGATTGGTAATTGTCTAAATCATTTTGGAAATTTAAGTTACCATCAAAAGCAAATGCATCAGCTACCTCATCATTTTGTTCGGTAGTTTCAACATAATCATCATCTGCTAAATTTTCATCATATTCTAAATTCTCATCATCTTGGAAATTTGTATCAATTACCGCATCATCATTCGTAATTAAACTCTCACTTTTTTTATAAAATACATCAAGTACAGCAAGATGTATAGCATGGTTGTAGCATAACTGAGAAAATGGTAAAATATTTTTCCCATATTTTACCATGACTGATGCTCCATCATGTGTGGATCCGACTATCATTATCCATTTCAGTTCCATAATCTTTAACTTTTGCTTTTACCAAATCGATAGTGGCATTTGAATCACAAGAACCTATTATTGCAGATAGACCCAAGACTACAGGTGGCTTTGTTGCTGAAAAAGAGTGATATTCATGAACCTTCTAACGTTTGTATCACTCCATTCATCGACAGTAATACTGAATCTCTCTCCAGATTTTTTTTGCTCTAATAACGACGCCATTAATTCTTCTTTTTTTTCTTTATAAAAATCCATTATATATTTCATTACCGTTGTTTCACTTTTTGGCATTTTATAATTACGACTTGCTACGAAACCTCTAATGGCTTCAGATGAAGTAATTCCTTTGATGACATTTTGCCATTATTTCATTCAATGATTCTTGACTTATGAAATTTATTATTCCATTACTAACTGATTTTGTGTTTTTCGAAGAAGACGCATCAGTTTCATTTGTGTCGCCCAAATTTCTTTTTTGTAAAGATATGCTATGTAATTTTAAATGATTAATCATTCCAGTAGTATTAGATCCCGGACGTTGAATAATAGATTTGCATATGTTACAAACTGACTCCGATTTCTCTTTTTTTGTAAAATATTTCCATACCTCTGATTTTTTCGAAGACATTTCTGAATATATGTAAATAAATCACTAAAATAAAAAATCACAACATAAAAATTGAAAATTGAAATTTATACGTATTTAAATATGCATTTATTACTTGAAATTTAGTACATTTTACTCAAAACACTTCACTTAGCAAAGACAGCTATATATATATTAGAAAATTAAGTATTTATTTTATTTATTTCACAAATTTTTTTTTAAATATTTCACTTTCTTGCAAATTTTACGTCGTACAACTTCAAATACAATTGTTATTTATATATGTAACTTAGTTAAAAAAAAACTTTTGAAACTTAGTTAAAAATCAACGGTTGCTAAGCAACTTTATTATAGAAGTAAAAGATGAAAAAACAGTAGAATACCGATACTCCATTGAATTATAATTAAATGAATGTGCAATATTTACATTTTTTTGTTTAAATATTATTTACTCGAAAAAAATATTCCGAGTAGTCGACTACTCGGAACTTGCTTATAAAGTATCAATTACTCGGGTAATCGATAATCGTATCACGATCCCCTAATATATATATATATATATATATATATATATATATATATATATATATATATATATATATATATATATATATATATATATATATATAAATACAGAGCTGTGCCAAGGTGGATCAATTGCAAATTGATCCACCTTGGCACAGCTCCTAGGGGCCCCTTTACAAATACAAAGTTATTTATATTTAATTAGAATGATCGATTAAAAAATTTTCAAGAATTGTTTGGGCGTTTTGAAGGAGGGGATTGCTGGGATCCTAGTTAGTTTGAAATGAAAAAAGTTTCGCTCTATTTTAAAGATTTCATTTAAAAATTATTAGCCCCCGGCAACAGACTATTTCAGTATTATGTCAAACCTAAATCATCAGTATAAGCTCACCTATCTCATCAGTATAAGATATATTTATATAAAGTTATATACAATATGTATATATATATATATATATATATATATATATATATATATATATATATATATATATATATATATATATATAAAGTTATAAACAGTATATATCAAATTATTTTCAATACAAATATAAAATTATGTTTGTATATTAGTTTTATATTATTTTTCAGTAACTAAAGAAACGTTATCAATTTATTATATGAATCACAAGCATGTGCTTATTTATTAGAAGTAGATTTTAAAACGTTCAAATAAATGTCGATATAAAATTAGGGATTATGTTTTTCTTCCTTCAATGGTGAAAATTACATTTTTTATCTGAAGAGTTTTAGGAGAAATCATAAGAGTTTTATAACATTAAAAATAATTTGTTACCTATATTATTTTTAAAATTTAAGACTAACAGTTAACTTTAAATTTTTTACAGGTGATCTTGAAACGAGATGTTGTGTAAAGAGGTTTGCAAAGAAGTTGTTTTAACAACAATGGAAAAGCTTTCAATTTGCGAGACAACCGTGAAAGCATTCGATACACGATTAAAGAGTTGTTTAAAAGTTTGCTTAATTTCGACTGTAAATTTAATTATTTTTTTTAAATAAACCAATTAAGTTATATATAAATTTGCTTTTTTGGTAAATTTTAAACATTTTTCAAGATTTGCAATGGGTAAACCTCGTGGGACCCATACGGGTTACCCAGCAGGAATATGGGTCACAGTTGCAAACCCAAATAGGCCCCTTACTTTTTTAAAGTTTGGGATTTGACAGGTACTCATGCGGGATACCCAGCGGGCATACCCAGATGGGCCCCATATGGAAAAGATCCGGCGGGATACCGTTGGTCTTCCCATACGGGACCCAGTTGACGAACCGTGTGGGCCCTGGACTGTACCCGTATGTCAATGTTGGCTGGACTGTTTCTTTAGATTTAAATTAGAGAATATCTGTTTAAAAGAACATTGACTTAACCTATATATAAATACAATAGCCATATCCCATGATAAAATTACTTCTTTTTTGAAACTTAAATTATCTTTTTTATCACCTCTCAGCAGGGATGAAATTTTTTTTTTTATGTTTTTCTTATCGGCGTTGATTTTACGCCGTTGCGCCACGCTCACACACTTAATAGGGTACATTGTAGATCTAGAAATAGATTTGATAAGCTTTTGACAAAGCTCTTTAGGATCAAAATGCAAAGAATCTTAATACCAATTCTGAAGAAAGTGTGTATTAACAATGCAATAAAAAAATGTTATTAGGATTTATTCTCATCAGGTCTTTGCTACCTTTAATGTTTTCCAGCTGATTTAATTTATAAAAAAATGAAATAGCTTAAAATGCGATGACAAACTTGGAAAAATGGATAAAAGAAAACTAAAGCTTTTATAAATATATATTTATACACAAATGTTACATCTTGTATATTTTATCTCGGAAAGATTAAAAAAGTTGCCAATAAAATGTATAATCATCATAACAACGAAATTTGAACTCTTTACTATTTCTGATCTAAATACAGAATGCGCAGCAATGATAATTTTAATATTGGAAATAACCATGATGTTTTTGTTTATTTTTTGTATCACTAAGTCCATTATGTAGTCCTTATATGAACATTAAGAGTATAATTTTATTGCACTAATGAATCTCAAATTTCTTGGACTATGACTTTCTTGGACCAGCAAATTATCAACTTTCATATTTCAGTTCAAGGAGAAACAAAGAATTAATAGTTATCTGTAAAGATGCATAAGCATATATTAAATAAATAAATAAAAGTAAATTTTACTCCAGTGTAGCATTAGTGTTTAGACTTCGTTTCAGAAGTGTGGAATTATGGAGTTTATTAAATTTCAAAATTGTTTTCTGGTCTCTAAAAAGACTTGCTTTCATCAAAACAGGTAACTATTTGTATTGCACTATTTTTAAGTGAATGAAAAGTTTACAAAAGAAGAAACCATGAAATCATAAAGAATTGCATAAAGTACGAGTTTATTTTGAATGATTCAAATGAACTTTTTTGAAAATGAAAATTTTTACTTAGATACAAATTAAAAAAAACAATTCAATCAAAAGTTAAAATTATTTGGTGGATGCTTTATTTATTGGCGCTAGCATACAAATTAGTTTATGTTACTTAGTTGGTATACTTTTAACAATACATGTGTGCTTGATTGTCTATGTAAAATTTAAATTTAGTTTTTATAAACTGAACTATTTATTTATTCTTTGCTAATTGCAATTTTTTACTTTTTTTCTATGAGTACATAAAGATTCCTTTCTGTAATGCTTATACTATTATATATGTAGTACTAATACAAAAAAAAGTATATTTAAAAAAAAACATTTTTTAAAATTGAAATTTAAGATTTCTTAAAAATTATGGAGAAAAACTTACTCATGAACATTTTTTTAAATATGTGTTTATTTTATTTAGTCGCAACTTTTAATTCGAAGTCTATATACTTATTAACTCAATATATTTTTAGTATTTTTATTTAAAAAATATCATTTTTAACAGTCAATGTTTAAAGATCTAGATAATATTTTTCTGACCAAGTCAAGTTGTTTTTGTTGAAGCGTCTACTCTAAGGTGATTAATACCAACGAAGAGTTATTGTTGAACTTTTAAAAAGTATACCCACCCGTATTAAAATTCAGTAAATTCATTCGTTTAATATATTATTGCCAATTATAATTGCAAAAAATTATTGCCATTTATAATTGCAGAAAATATTGCCTGTTATAATTGCGTAAAATATTGCTAATGAAAATAATAATTATTGCCAATTGATATATAAATTATTGCCAAAGAAAACTATCTACTTAAAAAAAAAAATTATTGGAGTAATCAGGTTTTAAAATGTCAAATTTAAATGATCAGAATATAAAGTTTCATTATAATCAGTTCTTAAAAATTCACAAACATTAAGTTATTAAGAGTTTGTGTTGAAAACTGGTAACTTGTATTGTTGTTATACATTTATAAATTGTTTGTCACATTTCGATCCTAGAATCTTTAGTTTAATTTTTAAATATATGCGTGACGAAAGCCAAACATTACCCTATTAACTTAACGTAAAACATCATTGTGGTAAATTAAGTTGACCTAACAGATTCTAACGTAATTAAAGTTTTTATGTTTATAATACGTAGGCCTAATAAAATATCGTTTAATACAAAATTCTGAGTTTTACCGTTAGAAAAAAGTACCAGCTTTAATAACATAAAATCTGTATTATTTAGTCTTTCGTTTTATAAAAGCACTGCATGCTAAAAGTTGGAAGAGTCGCTAAGTATAGTCAACTAACTCCTAATTTATTTTTTTTAATCTTAAAAAAATTACTAATAGTTAATACTTAGTTTCATTACTGAAACTTACTACTTCTAATTCAAGATAATAATTTGCAATTAAATATTTTTAAAAAAGCAAAATGTTGCATTTCTTTATTACAAAGCTGGCTAATGTGCTTGCACTTTTGAAACATAATAGCTTTTTTACAAAATTTTTAAAACAATTGCAAATAGATCTCATTAAAAAGTTTCTGTTTTCTATATTTGTAAAATAATTTTTGTTGTTGCTTTAATTAACTATATTTACCATCATGTTTTTACAATGATAGATATTTAATCATCATTGCTATTGGAAATTAATATTGGTTCTTACTTTTTTAGATAGAAGTTGCTATTGTAACAGAAGTTGTAATTTCCTTACAGATGTGATCTCTATAATGTTGTATTATGCTATTTAGCAACACCAACAACCAGTGGTGTCGCTCAGGTTGATGTCACCCGGAGCATAAAATTTCGGTGTTACCACTCTAGACAGAAAACTGAAAAAAATGTTTTTTATATCTGGGCAACTCCACCATTATATGCAAGGCATTTTGATATTTGTAATGTCAAGTTTTTAGATATATATTTTTTATTTTAACAGATATGATATATATATATATATATATATATATATATATATATATATATATATATATATATATATATATATATATATATAAATCATCCCAAAATTATTTATTTGTTTTCCTGTATATTTCAAATTCGCTCAATTATTATAAGTTTTGAAATTATAGTTGATTATATGCACAACGCGCTAAAAAACATTGTTGTTTTCAGTTGAATATTTCAAGCCAAATATAACCCACATAAACAGGCTTCTCAAGTTAAGTTAAGTAGTTATTACTCTCCTTAAAGTTGTTCTAGCCTATTCTCCTTATTCTAGCCTACTCTACTTAAAGTTATTCTAGTCCTAATATTGTTCTAGCTATTTATTTATATATTTTAAATAAAATTAGTTATGCTTACCTACGAGGACAAAAATAAACGTTACTTACGGGACACTTTTCAATAATTTAAGCAAACAGATATTAACATATTTATGTTAAAAAATATAACTATTTAGGTATTATTATGTATAATGTGATAATATTACATTTACTGTTTGTTTCGCAGTATATGCTTCTTCACTCCAATTTTTGGATTGGTTGTATATCCTATAAAAACGAAAATTAATTGTGAAAATCCTTGTTCAAAACCATGATTGACAAAATACATAATAACATCAACTTTGTTTCTTTTCTTTTCCTATATTTACTTTTGGAGTTGCTGTTTCAGACTACAGAAAATCGTTTTAATTGATGCAATCATCAAAAAAAGAAAAGTAATGAAAAGTGGAAATCCCAATTCCTATAATTTGGTTAATAAAATATATCTTGTAGATTTGAATCAATAATTCTTTGAAGAATATACTTTGATAAAATTAAAGAAATTTGGAATTTTGGGCTAGTCTTAGAAACAACGTGATAAAGATCTAAAGTGTTGTTGATAACAGCTTTTGTGGTTAGAACCTGATTAGAAGCAATTCTTTTAACAGCTGGTCCTAAGCCATCTACAGGTCCTTTACCATGTCTATTTGCGCTGTAGTTCCATTCTATAACAATTCCGTACTTTTTATTGGAGAGATTAAGCACCCGCCATTATAAATCTTCTTTTAAATTGACTTGAAGGGCCACCTGTCCAAACTCTTAACTCAACAAGTTCTTTGAGTCAAAGACTTTGAATCAATTTATCAACAATTTCTAAAAATTTTTTATCATGAATTTTACAATCACTAACAACTGCATGGCAGTATTTCACGTATTGGTACCGCGTTACAGAAGTAAAGATAGTTAATCTATTGTTGATTCCAGTGTGCGTTTTGAACTTCGTCTTGTGAAAAATATTTTTATTTTTCAGCGTAATCCATTTGTAACACTGATATACTATCCACCTCTTTTGTCAGACTTTAAACTTTTTTCTTAAACTCATTTCTGTCAGACTTTAAACTCTTATGCTGCTCTCATTTAATAAAGCTATGAGTTAAAAAGGAAGGGATCAGTAAGCACAGGTGATCGTACAAGAGTGCCAATGAAGTACTTTGAACCATTTGCTTCATCCTTCCATTATCATCTTTCTATTGCTTCCACTCAATAAAAGCTTATAAAGTTTCTTTATCACATTACAATCAATACTTTCTTTATGATATATGCAATTATATTTTCATGATATATGCAAGTGCGAACATTAGGTGGCGTTTGTCGACTATGGAGGATATGTAAAGGTCTTAAACTTGCAAATTTACTTACGCCAATCTTTATATTTTCAATTTCTGTAATAAACAAAGCATGTATCTCTTTTATGCTCATTTACAGGTGCCGTTTTTAAATATAATCTTTTTTCCAGTTTTTTTTTTTGCAAATTCGTCTTTTTGTCCAGACAGACTGGTATCATCAAATTCAAAATAATTAACATTTTTTATTCTTGATTTTTTCATTTAAGGAAGTAACTCCTCTAAAACCATTAGAACATTCTTCAATGTTGCAATGTAGTTTAGAGGCTAATTTTAAAACAACTATTTTATGCTTTGATGGGCTATTTGGTAATATTAGTATTACTTTATTTACAGCCCTTGAAAGAGAAGAAAGGTGGCTTCTTGTAGCAATCGATGGCTTTTTGTAGCAATCAATTTCTTTTTTTTTTAAGTTTTATGTCTCCATTTACCTTTTTTTCCTTTTCTTTAATCTTTAATTCTATATCAGTTTTTTGCTTTTTATGTTTTTTTAACTTTGAGTATTTGTGTCTTTTTTTGATCAGCGTTTTTTAACATACTCTTTATTTTTTTCCTTTGCTATAACAGGATTAAACCCTCTCCATTTACTTTGTCTTTCAGCATTGTTTTTAGCCATTTGTTTATATTGCGATCTGAAATAAAAAAAACATTGACTAATAAGTTATAGTTGTAGTTATTGAAAATATAATATAAGTTATTTAATAAGTAATAAGTTATAGTTATTGAAATGGTAATAAGTTATATTAATTGAAAAACAATGACTGGTAATAAGTTATAATTAACAAAAATATTGGAAGTTAGAAATTTGAATATTTTTTTTAAATTATTGAAAAAAAGATCTATAACATTTATATAAAACTTTAAAACGTAAGGTCTATATAAATTCTGGTATAATTTTGTATAGAAAATCATAATTTCTATAGAAAAGCAAAAAAACTCTAAAAAATAATAAGTTTAACAACTGTTTGTTATTTGTTTTGTTAACAAATTTAACTTAATCCTACTTTAAAAAACAACGCCAGTATCTATTTACAATGAGTCGTTACTTACAGAACATTGAATCGTTACTTACGGGACGCATATAAACAATGCATGTATGCCTAAAGAAAATGCGCAAATCAATAAAAAATTTAGATATTTTAGTTATTTAGTATCCTATAATTGCTATAATCTATTTTATAATGTAAGATCGTTTTTAGTTATAAATTTTTAAATAAGGTGTTTTTGCGACTTACGGGACAGTCGTTTTGTTGGGAAACTATAGCAGATAATGTATATTGTTAATTATAAAAAACTTATTAAGGCCAATTGCAATCTTTAAGTTCATAGATAATATAATAAATTTATGGTAGTTAAGATACAAAAAAACTCATTCCTCCTATAATTTTATGCTTTTATGAAAATGTAATTTAGCTACGATTTATATGAAGCGTATGACGCAGGACTTTAATTTAAAACAAAAAACTCAAATAACATAATTAATTAAAAATTTCAAACATATGGCGACCCAATAATATTTTGGTTTTTGTTTGAATTTATTTTTATCAAATAAAACACTGTTGGGCGTAGAATTGCCTATCTAGAAAAAAAAGAAGCTTTAGAAAAAAATTCTAGCACATTTACTTTTTATTCATTTTAGTGTCAAACCTCTGATGGTGTCACCCAGTGCGCACCGCACCCCCTAGCGACAGCGACGCCACTGCCAACAACTGTTGTTGTTGTATCACAACAGGTTCTGATAACAGGTAAACCTATGTTCAGGTTTTTTATGTGACGCACCTTTATTTTTTATGTAACATAATTTCTTCACTTTTTTTCTTTAGGATTTATGACGTATTTGAGCGTTGTAGAGAACTAAATTAACATTAGTTACGTTGTCTTAGTTTTGGTTGTAAATATATACTCTTAAGTTTTCCATTTTTTTTCATACAGTTTTAAAATATCTATACTTGCCTGTATGATAAACAGGTAAGGGTGGCTTAATACATTTGAGAATCGAAAATAATTCTACCATTACTTTCTGCCATTTACTAAAACCTATTATAAAAAACTACAAGGAGATCGGTATGTGTGAAATAAATGGTATATGTGAAAGCAACCTACCACGGTCCGTTTCACAGGTCATTACTGCTGAAGTATTTCGAAAATCTAATAAATTGTTTTTTTAATTTTCAAAAACGCCATTTTTATCTATGATTTGAGATATTAACATTTCTACTTAATTACATAAGTAATAATTACTTAATTACATAAATACTTGATAAACATTTCTACTTAATTATAATTAATAATTACTTAATTACATTACATTAACATTTTATTTAATTACTAATCTACTTAATTACATAATTTCTACTTGATTACATTAATCACACTTAAAATTAACAAATTTTTTTGAAGAAAAAATATTGCAAAAACAATTTTTAAATAATTACTTTCGGATGCGTAACACAAAAAAAAGGGGAGGGGGTGAAACAGTCTAGAGTGTGGCTTGCAATCAGCTGTTTCAATATAATTTAATAGAGTTTATTATGCTCACATAAATTTTAAAATATGGTTAGAATTAAGTGTTTATTAATTTTGAAAATTCGAGGTTTTTTGAAAATTGATAATTTTTAAAGCCTTACTAAACAAGTTTTTATTCTCAATTGTGACTGATATACTTTTTTTTTAAATTGCTTTTAGTTGATAACAAGTAAAAATTGTTAGGCGTCCTCCAACCGACCTATCCTTCACCTTCGTGAGTTAATCACCTAAGAGTTTCTACATTAAAACTCATAAGCAAATGAGGGTAGAGGAGAGGAATTCGGAAATATTATATATGTTTTAGGCGTCCAACCCTGGTGTTTAATTAAAGATATAAAGTCAATCTAAAGATATTAAGTGTTAATAGTTAACTTCTTGCCAAAAAGAATTATTTTCTGTTTCAGTTGAAATGAACAGACTAAATATTTATATTAAAAAGTATATAAATGGCCAGTGTAAAACAGACCAACGTGACCTGATTTTTCAGGTCCAGACAGCTAGTATAGATTAATTGTATATTAAATATAAGTTATAAGAACTTTTTTTAAAACAATTGCATTATTAGCTAGAAAAGTTGAGAAGTAACGTGAATCCAATGGAAAATTCTTGACAGTTAAACTATATTTGAAAATAGGGACAAAGACAATTGAGGACAAACCAAACTATCTAGTGTGCAAGATTATGATTTGATAAAAAATTTTGATATAAAGAGTTACTTAACTGAGGACAAACTAAAACTTAGATAAGAAGTAGTAAAGCTCCAGGGCAAAAACGAGTATTTTATTTTCAAAAAGGAGTAAGTAGTGCTATAAAAAAGAAAATCATCTGTCACGGTCGTTTTGTAATAGACATTTATTGTGCGCAAGCGCATTACGTTCAAAATAAAATGCGCAGCTAAAGATGTTACTTCACTTGCCTTGAAACGGAGCATTTAAAGGTATTATAAATCTTCGGTATATACCATACGAATATATAAAAACTCACTCATAAACAGTTTTAATGAGTTATTATATATTTTTTAAATACATGAAAAAAAAATTTTTCAGAACATAGCCATATCTTCAGCTTTAATTCACCTGTCAAATTAAACAAGATTTTACTGCCATTCTTATTCTTTAATAAAACTTACGAACATCAATATTTTAAATGTAGTGTTAAATATCAATAAAAAGAATTACACTTAAGGTACAAAATTTAGCATAGTATTTTAACCTGTCATTTTTGTACACCAATATGGAAGCTGCAAAGCTAGGTAGTATTTCTCTACTTTTTTGATATTCGTTGATATTCCTTTAAATTACATTATAGAAACATATTAAGTATATTTATGACATAAACTTTAATTTTATTATGCACTTTTCCTTTTTCAGGAGATAATTGGCGGTTTTAAATGACTTTGCACGTGTTATTTCTTGCACAATGTTATTTCTTGAGAAATGGTCTTTTATATATATATATATATATATATATATATATATATATATATATATATATATATATATATATATATAAATAAATGTATATATATATATATCATAGACTGTATAGAAAAATCTGTTTATCTTTCATGCACCACGAACTCATCAGCCTCATATAAAAAATAGTAAACAGAATTAAAGCTAAAAGAATTAACAAGGTATACATAAAATATTAGTCTATTAATAATAAGTTAAAGATGTCAAGAAAGAAAGTTAGAATAACAAGGTGGGTCAATTGATTATACTACAACTGAAAAACACATTTAAAAAAATTCTATATGCAATTTGTATTGAACTCTGTTAAATCAGTAATGTAACATAGCAGGTCATAAAGTTTAACTTCTTTACAGGTTTCAATTCTATCATATGTTATTCTAATACATTTATTATTTGTTATTAAGTAAAACTGAAAAGATATATATATATATATTTATATATATGTATATTTATATATATATATATATAAATATATATATATACATATATATACATATATATATATGTATATATATATATACATGTATGTATATATATATATGTATATATATATATATATATGTATATATATATATATGTATATATATATATATATATATATATAGAGAGAGAGAGAGAGAGAGAGAGAGAGAGAATTTTTAAAGTGTATTGTAAATATACTTTATGTATATGTACAGTATGTTATTATTCTTTATGCGTGTATATATATATGTGTGTGTATGTGTGTATATATTTATATATGTTTAGTATATTTACAATATATGAATATTCTTTAAGTATATCGATTGTATGTGTACGGTATATCAATATACTTAACCATTTTGTTTTCAAAAATAATTGTTCTATTTGATTATTACTATACTGCTTGGAACGAAAAAGCTACAAAAAAACACCGTAATCAGCCATTGTAATAAAATTTCTTAAAATTTTATTTTTTTGAAGACTTTGTATTTTTGTAGAAGACTTAATTGTCTTAAAAGCAAAATTTTTGTTTTCTAAAACTCAAGTACTAAAAATTAATAAATGTTCTTGATGCATATTTCCTTAACAGAAAATTAAAAACAAAATAATAAAGCCGTTATACAAAAAATGTATAAAACTTTTTCGGTTTTTCGACGTTCGGTCGACGTCACGAAATTTTACTAACTAGTCTTCTTGTTAGTAAAATTTCGTCAGGGTTAGGGTTTAGTTACCATAACCCTAACCTTAACCCTTGGATTGATATTCGGACAAACAAGTCATTTTTTAAGCATAGGTGCTCTTTGAATGGTTATGTTTTTATTATTAGACTTATGAATGTCATTTAAGTTTATATTGGCATTGGAAAAAAATTTAATCGAACTGTTTTCTTAGAAAAAATTGATCCTAATTTATTTTTAAAAAATGTTTTTTTGTTGAATTTAATATTAACGAGTTAAGATGTATTAAATGTCATGGATCAAAAAAGTTGAAAAAAGATTTCAATTTATGTCAAACTAACCACAACTAATAAAACTAAGCCTTCTTCAGAATGGACAAAATGTTTTGATGCTTTTTGCTTTAAAAGTTTTAAGACAATAATATCTTAACTTTGAATACTAAAAAGGAGTTGATTTTTCTGTGGATACTTGTTATTTACGTTCAAATGTCTACAATTTAGTAAAAAAATAATAATACGCTATTGGACATTACTGGCATAATAAGCGTTATTAGTAGTCAAAACAACTACATGCTACTAAAAAAACTGTTGAAACAGCAAGATGCAACCGGATTGCCAATTGGTAGTACACACATTACATTATCACTTTTTACCTTTTGTTATATGATTACGTAGTAGTGTTAGAAGAAGTGAAAGAAGAAAATAAGTTAGGAAAGGTACATTTTAGTTTAAAATCAAATATTGTTAAATATTGTTAACAGACTTTTTACAATTTGGCTAGTGCACTTTGATCAGCTATTAACGCCCTGTGCTCTTTGACAACTAGCAGTATATCTTGCCTTTTGTCCTCCTTTAATGCGCTACTGATATGTCTTTGTATTAGATTGATATTCCGCTCTGCTGGGTCATTTGTAACATTTAGAGATTTAACAAACTCACAAAATGATACATAGGAATCATTTTCCTCCAGCTTTCCAGCAGCTAAATTTGTTTTCCAGGTAGGAATTTCGTCCTGCATACCTAGAACAATGAACAGACCCAAACTTTTCTCTGCAATCAACTCTGTTACCTCCAGAGTTAGGTAAAACTAGGACAGAATCAATTTTTACCATTGGGAATTGTGTTGATATCTGGAACCTCAGAGGTCAACAGTTTGTCTAGAACTGCAATCTCTTCAAAATCTGGATCTACCAGTATTAACACAGTATCCTTTGGGCAAGGTACCAAGAGTGCTGCTGAAAAATTTTCAAAAAAGCATTGCCAATTAAAGACTGTCAGTTATAAAACGAGCATTGTGATTGACTCCTGGTTGATGAATTTAAAAGCCATTCAGCTTTGGTGATGAGACATTTGAATAAAATGCAGCATACTTGAATAGATGCTTATAATCTTCTCTTGGAAACACTTCGTGATTAAGAGCAAACTTCAGATTTTCCTGAGCGTCCAGTTAAAGTTAATAAAGTTCAGATCCAACTTCCAGCTTCTTTTCATCAAATTTCTTAAACTCAGATAGGTCAGCTTTTTGAATTATAGCGTGATTTACTTTCCAGTCCTTCTTGAAATCTTTATAGAACTGTCTATCTAGTGCAGCAGTAACTCCAAGGACAATTACAATTGCCTTATGTATTGCTATTTCAAACATGTGATGTCTGCATAACAGCCAGAGTACAGGTTTTCCCTAAATATAGCACAATCTGGTTATAATTCCTGCATGGGCTCCTGTATTAACATTGGTAGTATCTGCAACAATTGTGAAACTTTCATTGCATATTTCAAAGGGCTTAAATAAGTTGAGAATAATTTCTGTTTTATTAACAGCTTTGCCAGACTCTGCAGGTAAAACACTAAGTAAGAGATTGTTTTTATTTCCAAATTCAGGGCTAGTAACACTGAACGCAACTCTATATCTTACAACACATTGCAAGGTATTTTCATCTAAATGTTTTAACAGCTAGCCATCAAAGTGGAGAACCAGATGTTTTCCAGCCATTATCTCCCTGTAATTTTCTCTGATAGTATTACCTAAATAAAGATAATTTTTAATACAATATATTATTGTTATGATGGTGTATTTTTAGGTAAATATTCCACTCTTTAAAGGCATAGTAAGATTTTGTATCATAACTTTTATTTATAATAGATTTACATTAGAAAATCAGGGACAAGAAATATGGCATCTGAAGAAAAATCTTTTGATTTGAAAAAAAAACTTAATTTTGACTGGCAAAAAGTTGGCATAAAAGATTTTTGCTTTAGGTGTACTATACTTTGTCCCTTTAAAAATTATCTTTATGTTCAATTACTTTCGCTCTTTCTCTTGAAATAATGGATTTAGAAATGCCCATCTGATAAACATCTCCTCCCAGGTATTCAATAACAGACGACAACAGCCAGGTTTGTAATTCAATGCCGATTAACCCTCTATCACAAATAGGTGTAGTTACTGCCATCAGATCTTCTCCTGTGATCTTTTTATTTACTTGCATTGAGCCTTCAGGTAAGACTCTCGGGGTTTTATCATAAGCAGTACCATATTCAAAGTCATCATCACTTCCTTCGAATGAGTCTTCTTCTACCGCAAAATCTGGATCTGTCAAAGTTATCCAAACAATTCCAAACTGGCTGGACTAGACTTGTATCTAAAATATTTACATAAATAAGTTAGGATTTCATTTTTAAGAAGAAAGTTTTTAAACTGTTCTAAAGTAATTATGACACTTGTTTTACCTTTTCTTGGTTGGCGTCAAATTTTCATCACTTTTATCAAGTGGGGGTGTGGGGGGAGCTGATTTTCATCTTTCTTTCTCCTCTAGGTACTTCATTATCATTTGTTCTTGTCTTTTATACCTTTCTAGGCGTTTCTCAATAATGATAGCTAGCTCTTTATCTGGCTTAGAAATAAACCGCGTCCTAAAATCAAAAGGCATAACATTAGAATGCAATAACTTACTCTGATAGACGAACAGATGGATAACTGTAAGACAGACGGACTGAATGCCCTACAAAAAGTAGCTGCGCTACTAGCAATTTGATTAATATAGAAAAATTTACAAAAAAGCTACGTTATTATTGATATTCTTACCTGTCTGTTTGCTGGTCTAGAAAGAAATTTAGGTCTTTTTTAATAGCAGCTTGTGTTCTTGGTGTTATTTTGTCACTTCTCGTCAGTTACTCTAAGTTATCTTTGTCTATGTCAAACAACTAATCCATTGTTGAAATAAATTCATTCTTAATATTTTCTCTAGTATCTTTGGTATCTTTCAGAGCAACACGTTTTTTTTAAAGTTGATTCTTCCTGTGTTGAGCTTGAAGTTTGTCAAGAAATGAATATTTTGAAATGATGTATGCTTCAAATCCTTCTTTGGTCCAAATGTTAATTATTTGTCTATTCAAGCAGTTTGATTGCGCCTCAAGGTCACAAAAATCTCTACCTAAATTAGATTTTTTTTAAATATGTCATTTTAACACTTATGGCACCTGAAGAAAAACTTTTTTGTAACAACTTTTCACCAGTCCAAAAAAAACATTACGACAGCTGGAAAACAATACATTTTGCTTAATAATTTGTTTGGCAAAAAGGTGGCTTAAGACAGTTTTTCTTCAGGTGCCATATCCCTTGTCCTTGCTTTTGTATTATTTTCTTTATAAGCAACTATTACAAAGTGCTATAGTACAATAAGATACTTAAAGATAAACCAATAAATGTTATTAATTTAATGTTTTAAATGGCAAATTTTTGTCCTAAAGTAGTTTTTCTTCAGATGTCCTATCCCTGTCCCAGTGTCCCTGCTTAATAAATATAAAAAAAGGAAAATTAACAGTTAGCGAACAAAGATTTAACATCATGCTAGTAAAAAAATAATTATTTAGTCCCCTCAAATCTAGCTTTTGCATACCAAGTTCCTTGTTCCTTTTTGTTTCTTACAGGCCATGTTAATTTGTGTTTCAATAAATCTTTTCTTCTTAGTTGAAATTAGATATTGATAATATCTTAAAATACTACCATTTGTTGGAAGCTGTGTATTTGGTACCTGTGAAATTGGGTTATTTAAAAGATATAATGGTCGTCTGATACTTTCACTTATATGCGCAAAACTATTTTTACTATATATGCGCAAAATATATGCGCTTATAATATATGCACTTATATGCGCAAAATATATACACTTATATGCGCAAAACTATTTTTAATTATTAAGGTATAAGAAATTATTCACAGTTCATAAAAGATGTGTCATGTAGTGATTGTAATCTTAAACTAAACACAAAATGGTGCAATCTTGTTATTTCGCCATCCGTCTCGCAATTTCAACATACTTTGCGTATTTTCGTTAAATCCTGATTTCATCTTTTGACACCTAGAATTGAGATAGAACGAATAAAACACATATTTTTGCTTATTTTTATGTATAGAATAGGTTTGTAAACCACGACCAAAAAAGTTTTTTTTTTGGCATGCCCTAATATTTATATATATATATATATATATATATATATATATATATATATATATATATAAATTACTTAACATTAAATAATTAAATAACATTAAATAACATTACTTAACAACCCGAATTGAAAAGACATGGAATATCTTGCTATAGTCAACCATTGAAGCATTAAGAGTGAACAATTTCAAAAGCAAAATAGATAATTTATTTAGTACTATGTCGGCTATTAACTAAACTTCTAGAAACAAAATAAACAACTTTTATTTGCTGTTTATATTATTAATTATATATATAAATATATATATATATATATAAATATATATATATATATATATATATATATATATATATATATATATATAAATATATATATATATGTATATATATATATATATATATATATTTATATATATATATATACATATGTATATACATATAAATATGCATATACATATATATATATATATACATATATAAATATATATTTATATATATATATATACATATAGATATATATATGTATATGTATAAACATATACATATACATATACATATATGTATATACATATATATATATAAATGTATATACATATATATATAAATGTATATACATATATATACATATACATATATATATAGATAATATATATATATATATATATATATATATATATATATATGTATTAACATATATTTATATATATATATATATATGTATATACTAAAGTGGCATAAAGTAAGTATACACCATTGAGTTTTGCATACATTTATTATTTTAAGCAATTAAAAACACTGTAAATTGTTGCAAACACAATTTTATTTATTACAGTCATCAAAAACAACACTCTGTATCAAGAACCTGCAGTTTGAGCAATATTTAGTATGGTAACCTCGCGCTTTAATAACTAATGAACAGCATGATTCTAAAACCCAAGAGGATCAAATAAAGTGACAAGTGTAAAACCAAGAAAGTCATCGCGATTTTTGGCTTTGAAGTGATTTAAAGTGATGCTAGGTTTGGAAATAAACTGGCTTTTTTATACTTTGTTGGAAACTAATATATAAATCATCGACCATATCACCTAAATTCCGAAATGAAGTGGTCGGGTGTGGTGAATGATATTGCCCTTGAGTAAGCACCGAGCATAGATTAATAAAGCCAGATACAGAAGTTATCTGAAATGGTCTTCTATCTTCAATTATAAATCTAAGCACTGCACGATCGTAGCATTTTTTTAATAACTGTATTTATTGGAGGTTGAATAAAACACGAATTTAACAAAGAACTTGATGATTGCTCGATTGTGTTATCGGAATTCTTTTTTCTTTTAGTAGCAGATGTGCGCTTTTTTGTTGCTTCTATGTGTAATTTTTTATGGTCACGTTTTAAATGGTTCCATAGATGAGATAAAGTTTCAGTTTTCTGAACAGAATACTTTTTGTTGCAATTTTCTTGTTTGCATAGTTAGAATCTCCGTTTTTTTCAAAGCATTCTTTAACTGGAAACTTTTTAAAAGTCATTTTTTAACTTGATGCGAAAATAGCTTGATGTAGCACAAACAAAAAGTATCGAATTTAAAATTACTCTAGTGAAAGCGAAGTCAAACATTAACGACGCAAAAAATAAAAGCTCACTTATGCGTTACTAATTTGCGTTCCGCCCTGTTTAATCCCTAATCGACAATTAATTTTAATGAAAAGTATGTTTACGTTCCAAAATCACTCTACCGCTGAATTTTCTGATAACATAAATATTGATATTTTGAAAACTTTTTAACGCCGTTTGTATGAAAACATAAAGTAATTTAAATAAAAAAAATAATTCGAAAAACTGGAATCATTTATTTCAAATCGAAGCGACATTTGAGTCGCGAATCGAATCGAAGCGATTCGCAGGGCCCTAATATATATATATATATATATATATATATATATATATATATATATATATATATATATATATATATATATATATGTATATATAGAGAGAGAGAGAGAGAGAGAGAGAGAACCCTTAGATGTTGTCCGAAAGTTTTTTCCATATTTTGTTGACAAAAAGTAAAAATTAAAATGCAAGACCGGAATTTTTTTTTTTTAATAATGATAGACTGCCTGCCCCAACCAAACCCTCAGTCGATGTAGCAGCACTCCCTTGCGAGTCAGGCTATTTGTCAGTCGATGTAGCAGCACTCCCTTGCGAGTCAGGCTATTTGTCAGTCGATGTAGCAGCACTCCCTTGCGAGTCAGGCTATTTGTCAGTCGATGTAGCAGCACTCCATTCCGAGTCAGGCTATAAGATAGTCGATATAGCAACACTCCGCGCATGATTTACAGTAAAAAAAATAAAAATAAAGACATTTTATTAAAAAATATAAAAATAAAAACATTGTTTATATTGTTAAAAACATTCAAAATGTTTTAAAAACATTCCGGTCAATTAAATTTGCGTTTTTGTGGTTTTTTTATATAACAATTAATTTGTAATTAAATTAATGGTTTTGACTTTCGTCCAACACGGAAATGTTGGACGAAAGTTAAAAGTAATTAAAAGTGACGTATATGTTGGCATAAGAATCACTTTTTTCCTTCCGCTCTTCCCAAAGCCAACAAACTATAGATCTATATATATATATATATATATATATATATATATATATATATATATATATATATATATATATATATATTTATATATATATATATATATATATATATATATATATACTACTTCTACGTATATTGCGGAAACATATAAAATTTTGTACATTTCGGGACATATTTTGATATTGATAATTTTTGATGCATTTTCGCGTCCCCGCATTTTTTTTTTAAGCCTATTGTGAATAACACGCGGACATCTTCTAAAATGCCTAATTAGTAGCGCTTTAATCAAAAAACAGTGGTTTAACTTTAATAAACTTGTTTTTATAATTATGAATATAAAAGGAACGATTTTGGATTATATTATGCCAAAAAGTTAATTTATTAAGGGCAACAAGAAAATAAACAACTTGACAAAATAAACTTTTATTGCATATGTAACAATCTACATGTTCATGTATTGGCATCGCTTATTCGAAAGTTTTGCCCTGATGCTTATTTGTTGTCTGTTTTTCTCCCGATCATTAACTAATTTAGAGCGGATTTTTGAGTATGGAAAATCAATTGCATATTTTACTCGAATGCCTTCTATTTCTTTTCGATGAAAGATGAAAGATTCGCTAGAAGATGATTTACATCATTTAACTATATTGCAGAAATTGATTACAGATTCTAAGACTATAAGAAGAAATGGCCCAGACGGCACATCTGGTTTTAATCTCGGAATTAAAACCCGTATAAACACGTGTTTGTTACGATCCAGGCATAAACCAAAAACACGTGAATTTCGCGGGAAGTTTTACTGGAGTTTAACACGTGTTTTCTAAGGTCTCAAATACGAGTTTTTATATGTTTAAAATACGTGTTTTTTAAGGTTTTAAACTCGTGTTTTATGAGGTTTTAAATTCGTGTTTTCTATAGTTTAAAACGGTCTTATGGCATTAAATAAAGTTTCAGTTAGGAAACTTTATTTAATGCCATAAGTTAGTTCAGGCATAACTTAGTTAAGTTTCCTAAACTTATGCCTGAACTAACAGCTGTTCAGCAGGGTTCAATGATAAATACGTAGGTTTTGTTAGACACACGTTTATAGCTTTAAACATGTAAACTTTTTTTTAAATATAATACATTATATTTACGACATTTTTGTTGTTTTATTTTTGTTTTTCAAGGTAAATTATTTTACAATTACACTACAAAAAATAAATAAATAGAGAAATAGAAAAACAAATCATTAAAAATAAGCTAACGTTTGGCACATGGTTACCATACATAATATTTAATTTCGATTGATCACCTCTTCCATCATTATAAAATCTAAAATCGTATAACAATACGCTTTCGCATTTTTACAAACATTTTCAGTAGCATCAAATGTTCTTTTTAATTTTTTTTAAAAGTCGGGTCTCGAACTTTACTAATTCCTCAATTGAGTTTCAACCTGTTCAAATTTAACTTCCTTCAAATCTAAAAACTATTGCAGTAGCCCAAATTTATTTTTATGCGACGGTGTGATACAATCATTTTACGCTAAAACAAGGCATCATCCAAGAGAGAGTTTTCGTTTGTCTGATTTTTTGGTCAACCTGTATTAGTAATGGTTTTTGATGATTTGCCTTAATCTATTTAAAAAAACACAAGTTTTATAATAAATAACAAAATAAATGATTATCTTAATCTATTGTTTTGTATTGTACCTAAATAAATGCACTATAAAAAATGCTGTTTTAAAAAACCAGAGTGATGATTCGAATGAAGAGTAAAACTGCTTTTTTCCTTATTAATCACGCTTGTTTGTGTCTGTACATTTAAACGGAATCGACCCTTCATTCTTCTTTTCAAAGTGTGTTTTTTAGAGCCACCTACTTCAACCTTAATAAGAGACGCCATTTAAGAATTTATGAAACCCATTACGAAACATAATTCATCCAATATACTATTGTACTTTTTAAATATTATAAACTTTTAAATTAAATGCAAATAAGTTATTACTTTGGAAAGACACAGAAGCCCGAGTAATTACAATTATTTTCATTAGCATTTGTGCCAGGATGTAAATCCTCTCTTAATTGATTTTTGCTTATAAATATAGAAATCTTTAAAGGTTGATTCGAAACCATCTCATTTAGGTTTTGTTGCTTGTTAAAGTGCAAATATCCTGTTTTAAGATTGATTAGACTAATATACACTCAAATATAGGTAATAAATATAAACATAAGTTATAGATAATATTTAAAACAACTAAATGCACACATGCCCCTTGTTCATTAATAGTCACCAACCTAATCAATATTAACATTATTATCTTAATTAAGTTTCTGAAGTCTTCTATAAATATATTGTCTTCATCTAGATTATGTGATAACGGTAAAACTCCTAAAAGATAAATTTGCAAAAACAAAATTTACCAGAAATATTTGTGTCATTTTAAATTTTTTGAAGTTGAAGATAAATAACTAGAGTTTCAATTTACAAGTATTTTCATTAACAGTTGTACCAGCATTAACATTTTATCTCATTGTCTTTTTCGCTAAACGCAGGAAAAACTTGGTAGTTGACTTTTAGTAGAGTAAGTAAGATTATTTTAGTAGATTATAAGTAAGTAGAAGACATAGCAGAATCTTTTCAATTTATGTTTTGTTGCTCATTAAAACCCACATGTTCTGGTTTAAAAATGTTATATATGTATATATATATATGTATATAAATGTATGTGTATATATATATATATATATATATATATATATATATATATATATATATATATATATTAGGGTAGGCCAAAAACAAAAAATTTTGAAAACTTAACATGTCTGCTAAAAAACGTGATCTTTTTCATATATGAATACAAACTATAAAAAAAAATTTGGAAAAAAATATCATTGAGTGCTGCCGAATTTGATTTGATTATTTTCAGTTTTAGTCTAAAATATGTCAAAATAACGATTTTGTAGGAAAGTGAAAAATGATTAAAATTTTTATATCTATAGGAAATATTTGTTATTTGAGGCTGTTAATTTAATAGGCAACACGTTTTTGAATCTTTTTGGACTTCCCCATGTATAATTTTGTGTTACTTGTTTATCAATTCCTCCCCCGCCCCCTCTTTTATGCGCAATGCTATTATTGTTAAAAAAGATATATCTCTAAGTTAATTTTTGCTAAAAATTTACTGATTCCGCTATAATAAGAATTGTAATTAAAAGGTTTTTTTCACGTCACATTGTAGCTAACCACCCTTTCCATGTGATATTTGGTGACACTTTCAATACCCCTCCCCCATATGGGTAGGGGTTTACCACAATACAAGTGATAACTGCTTTTATAACCCCTTTTTAAATCATATATTGCCTGGATTACAGAAGAGTTACTTTATTTGGAATTTTTTTGGGGTCTAATTAAAAACAGAAAAGCTAATGAAAAAGTGGTTATTATTTATACTCAGCTAAATCAACATATAATTGCTTCTTATTAAAATTGCCTACAACTTTTCTGTGATTTTCAACCAGGTTAAAAACTTCGTTTCGTACAGCCTCGTACTAAAGATAAGAAATATTATTTATCTATAATTTGTTCTAAAAGTAGATTTGTATGATTATTTAGATTTTTGTTCATAATTTCTTCTTAACTTATTTTACGGTTTACCTTTGTAAGTATTTGGAAATAATCAGAACACAACCTAATTCCTCTCTCGGCTGCGTCATTAGTCACTTTTAGAGTTTTAATAAACAGCTTCATTTTCAAATAATAGGCATTGTCGTCCCATTCTGAAGAAGGATTTTTAGGCCATTTTCCATCATCTTTTAAATTATGAAAAATCAACCAAGACTTGTTCCCAATATAAGATAAAATATCGGAATTTTTTCTAATCACTGGAAGAGTTGGTTTACCGCAATTGATACCAAGTGGTTTTCCGTATTCTAGCATTTTTTTTTGCAATTTTATCTTTATCATTTAGAGAAAGTTTATTTGAAAAAATACTTAATACAGACACCTGCTCGGTTAGATACCAAGAGTGTCTGCTTAAAACATATTAGGCTTTTTCAGCAGGTACACCGAAGTTTGGTATACCTTTAAGTGCTTCTAGATCATTAAATAATTCTATATCATCAATTTGTGCATCGCAAGCCTTTGACGCTTCTAACCAAGCTTTAATGTAAATGGCTGAGCTAAAAGTCAAAAAGATTTTCAGGTTTTTTAAATCAGATTCGGGTAAATCTTTTTTAAATATTAACATCTTTGGTGCATAAAGCAAATGCGCCATCCATCTTGCATGATGGTGAGCACCACATGTTTTCCATTTCTTGGGCTCTTCTCCACCTAATAGAAAAATTGCTAGTTCTACAGCCTCTTTGTAATCGTCTCTTGGGTGATGCTTTGAGTGCAATACTTTCTCTATGAAAATGCGAGTTTTATTTGCTTTTTGTTTTAAGAATGAGTTTTCAAGATCAAGGGATCTATTTGAAAGTTTAAGAGGAATGTTTTTAGAGTGAAGCCATTCTTTTTGAAAATTATTAAACTCTATATTACCATCAGATGATGTCTCTTTTTGAAATAAAGCTTTCCAAAACGACCCTAGGATTAATTCTAAAACATGATGACGACAAGCAAGCCAGAGAAGCGTTTTTATAGATTTGCATTCTTCAAGAAGATTTGCCGCTCCGTTTCTTACTCCAGTATTACAAGCCGTTGTATCGAAAACTTGGGCAACAATATTATCTTTAAGGTCCTATTTTTCTAAATCTTCTATGATTCCTTTACATATAGAATGACCTGTGCCTGACTGAATGGGTTTAATACATAAAATTTTACCTTCCTTCCAGTTTGGAAAACCACCTACTAAAACAGTTAAATAGTCAAACTTTTTACCAGATATTTGCTTCATAAGTTTCCCATCCCAGTGAAGAGTTAAATAATCTAATCTAACTTTTTTTTCTAAATTCTGCCATTTTATTTCTTGCCATAATTTGTCTATTTTGCTTACGTGCTCTTCTAATTGTGTTTAGTGAAATATCTACATCATTAGCTTTAACCCCACCTAAAAAATACAGAACATAATTTTTCTTATCAACTAATCACACTAATAAAAAACTCATGAAACTGATTAGTGATTTAAATATCAATCAAAAAGTAACCTAGAACCAGGATTGCTGAAACATTCATCATAAGCTGTGCGTTTGATAGTTTAGATCTATCAGCAGTTGCTGTTATCATTGGATGACAAACAAAGTTTCTTGGCAAAATCAAATTGATATTATCTGATACAACATTTTCCATTACACCTGCAGAAGATTCAAAATTATTTACTTCATAATCAATTTTAGAAGAGCTCTGAGAATCTGAGTACATAGAACCTCTAGACGCAGCAAAAAATGATTCTTCAGTTGAGTCACTATCACTTTTACAAACGCTGAAATCAATTTCCTTATCATTTAATTTTCTTTTCTTTATCAAATCTTAATTTTTCTTTTTCCTCCTTCTCTATTTTTCTTATGACACTCAATTTTAACAAATTATCTTTTCCACCTAGTCTTCCGGTTTTTACTCGACATTTGAATGTTGAAAACCAGAGAATATCTTCTTCTGCATTTAAATTTGATCTGGTTTTTTTAACATATTCTTTCCAATTCGGAGAACTAATATCAAAAAAATTATCCATTATTTTTCTAAAGCCTTGAATAAGTAAATCTTTTTTTGAAAAACATTTATGTTTAGACTTTGCAAGACTTCTCTATTTATCATGTAACTTAATAATACTTTCAATAATATACTTTTCCTGCTTGCAAGGAATATCAGCTTTATCCCAAAAAACTTTAACGGTGTTCATTGTTAATTTTGCAGCTAATTTTAATTTTGAAATGTTGCTTTTAGTACCTAATTCTTTTGTTCATTTATGAAACACTTGAATCGAATTGGTCATCATTTTTAATTGATACCTTAACAAGCAAAACAGAAGATGAATTTAAGTTTATTTTCAAATTGAAAAATAAAGTTATTTTTAGAAATAAAAAATTTAAGTTATAAAAATCTTTAAATAGTATAAACCTAAAAAATCTGTAGACATCTCTAGTAGTAGGCAGAGAACTGGTATTAATATCTGACAGCGGATATCCAACCAACCATATTTCGTTTTTCGATTTCAATACTTTTGAGTATTTCTTTTTAATTGACTCAGTCAAATTATTTTTTACAGACAAATTCTCTTTTCTTTTTTGTGTATGCGATGCCATGTTAAAATGTTAAAATGAATTAAATTTTATGACTGCTAGAAAAATAATAAAACGTATAACATCTTTATTTCTTAAAAACGAATGGAAAGATGAATATAATTATAGAATTAATAAATTTGGTTGCTTTCTAAAAAAATATATTAGTGTTATGATACGTGCTTCTTCGTTTTTTTTATTATCCTTGTTTTTTAAATTATCTTTAAACACATCTAAGCTAACGGTATTGTTTGAAAATAACAAGTTATTTTATTTTAAATCAAAAATCTTTAGGTATCGTAAAATTTCATGGTATTTAATATAATTAAATTAAATTAACTTTAATTACATTTCTTTTTGTACGTAAACTTTATGATTTAGCGGCTGTTACTTATGCAAAATACTTAGAAAAAAAAGAGTAATTCGAATCAAAATACAACAAATTAGTTAAATAGATAAAACACTGCTGCATGCTGCAGTAGATTATGTTTAAATTACATTATTTTCAAATAAACAAGAATGCGTCGCGTGTTTTATTTGTTTACATGAAATACAATAGAAATATGCCGTCATTAGTAAATATTATGCCGAACAAATTAAAAAACGGAGCAGAAGTAATGGAAGTTTTGTGTTTTGGATTTATTCATATAACTGAAACTTAAAATGAAATTCGGCAGAACTTAGAGATGAGCTACATAAACACTTTCATAACAAAAAACGATTTTTATAGTAAAAGGAACATTATTTTATGCAGCTACTAGATAAATTGATACTTTGAAAAATAAATGTATTACTGTGGCCTACCCTAATATTTATATATATATATATATATATATATTTATATATATATATATATGTATATATAAATATACATATATATATATATATATACATATATATATATATATATATATATATATATATATATATATACATATATATATATATATTTATATATATATATATATATATACATATATAAATATATATATACACACAAACAAAAACAAAAAGTTTGATATGTGCTATTGCATATCAATAGTCATAGTCTGCTTGATACTAGAGCCTTAATTTTATCAACAAAAAAGTATCATTTCTGCAATCAGATAGACTATTCTAGATATTTTCTTGCTAGCTTCGGCTTATGCCATTTTTTTTATACTGCTGACTAAGTTTTGCATTTTCTAAAACAATTAAAATTTATTTAACATTTCCATAATAATTTTTAAATATAAACAATTGATTTACAGATAAGTAAAGTTACTTATGGACAGTATTTTGCTACAAAGTATTACTAGATTTTGCTGTCAATATTGGTAGAGAAAATTTGTTCGATGAAGCATAGGTAGTATATTGATGCAGCCTCGCAGCTGGAAGACAAGTTTAAACATTCATGAAATAAATTTCTAGCTAAGGCTGATCGATATTTTTTCATATATTCTTTCTACTATGCTGAAGTTGTTCTTTTTATTTTTGTTAAATAATTATTAATATTAGGATATCCTATAGCATTTAGTACACACACATTTATATAGAAAGAACACTAGTATTTATGAAACATATAGCAATAATAACAATACTAATAGTAATAACAATATACTATTAACACAAAAAATGTATTATCTATATATATATATACATATATATATATATATATTCATCGCAGAAATACACACACATATACAGATACAAATACACACACATATGCATATGCTGTGCAAATGTGTATATATTACGTTTACATAAATATACACATATACATTTATTTATAAGTCTATGTATGTATGTATGTTTATATGTATATATATATATATGTATATATATATATATATATATATATATATATATATATATATATATATATATATATATATATATATATATATATATATATATATATATACTTATACATACATAATATATATACTTATACATACACATATATATACATATGAATACATAAATAAACTCATAAACATTTTAGTTATGTATGTATTACACATACATATATAAAATATACACTGTATATATTATATAGATACACTTGTGTATATATGTATAAATATGTATACATATATACATATAAATATATATATATATATATAGGCACATATATATATACACACACACAAACACACACACTCATATATATAAATATACTCAAACACATCTATAATATATATATATATATATATATATATATATATATATATATATATATATATATATATATATATATATATATATATGTATATATATATATATATATTTATATATGTATATATGCTAATTCTTAACAAAAACTGTATTTATTTAACATATAATTTTTCTCGGCAAATATTTTCCTGAATGTTCTTGTTGCACACTCTAAAACCTTTCGAATAATAAAAATGCAATAAATTTGAAAAATCGCGTGCTTTTAGTAATGGTTTCACATTTGTAGCGAAAACTTCTTACAATTTAATACTCCATTTTTGTAACGGAAAAACCATTAGTAAAAACTTAATATCCAATCTGGTTTTCAGGTAAAATATAGTAGTTACTTTCACGGAATTAAAACCCTATTCTTGAGACGTGTTATTCTTAGTGTTTTCGGGAGTTTTAAACACGCAACAGAAACCACGCGTAGCTTTTTAACTAGTTGTGCCGTCTGGGTGGTATCAATAGCTTTAGAGTGTTTTATTATAACCTTAAATAAAGGGAAACCTATTTCTATCCAACAGTGATCAATGTCAAAAATAATTGAAAAATAACCTAAAATTTAGCCTTTAACTTAATTCTATCATACCAATTTTTTGGGATGGTACAAATTACTTACTTGGCTATTCAGAAATTCCTCCACGGATAAAATCCCCAAAGTAACAACTTAATGCTTTAACCTGCTTTACAGTTCACTTTCTTGGTTTTGATTCTGAAAGATATTGTAAAGATATTGATTCTAAAAGATATTGTATTGGTAAAACTGAACTTTTTTAATGAAAATATACTTTTGTAATTTTAATAAATTTTAACAAAGTAGTTTGTAAGTTTTAGTAAAATAAAAATACTGGAACTAAGATCTTGTTTTTCATCTAAATCAAAATTATCACTGTCCTCATCTTGATTAACATAATCAGGTTCACTTTCTTGAACCTTTTCTTCATTTTTTTCTTTATTTCGATAATTAACTAAAAGTATAATGCAAACTATATCATAAATTTCAAAAAGTATAATCCAATAATTTGCTGTAAATAATAAAAATTAATTTGCTGTAAAAAATAAAAAGATTACTTATTTTGAATGACCTTTTTGGATAAACTTATAAGTTTAAACCGTCAAAAACTTTAGTGAAATTAGCACCAATATTTAACTCAATTCCCTTAACTGATATTTCTTCTTGTTCTTCTAAAAGTTAAATGAGGAGTTGTGATTTTTATTACAATACACATGATAAAATTATAATTCAAAAATGAAAATTTAAATTTGTAAAGTCACCAATAATAGATAAGGAACATTTATTTTTCAAAGTTGGATTACACTGATTAACAAAAAAAAACTTTCGAAAAATATCTTGAAAACCAACACTTGTTTTAAGACAAGTAAGACATGCTGATTGCAAATATAGAAACCGTTTGTCTCTATCACCCACCGTTGTTGAGATATTTGGCATTGACCATTTATATACGTTTAATATTGTATCAAAGCAAACAACTCTCAGGCAAGTTACAGTAGAGCATATATCGCTGAATAGAGTACTACTTAACATAAAAACACATAGTTTAAGATATAATACACTTGTAAAATACATAGGTATAACGTAAAGTTCCTTAAATTAAAAGTTAGTTTGGTTTGAATTTCTTGGCTGTAACTTGCGTTTGTGCTGACAATTTGGCATGTTGCGCTAAAGCATCCAGCAATAGTCGTCTAATATTGCTGCACTCCATCGGCCTTGATAGCGTGACTCCATCTCCGTGATGTCCTGATGGAAACTTTCACCATGTTCATCACTAACAGAACCTAGGTTTTCTGGAAAGAAGTCGAGATGTGAGTCGAGGAGACGAATCTTGAGGGACATGTTACAACCCATTAATATGTACGCACTAATGCACTTCTGCACAATATTTACATAGTCAGATGATTTATTATTTCCAAGGAAGCTGGCTACAACAAACTTTAACGCCAACCATGCTTTTTTTTCAATTCTGCTGAGTAAATCTTCGAAGTGACTGTCTGCTATGATCTTCCTTATTTCTGGACCCACGAATTCATCTTCTTTCACTTTCGCATAACTCAACTCTGGAAACTTGTTGCATAGGTATCGAAAAGCATCTGAGTTTTTGTCTAGTGCCTTCACGAAGTTTTTCATGAAGTGGAGGCATATGAACTTTTTCACGCTCAACCAATGGCACACGCAGGACGTTTTTACTACCTGGCTCCATTTTAGCTCTAATGGGTCAATTCTTATTTATATAGTGGTGCTTCCTATCTCTGCTGTCCCACTCGCAGATAAAGCAGCAGTACTTGGTGTACCCTGTCTGCATTCCCATGAGAATAGTGATCACTTTTAAATCACCACACATATTCCAATTGTAATCGCGATAGCAAATTTTTTCAAGAAGTAGCGACATGGTTTCGTACGTCTCTTTTAGATGAGTAGAATAAACAACCGGTACTGATGCATACATGTTTCCATTGTGTAATAATACAGCCTTCAAACTTGCCTTGGAGAAATCAATAAATAGACGCCATGCTTCAGTCTTATGTTCTACACCGAGGCTTCATTGCAGTAGCACATATTGTCACTCATTGCAAAGAACTGCACGAGTTCTTTGTGTCTATGTCAAAATTGTGAAGTTCTTGTACCTGGTGATAGCAAATTAAACTCTTTCTGACGTGAACCTAGCAGTTCAGCTTGACCTTTTGTTAGTGCCAGGTCCCGTACAAGGTCGCAAAGATCATCTTTATTAATCAAATGAATTTCATCATCATCAGGATTGTAGTCAGAGTCTGCCATGTTGCTGGAAGATGAACTTTCTTCTTGTGTTGCATCATCGACTCTGTATTTTGTAGGTGATGTTGGTATCGGACAACTGACTGGATCATGTGGAATTGGTTTTGAAACCAAGGGAATATCTGGATACTTCACAGATGAACGAGTCTTGTATGAGAAACCTGTGACATTTGTCAAACAGAAATAACAGACAGTGATGTGGTTGCTTGAATCACGCCATATCAAAGGAACTCCAAATGCCAGATGGTTGTTATTTTTAGCCTTCCTTATCCAACCCCGTAAGTTGGATGCACATGTCAAACAAATGAACTGTGGTGCCCATGACTTGCCGCTGTCAATATTTGAATCAAAGTATAGTTCATAAGCTTTTCTCAGAAATGGTGTAAATGTCTTTCGGTGGCTTTTGTCTGTGAGATAGCCGCACACATAACAAAACAAGTCTGGTGAATTGATGCAGCCTCTAGACGCCATTTTTTTCACTGAAAAAAAATAGCAAATATATAGGAATAGTATAACTCATAATAAACACACAACTCATTAATAAACATATAGTTACAAATTAAGTACACTAAATTAAACAAGCAATTCGTTCATTTACATCAGTTTATAAACATCTATTACACAGTAAATCAGTCACTATCACTAGACAATTGTCATTCATATACTTATTACATTTCCTCACAAGGGAGAATTCAATTCACATAAAAAGGAAAATATCAAAAATCACTTAATTAGCATTCGATAAAAAAAAATGAACTCAACAGGGTTCATTTCTGTAAAATGATATTAGTCTTCTTAAAAGACAGGTGAAACATTACCTTACTCGGTAGAAAACAAAACAAACTCGAAATAACTAATTTCGGTCTCGATTAAACCACTCAGTGGTTTTCACTTTTAATTACTATGTTTAAATCAAATACTTTATTCATTACTCTTTATCTATAAACTAAAATAGCACACACGAGATCTTTTTTAAGAAGCACAATATTCGAACATAACTCCACTTGATCACAGCAAACAACGACTGCCCCGCACAATTTTTAGCGGACCTATTTTCAGAACAGAATATTTCATTTTAAAATTTCAAAAAAATATGTTTAGTGTTGCCATCTGTTATTAACTTAGTAAACTAAACTCTATTTTCTTATTCATTCGTAACAATAAGGGATTAAAAAATGTATGTTTATGTTAATATCTTAAAAACCTGGCGTGGTAGAGAAAAACGATTTTCAGATTTGTAATCAGCTTGAAAAACTGCTTTAGAAAATGTAATCATTAAACAAGATATTTTTGGGTTGTTATTCAGTGTTATGACACATAATTTCTTATTAGGAAAATCATCAACTCTCTCCTTAATGCCAAAAACATCACCACCTAGATACAGATCTTTTAGAATAAAAAACAAATATTGATATTTGTTATAAATGTATACAACCATTTTAAAAGTTGAAATTGTAAACCTTTTAAAGTAAAGTGTGAGAGTCATTTTTCTGAACAACATTCTCACCAGATTCATTATTAACAACATTCTCACCAGATTCATTCTCATAAATTTCCTTATCAGATTCTAGATATTTTATAATAAAATAAAAATTAGGCGTTGGCTGTAAAGCATACACTTTAATTTAAAAAAAAAATTATAAATCAGATACCTTTTGTAGGCTGATCCTGTATAACATCAGTCCTAAAGTAAATTCAACAAAACAAAGTTTACTATATTATGTGTTTATTTTGTGTTAGATTGTAATTTTATAAAAACCGTAATTTTAAAAATCCTATACCGATTTTTAGTGGCTGCTATGTCTTTTGGCGATTTTAATACTAACTTTGAACAAGTTTTGTTCACCATCATGCCACCCTGAAACATGATTTTCAGATCCTTTTGATCTTCCAAATATAAACTTATTATATGCAAGAACGCCAACAACTTTACGACAAATTAATTTAAGATAACCATCAAGACTTCCACAAGAAGATGATTTACTTATTGTTAAAATCACGTAATAGATTTAATGAGTTCAATCTGCAGTAAATTTCGTTTTGATGATGAAAGCAGCTATAAAAATCTTAGAAATGCTGCATGTGCACGCATAACTTTTTTAAATAGCAGAAGAGGTGGTGAAACTTCGTTATTTGTTAGCAAATTTAGAATGCATTCTTTTACAACTTTTACAACACTTTGGTCTTTTCCAGATTCCAAATGTTTTATATCAACAAACAAAAAGCTGATCTCAACTGCATCAAAATATGCAACCGCATCAAAAAATGCACAAAGCACCTCATTTTCAATAACTGAACTATCTGTTGAACTATCACATAATGCACTATAAAATTTAGCATTTCTAAGGCTATTGTATAACGAATTTTGCAGACTTTTTGCAAAATAGTCAATAAACACAACGCAATATTGATCTAAAATATAGGGTTTGCCCATATTTACACCGAAAAGCTCAACTAATTTAATGGTTGGAACAAACTTTAAAATAGGTAACTGATGTTTTTCTATAGAGTGAGAAAGTTAACATTTTAAAAGGGTTTTTTCAAGGTTTTTTTTTCCATTTTTTTCAAACCATCAATGGTTGTTGCGTTATTTTTACACAGCAATAACGGCTTAGATGCATTTGGTCAATTATAAGACTTTTTATAAAAAGACTATATGCTTTTAAGTGCGGTTGAGGCTTCCAATGACATTTTCCTTGATTTCCATACATTCATTTTTCCATAGTTTGTTGATCCAAATATAAATATATTTTTATAATAGGCATAGTTTTTATTGTATCATTGAACTCGATACACAACTTGCATTTTATCGCCGTGATCTTACTTGTTTCTTCTTTGGCATTTTTTCATGTATGGACTTACCTGTTGGTGACTGTTCTAAAGGTGGTTTAAACAAAGAAAATATAGTTTTTTGAACTTTGTTTTCTTGCGGCTCAACTGGTGAATAGTTTGAACATAAAGCAATTCTCTTCAACATGAGATAAGTTGCAAATTTTTGATGGACTTGGACAAATATTGCAAACAAAAATAGCGCACTTCATGCACTTATACTTTCTATTTCTCTCGTGACAAACGGACCAAACTGCTTCCATATTTTTAATTTAAAATCACGTCTTAGGTTGAAATAAGGACAACCCATTATTATTTAAAATATTTTAATAATATATATATTGTTAAATTTATAAAAAAAAAACTTACGTTCATAAAATTAATAAAATATAATAAGTATATGTATTAAGAAATAAGTTTAACTAAAAGCAGTAAATAAAACAAAAAAACTGACGAAAATTTCTAATTCAAAATCAAGTTTCGAAATCAAATCCACAGCAAACAGTAAGCTATTATAAACGCAACGTGTTACGTTATATTAAATTTTATATTTTGACAAAATAATAATATTTACGGGGAGGCTATTTTAAAAATAAAAACGAAAAATGTAACAAAGTTGTTAATGTTAACCCCTGTTTAAAAAGCATGCTTATTCAATAAAATTATTGCAGCATAATCTCTTTATATATATATATATATATATATATATATATATATATATATATATATATATATGTATATATATATATATATATATATATATATATATATATAACCCATTTTTTGACATCCAATTTGGCTTTGTTAACAAATTTGATTATCAGTGACATGCAGTTTGACCAGTGAAGGTAGCAGCAAGGTCAGTAACGTTAACAGCAAAAGCAATGCCTAATATAAAACCATATAGTGTTGTCATATAATTTGCTCAGGCTAAAGTTTAAGTTACCCAATAAAAAAAGCCGTCGACTTTTTTGGGCACCCTTGAAATGGCGAATAAGATTATGAGCTAAAGGTGGTTTACAAAAGTGATTTAGTGATTTACAATAGTCTTATAATACTGTTGAGTAAAAATTTACTTTTATAAAAATAAATAAAACTGGACGTTTTTAATTCTCAATAAATCTTCTTACACCGACAGTCAAAAGCGTCTTCTTAGTAGTCCTAAACTAGAAGTTCATAAAACCGTAATGAGTAGAGAGCACTCTTTATATTTATGAAGCTTAATTTTATTTCATATTTAAAAATGTATTACGTACTCTTCCTCCTTTTCTAATACTTCCTCATTCACTACAAGCAATGCCAGTATAATAAAAGAAAACCAAAATAAGGTAGATGATATGTAAATGCTCTAGACTGTTCCTTTTTTAAAAAAAAACATTTGGCAGTTTTTTTTTCAAACTGCATTATAAATTAAAAAAAAAATTTTAATTGCTATTTAATAAGATTGATTTATATGAAGAAAAAAGAACACAAGTTTGCTTCTATATTTTTTTTAATTCAGAATAATGCTTTCAAAAAGTAAAATTTTCTTGGTAACTCTAATTAAGTATAATTTATTTTTAATTGTTTATTCAATTTCGAAAGAAAAAAAAATTATTTAAGGTCGGATTTTGTTTTCATCAATCCTTAAACGTCAACAGTGACTTTTTTGAGTAGTCTTCTAGTTTGCTAACTCTTGATTTGGTACTGTATTTCAAGTGCCTCACGAACTTTCCGATGAGGCACTTGAAATACAGTACCACCAATGTGCCCATCAACAAAACGGTATCAATTTAGATGAGGGACAATATGTGTCAACAAAGCTTGGACACCATTCATGGCGCACTTACGTCAAAAAAATATGGAACCATCCCATTGACATAAAATAGAGCCGTCGTTTTAAAAATAAGATAGAATAAAAAAAAATAATAATAAAACCTTTAAGCCGTTAAAAGTTTTATTATTTTTATTTTAGACGCTGGTCACAACAATGCAGTGAAAATTTCCTTTAAAAAATAAATTTAGTATTGAGAGAAACTCGTGTTTATTGATGTACATAAAATAATAATTTACATATACTCTCATACATGATGCCTACATTCAAAAAAAAAATATATGTATATATATATATATATATATATATATATATATATATATATATATATATATATATATATATATAGATATATAGATATATATGTATATATATATAATTGTTACAAATACTATATATATATACATATATATATATATATATAGATATATATATATATATATATATATAATATATATATATATATATATATATATATATATATATATATATATATATGTATATATATATGTATATATATATATATATATATACATATATATATATGTATATATATATACATATATATATATATATATATACATATATATATATATATATATACATATATATATATATATATATATATATATATATATATATATACATATATATATATATATATATATATATATGTATATATATATATATATTTACATATATATATACATATATATATATATATATATATATATATATATATATATATATGTATATATATATATATGTATATATATATATATATATATATATATATATATATATATAACGGTATTTGATCGCAAAGCAGACAGTATTAAAAAGTTGACCTAAAGCAGACACTTGAAATCTTGGTCCTAAAAACAAAATATTAATGAAGTTCCAAGTAAAAACATATGATTTTTGCTTTAGAAAACAAATTCCGTAATTAAAATTACTTAAAATACGAGAAAAGTAAAAAAAAAATTAATGTTTGCTTTACGTAATATGAAGGATAATTTTCATACTATAGGTCTGCTTTACGTTAAATTTTACGCTATCTTAACGTAAAACGTACTTTTATTCAGTGTAACGTTTTCTTATATTTTAGATCTCATTAATGGTACCTCGCTCGTGATTTTAATGCATTTGTAAAATTGTTTAATCAAATCACGAAGTTTTAAAGCTGCATATAAATAAATATTTAAAATTAAGTCACTTATTTTTCCTTAACAGTTCGTGCAAGAATTTATTTAAAAGTTTTGTAACTATTATGTAAATGCTACAAATTAAAAAGGTTTTTTTTCTATATTTTAATAATATTCAAATTTACAAAAGCCATTTAAAACAGAGATTCTTTTAAATAGTTTGATATTTAATAACATAAAACACAGCTACTACTAATTAAAAATAATCACCGTCCTAGGGAGTTTTTAATTTAATCATGTAATATTTCAATATAATTAGGTCAGACTGTCATCAGACTTGATATAAGTATTAAAAAGAAGATTTTGTAATTAAGAAATGTGCCCGTAGGAACTCGTTCCTATTCTAATGAGAAATCGTTCCTGTATTTAGAAAATAGTTCCTGATGAATCAATTCCAGTTTTTGAGAAAACGGTCCGATTATTCAATTTGATAATTAGTAGAGCCCTAATTGGAACGATTTTATTTTGGTACCAATATATATTTCGGTACTGTTGTGTATATTTTGGTATATTGTGGTATATTTCAAATTTTACGCAACCAGCTAAGCCGGTTTAGCTATTTGTTTACAACTTACGTTAACAAATAGCAAAGCTGGAAAATATGATATTTGATTTCAAAACATCATAAGTGTAGTTTTTATGTACTGGAACTATTTTAAAACGAATGTCTATTAACAACTTTATTTTATATTGATCAATATATATTTGGAAAAGCTAAAATTTTAATTTATTCGAAATGAAAATGTAGGTTTATTTAATAGAGAATTTCCAACATGCAAAACTGTCAAAAATGATGTTGTTAGTTCTTTGAAATAATTATAACGTTTTTATAATCATAAAAGTTTCATATGATACTTGTAAAGGAAAAACACTAGTTTGCATATCAATAAAATACAGGGGCGGACTGGGGCCTTGCCGAGGGGAGGGGAAAATTCGAATAAAAAGGGCATAATTTAGAAGATTGGGCTCGTCGGAGAAGCAATCGTTCTCAACTATCGTGCAGGACAAGGCAAGGGCTAAGAATTTCCCGTTTCTCTCAAGTGTTCAGTAGGCTTATGATTAAAAAAATGATGTTTTAATGAACATTTGGAAATTCAAACCAATCGCTTAGTATCATAAACTTAATATATTTATAAAACAATAAAAAAATTGTTTCAAATGATTTAACTTTTTATTTGAACTCTTAATGCTTAACCTGATTTTATGAGCTTATAAAAAATGATGTTAATCAAAGTAAAGTAAATTCAGGAATTCAGTTCAAATAAAGGAAATACTATTTACTGAATGCTATTTTTGTAAATATTACTTTTTTAATAGTACAATTGCCATACATTACTGATGTACAATACTTTTCAAATGTTTATTCCATATATCACTAATGTATTCCATATATCACTATATATCACTAATGTATAATAACATATTATTTTGATGTAAATACAATTACACTGTAAACATAAAATGATAACATTGTGTAGAGATAAAAAGCTGGAGGATGGTTTTAAAAAAACTTATAAACAGCATTAAATATTAATTTAATTTTTGTCTTATCTTTCAGCAATTGTGGGTAATGTAAACAATTTTAAAACAATTTATTTGAACACTAAATCTCAATTAAGTTTCAGTCTAGTAAATAATAAACTGCTAAGGTATTAATTTTTTGGTTCATCAGTTTCTCAACTAAGAAAATAAGCTCCACATGATGTAAATAGACAAGAATTCAGTATAATAGAAATAGTTCTATTTATCTCAAAGCAGGCTGTGTGCTGTCATATCATTACTTTTACTTCGTATTTTTTTACCTCAAGTTAAAATTTAATTTTTGGGATTTCGGAAAGTTGACAATACACAGCCACAATCTTTTTAAATAAATTTATTCATTAAAAGATCCTTTGTTTACAGTCGTCATTAGTTGGGCAGAACTTGTGACGACTTTTCGATTTAAGAAAAAATCTCCTTCATTGCTAATAAAATAAAAAAGGCTCTGGAGAAAAAAGTGAGGGCATGAGCATTTATAGTGACCTTCTTCAAAATTTTAGTTTTTTAACATGTTGTTAATATTCATACTAGAATCAATATTCCAAATTTTTTTCAAAATATTCTTTTTGGTTCTCAAGATACTGAGTTTTGACTAAACTTAAAAAAAAATTAAATAAATAATCAAGTCTCAAAAACGGAGTTTCAGACAATTAGCGCCATTTGTGTGACGTCATAAAACTGTCCCTGCCCTGGGTTTACGGTAAAAATTTATCTTTTCAAATGGGTATCGATCTTTCATTTACTATATTTATAAAAAATACCAGAGGGAATTTTAATACCATAAAAAAAAACCACATATCTTTAATATATATAATTTCAAAATTGATTAATAGCTGCCTTTTAAGAAGAGCTCTCCCTTAAGAATCAAGCAGAGCTCGATAGTAACTAATTTTAGGTTTAAAAATTAGATAAAAGAAAGAAAGCATTTTTGCATAGTTATTTCATTTTGTTATTTTATATTAGCTATTTGAGACTTAATAAACAAAAAAACGTATATGGTAGACATAAGGCTTGTCTAAATGGCATACTCAAAAACTAATTTTTCTTTTCCTTTAATATTCAATTTTATCGAAACACTTTAGTAGTCTATACTTTTTTTAAACAATAAATCTTAATTTGGTAAAATACCTCAAAATATAAAATTAATTACATTATTTACGCAAAATAGATACATCTTCAACCTCACTTCGACAACACAATCTAATTTATAAATAGTCTTTTCTTCCCAATGGGTATTTTTATATTTTAAGATAGTTGAACAAATGAAGATTACATATTAAAAAATAATAGACTAACAAAGTCTTCTTTTTGATAAAAATTAAGATTGAAAAAAATCATTTTTTGCGTACTTTTGAATCATGACGTTTAGACAAGCCATATGTCTACCATATATATTTTATCGCCTATTAAGTCTTAACTAGCTAATATAAAGTAAGAAAAAGAAACAACTATGCAAAATTGGTTCTGCTGTTCTAATTTCAAATTTAACATTACTGGGTAGGTCTTCTTAAGTCACTATTTCAAACTTTTAAAGTCCAATATTTAGAGAATGTATAATTTGTTTTTGATAATTATTTCTAGGTCGACTTTCTAAATTAAAAAGCAAAACCATAATAAATAAATAACAGTTGTAAAGAGTTACTATCGAAATCTGAAACATAAGTTGTTGTTTTTATAATATTTAAATAGTATATAAATTTTATAATATATTAAAAAATTCCATATTTATTTTTTTATAAATATGCCGATTTTCAAAAATAAAATTTTACTGTAAACCCAGGTCTTTAGCCATATTTTTATAAGATTAAAAATTAGTCATCAACATCAAAACGTTTCATTTCCAGCAAATTTAAAAAAAGTAAAAAAACTACCCCATGGTCATGCCATGAGGAATTCTGAAAGTTTATGTTGATATTGTTATTTCTGCTGTTTGATATTATATGCACTGCTTTCTGCTCGATAAATTATCTTTAAACTAAAGCAAGTTAATGTTTTTTACTACATACAGAAGGAGTTTTCTTTGTATTATTTAAATGTAATAGTTTATGATTTTAAAAGCCTTAAAAAACTAATCATAACTCCTAATATTAGGAGTTTATTACTACTATAAACATATCTTCAACTAAACAGTTAGTTATTTTTCATTATTTAAAAGTGTTATCGAGGCAGCTTATGTTCAGATGTTTCTCAATATTAGGATAATTGGTTCTTACATTTTACGCAAACAAGTGATTTTTTAACAACCTAACAAATTCAAAGGTTTTATGGATAAAATACGTTTTCAAACAAGATTTCTTCAACATTTCAGTTTCTTATATATTAAAACTGTGTCCTTATGCCTTCTACTCTAAAGAAATTGTTTATATATTTTCATAAAAGCAATGATTTGCTTAACTTCTAACCTAGTAAGGTAGCAATATCACTACAGCACCACGATGCTTTGATAAGTGATGGAGAAGACGGGGGAGGGAGGGAAGGGGAGAGAATAACGTTGGGTTGCCTTATCCACTTTTGAAATCGCTCCGACTCCGCTGAAATATGCTATTTTTTAAGTTTTCATTAAATACAAAAATAGAGTTTTTAAATAAAAAAAACTTTATTTTTTAAACAAAAAATCCAATCGCGAAAAATGTGCGATTTTTGACTATTAAAATACTATTTTCGAAACAATATTCCGTAATAAAACAAAAACAAAAAATTGTAATAGTATATTATACTCCGGGTTTGAGCGATAGAATTTGCATAAATCATTTAACTCTAATAGCTAATACAGTTTTTCCACTATCATTATATTTTACAATAAATTTTGATATAAATTAGCACTTTAACTGGAATTCTGCAGATATTAAAATCTCTCATGTAAAATGTATTGGTCGTCCAGAGTAAGAAACACCACAAGTCAGTGACTTAAGGTGTTTCAATACAACGCACGTTGTAAGGCCTGTTATTTATTTTTTTTCTGGCTGCAAGCAACCACTAATTAGTTGGGAGTTACTAGAAAAAAGAAAGAAGTTATAGACGGTTGACAGAAGACTTAAAATGTTGAAGGTTGTATAGGAAAACATAAAGGTGGCAGATAGTTCCAAAGGGGTAAGGTGTGCGGTAAAAAACTAGACGAATAAAAGTTTTTAGTCGAGTCAAACAACAATGAATTTTAGCTAATAGAATTTGGGATAGTAGCTCCTTTGAGTATCAACCATGATAGTATTTGTTAAAAGAGAAAGAGATACAACTTTAAAACAATGGAAAAAAAGTTCAAGCTTAGTGGATAGGGCTGTTCCAACTACGTTTACAATGCGATTTTGGACCTTGCCTAGAATAATATAGGAATGTCGACAGTACTACGATAGTTGTTTGCAGTAAATAACTGAGTTTTTTTGGAGTTAAAATTTACAAGTCACTGTAAACTTAAATCTGTTACAGAAGTGAAATTAGATTCAAGATCGGCTGCCGGTTCTATACGATCGAAAAGAAAAGACTTTTTGTTAGTACAGGAGTATAAAGTTGAGTCATTAGCAAAAATTTATTTGATTTATACAAAGAACTTTTACCTAACCAAAAAAAATAATCGGTGGTTGACTTATTTTAGTAATAAAGTGGCTTAAGGTTTTTCTGAAATGACCTGTTCATTTGTTTTATCGCTACGCCGCTTAAGCCGAACGTGCTTATTTATTGTAACTAAATTAGCTCAATATTGTTCTAGTTTTAATTTAAATATGATTCTATTTAAATAGTTGCCTAATGAAACAAGATAATTTTTGTAGCGCTCTTTATTCAGAGTTATAAACTTATGTTTACAGAAAGAAAAATTTAGTTCGAAGCCACAAACTTCAAGGTGGTGGTAGTGTAATAATTTTAAAGACAGTTGCCCCTCATGTTTAAATTGGGTGAGTCGTTCGTAAACTTAACGAGGCATTAGATAAGAAGTACAGAGTAAGTCCGGTAAATTATTTTTACGGATTATATATTATTATTTAAATTATACGTACGGATTAAATTATCTTAACAAAGTTTGCCACCAGACCTGTCCGGTATAATATTAAAAAAAAATACTTTTCAAGATGCTTTTAATAATTTTTTTTAAATTAAAGGCTAATTTTCAAAAATAATTATATACAAAAATAACAAAAGAAAAAAGCCAGGTTTATTTTCACAAAATAAATTTTACTTAATAGAGATAATATAACCAGACTAAATTATATATAATAAAATAATACGGGTTGCAATATTAAGTTGATTTCTGGATTTACAATAACACAATCGAAAAAAAGAAAGTTTAAAAAAGAGGTAAAAAAAAGAGCAACAATTTGCTATTTAAAACGAAACTACTTAAGTATAAGCATTATAATTGTCTGTTTATTAAGTACCTTCAACCATAGCATGAAGAAGACAAACAGATGCTGATTGCGACTGTCGAGGTGGTAGATGAACTGCAAAAATTTAAAAATAAAATCACATTTTTCAAAATAGTTTGTAAAATTTCATTATATTAGTTGAAACACTTAAAGACTTTAAATAAACGTTACATACCCTCTTTAATTAATGACCCAGACCAATAAGGACTTCTAAGCAGTAATTTTGCCAAGAAAACATTGCAACTAATATTACCTTGTATAAAAAGCAATGAGAACGGTTTCAAGAAATTTTTAAAACGTTCAGTTAGTAGCTAAATAAGAGTTCATGGCATGTAATAACTTTAAAATCCATCGCATTGTTCTAAAAATATGAGCTAGCTAAAATAAACATAAACTAGTTATGCACTAGTTATACTTCATTTGAAACAAAAAAATACAAAAAAACAAGACATTTTTTGTGTTTTTATTTGGTGCCCATAGTTACCAAAACAGCTCCATGTATGTTTAAAATTTATAATCTAATTAATAATAATACAAATAAAAGTATTAGTAATACAAATAAAACTTCGTGTTGAAATAGGAATATAAAAAACACACTAAAATCCTTATTAAATGGTCTTTAGTCATGAAAAGTGGAGAATTTAAAAGTTAAAAGTCATCAACAGCACAAAGAATCGTAGTAGTTTAATAAATACTTAGTTAAAATTGTAGCAAAAATCAACAAATTTTATACAATGTTGTAAGAGTCTGTGAATGCAGAAGACAGGTTCTTGCATTGTAAGTCTAAGCGCAAGGCAAAACAAGATGTATACAAAGTTCAATCAAACAAACAGAAGGTATAAAATGAATGGAGAATTCAGAGTTGTGAAGCAAATAGTTACAAAATATATAGATTTTGTTAAAGGGTGTAGTAAAGGGCTAGATGGAAAAATATATACAAATAAAGTTTAAGTAAAAACAAGTTGGATGGCTCATTTTGAAAAATTGCTAAATGAAGAGTTTGAAATGATCAAGGAAGGCGAATAAGATTAGAGGACCAGAAGATAACAAGCAGTGAAGGAAAATGAAGGATATTTAAAAGGTTCAGTTAGACAAGGCTGATAATCCTTCCAGCGAATTGAGGTAGGTTTTAAAAGCTTCAGGGATGTGGATGTTCATTATGTGTTAGATCTTTGCAATAAAATTGTTAAAATATAAATCCAGAATGATTTGAAGCATAAAATCAAGCCATGGCTGTTCTAGTTATTAAATTTTAAAGGTTGGCGATCATATCATGCTTGGAAAACTTTTTCACTGTTGTACAGAACAACTGCAAAAAAGATGTTGGATAAAAAAAATTAATGTTGGATGGTAAAGATTTGTAAATGTAGGGTGGTTTATATCAAGTAATAAACCTGCTTGAACAAGTGATGAAGGTTTTAGAAAGAACTATTGCAAGAACATATTACAATATAAGAAGCAGTGTGTGTACAGTAGCGTGCAAAAGTTTAGAAACACCAATTTTTTTTTAATTTTTACTGCATAACTTTTCACAAACTTTCATAAATAAGCTGAAATTTTTACCAAATGTGCTCTATATTATTTCAATTTAAAATACAAACCATAAAAGTTTTAAAATGAAAATTTAATTAACTTTTAATTATTTTTTTGAAAAAGCTTCCACGCAAAAGTTAAGATACAGTATCTTACCCCGCAAATAAATCATGTTTTTGTAAAAAGCAAAAATTAAGGTCAAAATATTGGTGAAATTTAATAACTTAATTACTTCGAGATATTTCAAAGGTATTAAAATATAACTAATTGCCAAAATAATGGTAAAATTTTATAATACAATTACTTTGCAATATTTTAAAAGCATCGGAAAAGCTAAGGAAGTTTCAAAGGAAATAAAGGAATTATTTATAAAAGCTGTGGGAAATAAAATGATTTACAGGCAGATTTCTGATATCGCAAGTACTTGCAAGAATCCTGCTAAATGACTTACAGGCAGAGTTAAGATATTGCAAATACCTGCAAGAAATTTAAAAACCAGAACAAAATTTGCAAAAGATCATATTAGTTGGTCAGTTAATGACTGGTCAAAAGTCTTTTTTTTTTTGATGAATCAAAGTTTATGCTATAAAGTAGTGACAGAATTAAGTATGTTAGGGGCCCAGTAGGAGACAAATTAATCCAAAATATCAGTTACCCACTGTTAATCATGGAGTAGGAAATGTTACGGCTTAGGTATGTTTAGTCGTGACAATGTGGATTCCATTTATCACTTAGAAGGTTTATGGTCCTGAGAGTTTATTTAGACTGATGTCTATATAAAGTCTCTGGTCAATGAGAATGTTATGCTGCCGATGCAAAGCATAAAATGACTTGCAAATGGATCTTACAACAAGATAATGATCCAAAGCATTGTGCCAGATCTGTTAAAGAATAAATTAAATCACAAAAAATCAAAGCTCTTAAATGGCCCTCACAAAGCCCAGATCTCAATCCTATTGAGCATCTTTGGGAGAACATTAACCAGCAATTAGCTGGTAAAAAACAACTAACAAAGACCATTTATTTGCATTGATTAAATAATATTGGTATAATATTCCTCAGGATGTACTCATTAAATAAGTAGATTCAATGCCTCGTTGTTGTGATGCTGATTTAAAGGCAAATGGATATGTCACCAAATACATAGAGTTTAGTTAAAACTATTTTATTGTTAAAAAAATTTCCATTTTGTGAATTTTAGTAAAAATTTCAGCGTTTTTGAAATAAATATTAATCAAATTTAGTTGTTTCTAAACTTTTGTGTGGTAGCTTTCTCGAGAAAAAAACTAAATATTAATAAACCGTTCAATTTTGCAACTTGTGTGGCTTGTACTTTAAATTGAAATAATATAGAGCACATTTGGTAAAAGTTTCAGCCTATTTATGAAAGTTTGTGAAAAGTTATGCAGTAAAAGATGAAAAAAAGTTGGTGTTTCTAAACTTTTGCACGCTACTGTATCAGTAAAATGCTGTTTGTTTTTAGGTCAGAGAAGGGGACAATAGGTGCAATTTCTATTATTAGGCAAGTTCAAGTTAGATTTTTAGTAAAGAAAACAGATTTGAGGATGAAATTTGTTAACCTCAAGCTTTGGACAGATTACTAAATGGTGGTCTTAAAGGCATTTAGATATTGGAGGAATGGCATTATAAGAAACATGCAACCTGTAGAAGTGAAGAAACAAGGACGCTAAAATAATGATGAGGATTATCATTATAATTGATTTCTAAAAATTATATATAAATGCTGATAACTTTTTGCAAAAAACTTTGTAAATAATCAAATAAAAGCATTTTGTGTTAGTATTCCTAAGAATACTAATACAGAGTAAGGGTATGGAAATTTAAATGAAGCACCTTTCTACAAACTAATCCCCCAAATATGTAAAGTTAATTTTTTCCTTTAGTTTTACATCAACATTTCCCAACTTGTGTGGTTCCGAAGGTTGTCTACAGCAACAATTTAATGCCATTATGAATTATTTGAAACAATTTTATTACACCTACATGCTCTTCCTGACGTTAATATGAAGCAGGTTGTACTAGTTTACATGTTATTAGTAGCAGAGTGACCTGATCTGAAAAATAGAAAGTGTATTAGGGATCGTATTATTTCTTTTGTTTGTGATATTGATTTAACAAATTGATTAGGAAAAGGAAAAATACTTCAAGCTAAAAACAAATTTAACTAAACAAATATTAGTCAAAAAAACATTCAAGTGAGATTAATAAATACAAGAACAAGTGAGGTTAATAAAAACAAGAAAAACATGGGTTTGATCATCTATGTGCTTGATCACCAACGCCAAAACTATGAGAAGCATAAACTAATAATGTAAAAAAATAAACAAAATAACTTAAAAGAATATATAGGTGGGTGATTTTTTTTAAATAGAATACCCAGCATATTTTATTAAAAAGCTGAAAACGTGAAAATTCATAAAAAAAACTAAATTAAAAAAAAATCATATTTTTTCAGAATCATTTTATTTTATGTCTTTTTATCTCCATTATTAGGGATTGCAATAATAGTTAACAAGTTTACAGGTAAATCAAACTGAAAATGTATAATTTTGCTACTGGTAATTTTACCCTTAATTGCTGGTAAATTTAAAGGAAAAATATTATAAAATTCTAAGAAACAAAATACATTTATTCAATAAAAAACTACAATCTTTTCAATATATAGTAAAAAAGTTATTTTATTTTTTTATTTTTTTTCTGTTTCTAGTATTTTGCTGATTTGATATATACTGAATGTGCACATAATTAATTTGTACGTAGCTCATATCATAAACAAAATCTTTTCAAAATAAATTAAAGAGGTAATAAAAATAACAAATTGCCTGTTTCATAAGAGAAAAAAATACATCTAGTTGCTGATAAATTATTCATTTTCAGTCTATTTTGTATAATTATTTAACATTTTTTTAAATATTTTATTAAATCATTTGTTTGGTGAGTTGTTACACTATCAACAGCCAAAGTTGGTTTTTTACTTGTTACATATTTGTTTGTACACCTTATAATTTAAGAGCACTGTATAGCGCTAAGGGTTATACAAATATTCTTAAGTCTCTACACGATTCAATACATTTAGTACATCTATATACTGATAGATATACTTTTAGCATGTGTAAATTTACACACTCAGTGTGTCAATCTACGGCGTGACACTGCATCATGAAGTGTCCACCCCAATGTACCAACAACAACAACAAAACAACAACAAATGGCAATATATTTACCAGAAATATATATGTTTTACATAAGAATGTTATAAGTTGCAAAATATATTTACAGTCTACATTCTGGATGGTTCACTCTCATATGGCTCAGCTTAATTGAACGAAGCAACCATAAACAAAACAAAACAAAAACAATGCAAATAAACAATACACTCAGTAAGATGCTATTAGTCAACATTCATATTTATATCTTATATATCTTCTATAGTGAGATATCTTTTATCACCAGTGATAGAACTGTTATTTCTATTTATCTTAATGTAACAAGTAGTATTTTAATTTGGCTTTGAGGACATATTTTTTAATGTTGTTAAATGGAATTGATTTTAATTTATTTTGAAATCGATTTCAGTACATTAATGCAGAGTATTTAAAGGAATGTTTACCTTAGGATATTGTATTATATGTTTGGGCACTAAGTGCACCTCTACAAAAATTTCTTGTAAGATGACAGCTAATTGCACTGCCTAGAGTAAACCATTATTAAATATAGGAGGTAGCTTTTTGTTTAGGCAGCTGTGAATAAATAAACAATTTTCAATTTTCATTATATCATGCACTTTTAAAATTTGTATTGCGTTAAAAGATGTGAATGTATGTGAACTTTTTGGTAGAAATTCGATAAACCTGACTTCTTGTTTCTGAAAAATAAATAAGCGAAATACAATTATATTTATGATAAAAGGCAGTATGACTATTCCTATCAGTCAATATTGATATGATAGAAAGCAATATATCCAACCACTCAGTCAATATCGACTAATAGGTTGGGGTGGAGCAAGAAGTCTTAATTTTATTTAATTATAATTTTATTTAGAAAGTCTTATACTCTTTATTTACATTATATATATATATATATATATATATATATATATATATATATATATATATATATATATATATATATTTTAAATTACTGTAAAAAAAAACAATTTATCATCTTATAATAAACAACTTACCGACTACATTATCTTTAAAGAATTTCTTTGAAAATGTGTATGCTTTATTAAACATTAACATAAGGATATGTTTTAAGACAATTGTTTTTAAACACTTTATTAAATCATTTAAATTATAGTATGCATTAATCTATACTTTAACTTTATATTTGGAACAAGATGGCGGCTTTAATTTTTTTTTAGCTAGGATTTGTGCAAGAAATCGTTCCTGTATTAAGAGAAATCGTTCATGTTTTTAAGGAAATCGTTCCTGTTTTTGTCCGAGTCATCGTTCCTTCGGGTTTTTATCCGGGAAATCGTTCCGGTTTTTTAGAAATCGTTCCGCTTTTTTCAGTAATCGTTCATAGGAACGATTTCTTTGGGGAAATCCTTCCTACGTTTTGAGAAATCGTGCTGTAAACATTCTTATTATTATTGTTGTTATTATTATTATTATTATTATTATTATTATTATTATTATTATTATTATTATTAAAACTATTGTAAAAACGATTTACGGAAAATAAATAGCTTGTTTTTTTGTGTTGTTGTTGTTCGTCAAGGTTTGTTACCACATTAAAAAAAAATTAAAAATTAAGCTCCTGCAATTTATTGGCTGTCTCAACATTATGGATGTGAATAACATTGCAAAAAAAAACATTTTTCTTTTGAAAAAGTAAGGTTTTTTAAGCAATGCAATAAATTCATACTCATAAAATCTCCTTAAGGGGCAACGACCCTCAAATTTCAAAACTACACATAAAAAGTAACTTTTTCTTTAGTCACATAGAAAATATTATACTGACATTAAAAATACCAAAAAACACATAAAATGGTAGCTCGTTGCTATGGTAACCAAAAAAAATAGCTGAAAATATCACAAAAACTGTCTTTACGCCGTAAAAAAATAAAGACTTCTGAGTAAAGGAGTGTCAATGAAGTTTTGCAGAACTGTTCTAAATATCTAAATTTGTGATATGAACGAAGCAGATTTTTGAATAAGTATTTTTTTCCATAAAAAGCTATAGACAAATTACGTTTTTTAAAAAAAGGTCAAAATGCAAAGAAAAAAACTTATTAACTAAAAATCTTAAATCATATTAGAAATTCTACTCCGATCATATCATAAATATTGGCAAAATGAACAATCCCTGAAAAATTCATAATGATAGCAAGTATACTTTTCAAGATTTTTTTACCGGCGTGTTTAAAAAGCAAATTCTCAGAAAACACAAAACAAAAAATAAAATCATAAATTATTGTTCATTTCATAAATATATCTTTAAAAAAAATGCTTTTTAAAAGAATATTTTTAAAACTACCAGATTCATAATATTCCTTGGCCTTTTCTATTGACTTTTAGTGATCATTCTTTGACAATATTTGACGTCGTAACAACTTTCGTTTAATCTTAAAACTTTTAAATGATGATTTAAATGATGATAGATTTAAATGATGATAGATTTAAATGATGATAGATTTATTCGTTCTTTGTTTATGAGTCTGCAACCAGCTAAAGTAAAAGTCCTGTTTTCATATTTATTTTTTCATATATTAAAATAATAGACTTCATACCAATGTTATAATTTGCAACAGCATCGTTCACTCCGAACTCTAAACTGGCTAAACCAACATAATTACTTTAATTTTTCCCATATTCAATTATTAAAACTCTCATTACAATTCTGGGTTTTGCCATGCAGACACTTTACTAATTCAGAATCTTTACTTAAATCAGCATATATTAAATCAGCATATATTGGCTTGATTTTGTGAATAATATCAACAGGAATTCCCGGTCCAGTTTTTGTTGCTGTTTTTGTATAATTTTTGGGTGTCATGGGTTAAGGTATATTCATAAGCTAAGTAAATTTTTCAATTCCAGTATGACCATGTCCTAATACTCTTATTGCATATATTGTCCTGTTTTAATATCAAACTCTTTAACACAATTATTTGATGTATAAAATTCATATTTATAATCACAAGATAGTGTAGTACACTTCAAATATAGCAACGATGCTAGTCCTTTCTTTTTTTCATGGTAATAACCTAGGTACAGTGCACAGTTTTCACATTGAGAACAAATTAACAATGAAAGAACTTTAGAAAAAATTAAAAATCTATAATACTGTAACCACTCATTTTTTAAATGTTTTTACTTGGTTCATTTGTAATGAATTTATTTTTCTTAGCAGATGCGCCTAAAATATTACTGCCATTTAACTCACATCCACTTACATTATATGCATTTTTATCTTTCTGCACATTAAATACTCTGCTTTTTTTGTGGTACTTTGTTCTTTGCTTTACTCTATCATTCATTTTTGTGTTCTTAATAACATCCAAATCATCTAAAAAATCTATAGGATTTTATTATATTTTTTTGTTTCTGCTGTTAGATAAATTAGCTTTGATAACTTGATAAAATCGCAATTGTAAATGGCCTATGCTTGAGTATAATAAGGAACAGAATATTATTTAGCTAAGAAGATATAAATCAAAACATATATTTGAAACAGTACTCCAGAATAAGTTCACCAACAAAATATTCACCCCATAGCAACGCGTTGCTATGCAAATATTTTTTTACTTGGGTTCAAAAAAACATAAATTAAGCAAAAACTTATAAAGAAATCTATAATTTTTTTTTTAGATTTAAAATCTACATAAAACTTTGATCAACAATTACTAGAAAAAAAAAATTCAATTTTTTGAAAACATTTAAGGGTAGTTGCCCCTTAAAAACGCAGAAACTAAATGGGAAGAATACAGAAGAATACAGATCATAGTTTTTACAGAATTCTGACCATCAAAACCAATACATTCTTTGATGAAGTCTGAATTCTATTATTGAATTGTAATTTGTAAATTTAAGATAGCGTTGAAAAGATTTTTATCCTCCTCTCTGGTGTCTAGTTGTAAAAAAGTTTCCAATCTCTAAAAATATCTCTAATATATTTACACTTCATTACGTTACAATTCTGTTACTTATTATAATGCAATGTATAATATACAAAATGTAACATTATATAACCTAGTTTAACAAGTTTAACAAAGTATAACGTAATTTAACAAATAATGCTTCTTATCAAAAAAACTCAACATTGCTTTTTAAAGTAAAATAAAACAATGGTTTCTTTAAATATAAACATGTTATTGTCAAGGAAACTCTTAGAACGCTATGAAATTTTATCGATAAATGGTATATTATAGTTTCAGTGATATATCAAGTTTAATATAATATATCTTTGTTTTAGTGATATCAGTGGCGGATCCAGGTCCTTGTCCTAGGGGGGTAATTTGACCAACAACAAAAAAAAACCGCTTTTTTTTCTTTCAGATTTTTAATTTGATTATTTAGAATAATTTAGGAAAAGTTTGCTTATAAGTATTTTGAATGTTTCTGTATATAAATATATTGAAAAAATCAAAAAATGAAAGTAATTATTTAGTCTGTTATAAGGGACGGATTCATATCCTCGATTGCCTTAGAAAGAAAAATTTTTGGGGCCCTAAACACTTCTAAATACCACAATTTTTTTTCAACGATATCCCATTTAAAAATTGAGCCCGCTAAAATCATGGTACACAGGCTGCAGTCCTGTCTGCCTATTGGTAAATCTGGCCCTATTTGTAATGTGCAACAAAATAATATCTTTAGTATGTTTTTTTTATTAATAAAGACTTTTATAAATTTAACAAACAACAATATAAAGTTAAGCTTTCTAATTTTCGAAGATGCAAAACTCTCAATAATCTTTTCGACATTTATGATCAATCTCTATGGATACGCATCCTTGCTTATCTTTTTAATCGTTCTTATCCTATATTGGATCTCAACCAAGTTTTAAGTCTTTTTAAAACCGAGAAACTCCGTACTCCCGAAGAAACGCTAAGAGGAAGGTTGCAAAAAAGAAGAAGACATTACCATCACATTGCTTGTATGCTTCCAGTGCAAATTCAGTTAGGTCTTGTTGCTTTTTGATTGCGCCTTTCCATTTTAGCTCCCAAAATTTTATTGTTATCTAATTATATAATAGAATGAATTAATGATGATAACATTAAAATGTTTCGAAACTTTCATCGTTTTTCTTCGATATAGTAAAATGTTAAAAATGCAACAATTTTTTTGTAATGTAATAGTTTTAGTTTTGCTTTAGTTTTAGTTTTTGTTTTAGTTTAAAAAAAGTAAATAGTTAGCTGCAGAATAATTTTTTGTATTTTGTTTTTTCTTTTAAAAATTTTTCAATAATATTTTGATGTTTGATATTTCTTATTGGGGTTTGTTACCCCACCACCATACTTTTTGTATCCCCCACCACCTTACTCTTTGTATCCGCCACTGAGTGATATATCATAGTTTTAAATGATAAATCAAGTTTTATCGATATATGATATATCATAGGGTACCACTTTAAATAAGGCTGTTAACGGGTACCCGGTTATTGCCCGGGCACCATTATCAAAAAACAGTTATTGCCCGGGCACCATTATCAAAAAACAGTTATTGCCCGGGCACCATTATCAAATAACGGGTAACCGTTGTTAATGCAAAAAAGCAAAAAGTTTCAATTTACAAATTATTAATTCTAGATTTTTTTTAAGCTTTTAACCATTAATTGAAATAAAACAATTTAACAATATAAAATTGATATGTAAAATAAGATCTTGAAGAAAAAGTTCTGATTTCTTTATCATCGTTAGCATTTCTGAAAAGTTTAAAAACGTTCGGAAAGTTGTTTGATTTTCTGATTCGGAAACCCACTTTTTATTCTTAACTTTATGTAAAATGTTTTCTTCTAAGTAAATGAGAACTCCTCCAACTAGCATGTCTCTAAAGCAAATTTTATAAAAATATAGAGGATGGAGAGTAGAATTCTCTCGAAGATCTTTCAAAGAATTCCAAGTTTCAGTTAAGTTAATTATATATAAAATGTTTTCAGTTTCTTATTAAAAAGGTATGCAGTTTTTCGAAAAAAAATTTGTAAAAAGAAGTTTAAGTGCGCGCAGTAAGTTTATTGTAAATAAATAGAATGTTATACAAAAAATTTATAACCAATTAAAGTTTTGTAAAAGCTGGTTGTTGTTTTTTCTTTTTCATGCTTACTTTTAAAAACATTAATTATGTTTTAAAAACATTTTAAAACTCTAATTTTATAGAAAAAAAATGGGTAAAGTATCAAAAGTGTGGTCTTATGCAGACCGAATCGATAAAAACAGGGTGAAGTGCAAGCAATGTGAGGCGATTTTGACAGCGAAAGGTGGCAACACAAGCACTATCCGACACCATCTTACTAGAACACATCATATAGATATTGATGGCATAGACAGTTTGGGCACACCAAAACTCGTTCGACTACCAAAAAGCTGGAAAAAAAAAGATACAACGAGACGGTCAAGTCACTGAAACTGAAATTAGGGAAGACATAGTTTGTCGCTTTTACAACGGACATGTCAAAACTATGCATATATGTGTGTATTTGCGCATTGGGTTAACACGGAATGGGAGCTGGAATTTGCAATCTTGCAGACACGAGAATGTCCTGAACGGCACACTGGAGAAAACATCAGTGTTTGCAGGATGTTGCTGACGAGTGGCAAATTCCTGTTCAGAAAATCGCTGCTACAGTCCATGATAACAGCTCAAATATAAACCGAGCAATGGACTTTCTTGATGAATGGCCGGATCAGCGCTGTTTTGCTCACACGCTACAGTTAGCCATTGGAGCTAGTCTGAAACTTTCAGCAATTGCGAATATGATTCGGGCTGCAAGGCAATTGGCTGCACACTTCAAGCAAAGTAATTTAGCAATGAAGGAATTGCGTAACAAACAAGTAGCACTGAGATCTAAGGATGATAAAAAAACATTCAAAGTCATCATAGACTGCTCTACTTGATAGAATCCCACGTTGGACATGTTAGAACGATTAGTGAAGCTACGTTGGGTGATTGGAGCCGTGCTGTCTGTCCGAAATTTTACAACAAAAAGAAACGCATCGACTCTACAAATGACTGATGAAAACTGATTGCTTACGCAAGCCATTATACCCATTCTGAAACCATTAAAGCAGGTAACAGCTATGTCATCTGGTCAGAAATATCCTTCGTAGTCATTAGTTTATCCACTACTGTCTATTGTTCTAAAAAATGTTCGAGCAGCAAAATCAGACGAATGCACTGCTGCCAATATTTGCACAAATGTCATTGCTACTGCAATAGCAAGCGATATTATCCGGAAGGATTCAGTGTACTACCTGGACAAAGAGCGTCTGTATTAAATCCACGTTATAAGCTTTTAAAATTTTTTGAAGTCCCTATTCGAAGTGAAACATACTCCGCCATTAGAGCTGAAATGGAAGCTATTGTTATGCCAGTATTAGAAGAAAATTTAGAAGTTGTAGCGGAAGAACCAATGCAACCGATGCCAAAGCAACCACGGGATCATTTAGAACCGGACTTACCAAAGGATAATGTTTTTGATGAACTAGCATTGCTGTGCACAGCCAACGAAGAGTTTGGACAAATGGATGAATTGGCGTCTTACCTTTCGGAAACGCCATTGACTGTCAGCGGAAATATCTTGAAGTTTTGGCAAAATAACACCAAACGTTACTCAAAGCTCTCTATTTTGGCTCGCAAGTACATGTGCGTACCTGCGACTTCGGTGCAGAATGCGCTTTTTCAACTGCTGGACATGTAGTCAACTGACGGCGTGCGTCATTGGCACCCAAAACAGTAGACATTTTAGTTTTTCTTAACCGTAATTTATTCTTAACTTTATGTAAAATGTTTTCTTTTAAGTAAATGAGAACTCCCCCAACTAGCATGTCTCTAAAGAAGTTGAGTAATCTGGACACCTAATGTAAAATAAATTTTAGATTTAAATGAAATTTTAAATAACTGACATCATTGATTGAGACGTTTTATTGTTTTTTATTATTTATAAGTACAACTTTTATTAAAAAACATTGTTTTTTAACGGGTACCCGGGTACTCGCCCTATCGTTCAACGGGTACCCGGGCAAGCATTTTTGCAATTTTTGACAGGCTTAACTTTAAATAGTAAAATTAAATCTTATATATAAACATATATAGTCAAAAGTGCTTAAACAATATAAAGTCACATAATTTTTTCAGTATAAATTATATTTATAAGTTTAATAGATCGCGACGATAGAATTATCTTATTATATTTTCACATTTTTGACTTTTGAAATAAAACGAATAAAAGGAAGGACTTCAGGAGACGGTATATAATTTTTTTTCATAACTTATGTTTTTTCCGCCACTTTTTTACTTATAACTTTTTATAAGTAAAAAAGTTTTAATACAATGGAAAAACATTATTCTGAGGTAGGCAACACTTTCAATAACTTAAATTTTTCAAAAAGTGGAGATATAACAAGATAGTTATAACAATGCGACATGTCGATATAATTGTCGATATGATTGTTGATAATTACGAGTATAGACGTCTAATCATTGTTTGTCGGATGTCTTGAGATGTCCAATACCCAATAATCTAGATGCAAAATTATAAAGTTTTAAAAGCGACATATTCAAAATTTCTATACTATATCAATGTTTAATGTTTACAGCCATTTCCAAAAAAAGAATGCTTTGGAGGTATCAATACACATATATGTTTAAATTCATACCTCCAATATTTTTAAGGTTTTAAGTTTAGAAAAATTATCTAAATGCTTTTTATAAAACCGTTTTTAAATTGTGGTCTATTTCTAGTCATTTCCAACAACTAGGAATAAATCTAAACTACAAAGTTTTAGCAAACCAGGTGTTTATTAAGTCGGTTTATTAAGTTTATATTTATTTATTATTATTTTTTATTTATTATTATTTTGTATTTATTATTATTTTTTATTTATTATTATTTTTTATTTATTATTATTTATTTATTTATTATTATGATTATTATTATTATTATTATTATTATTATTATTACTATTTATTAAGCTGCGGAAAACCTTATTTAGGTAAAACAGCTTTAAATTTTATCAAGAATGCTTTATCATGTAAAATAAGTTAAGATTGAAAATGTGGTTCCTCTAAAATATCTAATCATAAAAAATTCTACCAAGGAACAATAAAATAGGATACAGCATAATTAATATTTGTCTTTTAGCAAACTAAAACGCTAGAGAGGTCTCAGAAATATTGAATATGTTTTAAATAACTTAAGAAATTTAAGAAACCATTGATGCGTTTTTAAGCAATCTTAAAAACGATGCTAATGCAGTGTTTTTCCTATTTAATGCTTTTTGTAAATATGCCCATTAGTGTTAAAATATAACAAATATACATAAATATAAGTATTGAATATTCTTTGTAAAAAGAAGACAAACTAATATATTTAAATTCGTTTATACAAAACATTAAAAAGTATTTTGAGTTTCTTATAAACTCATATTTTTTGAAATAAATTTAAAAAAAAATTAATAAAAATAAAAATAATAATATTAACAATAATAATAATAGTAATAATAATAGTAATAAACACTGGAGAACCCAAAGTTTTTTTGAATAGAATCTGAAATAAGTTATTGATTAATTTAAAGGTGCTAAATTAAAAAATGATTTTAATTTTTCTTTATCACGTCAAGTTTTTAAATTATAGGGTTTTTAATTTTTTTAAAAATGTGATAAAATGTAAATTATAAAGTACTTAGCCGATATAAGCTTATTTTATCCAAATATTACCGTACAAACGAAAATAAACAATTGGGCTAGACTGCAATGTTTATGTAACACAAATAATATTTTTACAAATAATACGGCTACTGAATACATCAATTATAAAAATAGTTAAGGTAAAAATGTACGTTTATAGCTCTTTCCGGAATGTTCATATTGAGGACTATGGCGTTTTATGCTCCAAAAAAAGTCGGCTATCATATGTACATCCCATCTACCTTGATAACATTCTTCTATAACCTTCAAGTCTTGATGAAATTGTTCTCATCACTGACAGCACTAAGATTTTGGCGAAGAATGAAATTGGCGAGATTGCAATGCAGAAAATGCAGAAATTTACAAAGAAATTGTTTAGCAACTATATAATTTTCCAAAAGTTGCTAAACAATTTCTTTGTAATTATGTGTGTAAGTATTTCCAAGAAAGTTCTTAACGATGACTTTAAATGATATTAAAGCGTTCTTCTCAATATCCGACATAGTTCTGGTAAAATATTTATCTTTGATATGCTGTCGAATTCGCGCACAATAAAAGGCACCGCTTTAATTTTTTTAATTGGCAGTCAAATGCAATAACAATCTACTTAAAATAGTCGTCATTAGTTATCAGTGCTATCACAAGTTGCTTCATGAGACTTAGTTTTATGATCAAAGGTGGAAATTTTCTTTTCTTTCTGTCAACAAGTGTTTTATGTAAAATGTTTGGATCTCCAGGCTTAAGATCAGACCTTGGAGGCCCGTTTGTTTTAACTCAATGCTTACCTCGAGCTCTTCTATGTAATATATATATAGAAAGCAAGGATACTTTGAGTAAAAACGTTGCTAACCAAAAAGGAAACAACCCATTTTAGGGTCAACACGTTTTGTCCATTGATGCTTCTTATATTGTAATAACTCAATATCTCTCTTTAAATCACAATATTCATCACGAAGACAGACAGAATGCCCAGTATATACTGCACTAAATAAATCGCTATTATGTAGCAGAACGCACTTGAAGCTCTTATTTGAATAATCAATGAACATTCGCCATTCAATTTAGTTACAGTCTGAAAATCCCAATTCCTTAAGTAAAACAGAAATGTTATGGAAAACCACAAAACCACTTCAATTTGAAACTACTGCAGAAATTTATTTTCTCAAGTATGAAAGTAAAGTACTTTTACTCCTTTTTCAACTATATTTTTCTCATTTAGTCTTGACGCTAGAATTTCTGGAGCCCAAATCCTTTGCCAAATCATTCAAATCCAGCTGATCACACCTCTTAAGCTGAATTGTGGTGTTCAAAATCATTCCTGTCACTGTCTTCTTGAACATTACTAATTTCTTCTTGAGAAGATTGTTGTTTGAATACTTGCTGATGGTAGCTGGATAAACTATTTTCCTTTCAAATTTTTTGGTTAAAGTCTTTCATTAGACAAAAGTAACAGCCTGTTGAATGATCTTTTTCTTCACACTAAACCTTAGGAATACCGAATGCTAACTTGGCTCATGACTTGTCTTGATCACCAAATTTCATCAGGAACATTTAAACGTAAAAGTCACATGTTTTGAAAACAACAAAAATTTTTAGCAAAATTAAAAATTCATACAAAAAATAGCCCAGACAAATTATTTTTGTAGATTCTAGGGCAGACGAACCAATCGTAATCAGCGGGTGACTCTTTTAATGTGGAATTTGTTTATGTAAAGCGCAAGGGGTAGAGAAAAAAGTTGATTTTTTAGGAAAAAAAAATTTTAAGCTTTGGAATCAGCTTGTCAATTTTAATCAAAATAGGCCCCGATTCAAATTCAACAAAAACTTTTATTCAAACTGTTTCTCAGAGTAATTTATTGAAATATTAAAACTCAAAGTATCACAAATTCACATATAGATTTACATGTATTTGGCTTTACCATCTAAAAAAAAAACTGCGTTTTATCAAAAAAATACATTAAATAAATTATCAAAGTTCAGATTTTTTAACTGAATAAAAAATCGTAGTAAAACTAAAATATGAATATTAGATAAATTTTGTTTAAAAAAACTTAACCAAAAATTGATAACTTAAAAAAAAGCAAAGAAATTTTAATATTTTAAACTACAAAGAAATTAAAATTTCAATATTATGTTTTCTCAACGGATGTCAGAAATACACATTTCATTCTATATATACAATGTTTTCCTTTACATATGTCCATATATGGTTTTTGAAATAGGAGGGCACAATTGTCAGTCTCTAAAGAAATATCCTATATATCTAGAAACTAAAAAACATAATAAAAAAAGTTGTCTTGGAAAAAAGTCGAGTGCACGCACCCCTGGCTTTGTCGGCCCTGAAATCAGAATTAAAGTTTTTTTTATAGATATAACTAAGCAAATTTTATTGAAATTATTTCCAGTTTCTTCTACAAAATGTCGAAATTTTTTAAAAACTCTTACTTAGACTTTAAATATTTAGTTACGGGCTAAATATTTAGTGGGGTAGGGAGAGAGAATGTTGATACAAAAAATATGCCATACTCCAATTTCCCCCACCTCCATGTTTTCATCACTTTGATTATTATTGTGAAGGAATTTTATTTGTACCATTTAAAATATTTTGTTAGGATATTGATAAAAACAATGTTCTAAAATCATTTACAAAGTTAACATATCGTGAAAGTCGGGATCTTTTGTTGAATTTTTTCAGTTTAATAAAATTAAATTAAAATAATTTTTTATCCCAACCCTCTATGTATATATGGGCGTTAGGTTATTTAAATGTATCGTATATATGCGCGTTTTAGGTTTCTTTAAATGAATGCATACTATGCATGCATTTAATTAACCTATCTGTGCATACCGTATATTTATGCAATGAACTCTGTATATGAGGAACTGGACTATATATATACAAAGACTTTAAGAATAGACAAGACAATAAACAAGACAATAGAACAGCAAAAGAAGTTGTGAGAGAAGGTTTCAAAAAAGACTTCGAAGCGAAGATAAATGCACAGTTACGAAATATAAAAAAATATTTTTTGTCAAGATTTTAATAAGTGCTTTATAGCTTTATAATTTAAATAGCCAACTAACCAGTTATTAGCTTGATAGCAGTTTCAATGACATTAAAACGCAACGTTTCAAAATCCGTTTTAATGTCTTCTATACTGCTAATAAAAATTTTAAAGTCAGTTATTTTTTTTTGTTTGTTTTATATTTGTGCTATACTTGATAACAAGGGTTTCTATATTTCCTTAAAATTTTTTCGTTTTATCAGTTTTACTTCTTTAATATTTTTTTTCTGATTCTGATTTTTTTAAATTTTATTGTTTCTATTAATTTTTTTTTATTAAATGTGTTACTGCAGTTTACTCCGTTATTTCTTTGTCTTAATATTTTTTTATTTTATATGTTTATAAAATAAAAAAATATTAAGACAAAGAAATAACGGGATTATTCTAGTTAGTTTGGAGTTATATTAGTTCTAGTCCATTGACAAGTTTTTAGCAATATGATTAACATCGAACTTAATTTTATAAAGTATAATTAGGTTTTTAATTTTTAATGTTATGGTTAAATAAATAGAAATGAATAATATTTTACTAAAAGACTTTTCAAACGTATAAGCGCATAATTTTTCAAATAAACGCATAATTTAAGGCATAAACGCATAAAAAACGCATAAACGCATAAAAAAAGCGCATAATTTTTCAAATAAACAACCTTGACTAGCAGTAATATGAAACAGATTCGTTTAAAACTGAACTTGAAACTTTAAAAATGAGTTTCACTGCAATACACATAAATATTAGGAGTATAAATTAATTGTTTGACAAACTAAAACAGTTCGTTATACAATGCAATTACTTATTTATATGATTTTCCTAAAATAAACATGGCGCTACGATAAATCGCCTACACCAAGGTTCAATTTGCAGATTATACAAAATGCAGATTAAAGTTATCTAGATAATCTATTATCTTCTATCTATTATTCTAATCTATTATCTTCTATTTATTATTATAATAATTATAATCTATTATCTTCTATCTATTATCTTCTATCTATTATCTATTATCTTCTATCTATTATTATAATTTATTATTATAAAAAGTTATCTAGAAAATGCAGATTAAAGTTATTTAGATAACAGGAAACAGTATATCTCGTTTAATGATAGTAAAACTGATTTAGCGACAATTTCCTGCGGCGTCCCACAAGGATCAATTTTAGGGCCCCTTTTATTCCTCATTTATATAAATGACTTAAATAAATTTTCAAGTATCTTAAATTCAATCCTATTTGCAGACGACACCAACTTATTTTGTTCTGATAAGGATATTAATTCTTTATTTGAAACAGTAAACAAAGAGCTTGCAAAACTAAGTGAATGGTTTATAGCAAATAAACTATCCATAAACATAAAAAAAACAAAATATACTTTCTTCCATCGTCTTCATGAAAAGAGACTCATCCCATTACATCTTCCAATTTTAGTTGTAAATAACTCTTGTATAATAAGAGAGCGTTCATTGTTATTTCTTGGTGTTGTTATTGATGAAAATGTGAGTTGGAAGGAGCACATAAATATAATTCAAAATAAAATTTCGAAAAATATTGGTCTACTTTACAAAGCTAAGCAGTTATTAAATCAAACCTGTTTAAAATACATTTATTTTTCATTTATTCATAGCTACCTAAGTTATGCAAACGTTGCCTGGTGTAGCACTAACGTAACTAAAATAAATAAACTATTAATTAAACAAAAGCATGCTTTAAGAATTATTGGAAATGTAGATCGTTTCTCACACACTAAACCTCTATACATTAAATTTAATATTCTCAACGTATTTCAACTAAACCTCTATCAAATTCTTATTTTTATGTTCAAAGTTAATAAAAAAATAGCATCTATTTTATTTAACTCTTTTTTGGAAAAAATATATTATCTATACCCAACACGATTTTCAGAAAACAATTATGTTCAACCTAAAACCTATTACTCTGTTACTAAGTTTTCAATTGCTAACAGAGGTCCTAAACTTTGGAACACGCTATTAAATAATGAGTTAAAAACTATTTCTTCTATTAAACAATTTTAAAACAAACTTAATCAAAAGCTTTTAATAAATGACAACGAATTAAAATTTTTCTAAAGCCTTTTATTAGGAGTAATCACGTTTGTCTATTTCTTTATAAATATGGTTTAAATATATATTCTATATACATTTCAATTTGTACATTATGACGTTGTTTTTTATCTGATATAATAAACTTTACATTTATATAAGACACATTAAGATACTAAAAATACTTTTAAAAATGTTTTTTTTTTGTTTGTTTGTTTGTTTGTTGTTCGTGTATTATCTGTTATTTTATGATTTAAATTCAAAAGGTTTATAAATCTATAACCAGTTAGGAAAAAAAATAATTTAATTAAAATAATTAATTAAAAAGTCTTGGTATACTTTTGGATATATTACACTGTAATATAGCGTAAAATGTTTTTTAGTTTTTATTTATCGTTATTTTATTTTAACGCAACGTTTTGTTTAACGTTTATTTAACGAGTTACTTTGTTATGTATTTTAATTATTGACATTTTTATTTAAAAGGGCTTGGTGATGAGACAGAACTTGTCTTCTTCTTGCCCCAGCCATGTATTTATATATTTGTATTGTATAAACTTGTAAACTTTTCTTATCGGCGAAATACATAATAATAATAATAATACACCAATAACTTCTGAAAGAAAAAAAAAACAACAATTGCAGGAGGAATATCCGAAATGATCAAGCGAATAAACTAGGAAAAATTCTATGTTGACAACGAATTCTTTACAATTGAGATAATCAAAAAATCAGAAAATCTTTTAGTCTTTATTTTAGTTAATAAAAATTTTAAAAATATTTTAGATTTCACCTGTTTAAGACTGTTATGTTGTATTTAAGGAAAATAAAGATTTTATTTTTATCGGGTATTCATGAACTATTTTTTTAAAACATTTCTGGAGAATTCTTTTTTTTCTTTTATACGTTACTTATCTTTGTTTTAAACAAAAACATAAAAACTTGGTGTAAATTGATTATTAGTAAATTGATTATTAACCTTTATTAGTTTTTCCCCCTTGAAAAGGCGCATTACCAAACATTGGTATAATTTACTTTTGCATGTAAATGTTTTTGAGCATATTATGTAAATTTAATAGTTGTGTAGCTTAACTGGTTGTTTTAATTTAGTTTATAGGAAAAATTACTGTGATGTACTTTATCCATATAAGTACATTCTTAAGAAACAATTATATCATAAAATAACACAAATTATAATAAAATATTGTTATATTAAAATATACAATTTTTAAATTATGTAAAGAGATATTTAAATACACAATCTTAATGCCCCGTTTTGTTAAAAAAAAAGAAAACTTTAAAACTTTATTTTATTAAATCTGGCTAATAAACACATGAAATCTAAAAAAATCAATTCAAAAAAAAAGCATTTACCAATGTAGTAACTACAACAGCATTTTAATATAAAGAATGATAACAGCAAATTGGTGTTATTGGTGTCACAAACAGCGATATATCTGAACCCAACTTAAAAATACAATGAACTCCAATAGTTTACTTTATGCAACTGGTCTATTTCTAATTACGTATTATTTATATAATATTACTTTAACATCTAGTTAAGAAATATGTTTTTTATATAAACTTTAAAAACCGTTCTAAATAAGAAGCAATTTTTTTTTATTATAAGTGTTTTTACAATTTAAATCCGATAATAAAACTTAAATCTAATTCACTTTGGGGTTAAGGAAAAATTATTATTATATGCAATATTAAAATATTATATTAATTTTATTTAATTTTAGATTCAATTTTATTCTTGGGTACTTTTACAGACGTACTAGACGTACCCTAGATCCGCCCCTGATTTATATTAAATTTAGATATAAAATAAAAATTTACGTTCTCAATTTAATGAAATAAAATATTTCGAATCGCTGCGCTTTAAAGTCTTCAAAACTATGATTTTCAATGCTTTTGCAAAATGCGCTAAAAATATTATAAAATATTTAAATGTAAATAGTTGCGTTTCTGATAAAAATCTGATAAAACACGACAAACTAAAACACTTTCCTATTTGGATGAGTAAACAAGTAGTAATAAAGTTGACTTGCTAAAATATTTTTTATGTTATATTTATCAAATCCCCTCCCCTTTATCACAAATTGTAAGAAATTTCGGCCTTCCTCTAAAGCGTGACGTAATTTATAGACTTCCTTTTTATAATTTAGTTAAGTTTGCCGGCTTGTAGGCCAGGGTAAGCGAGGTATAGCTCGTTTTCCCCAGCGCTTTTTTTTATTACGTTCTCCCTTGCGCTTTTTTTCTATTTTCTATTTAAAATATCGCAATAGAGGATTCAGTAAGTTACAAGTTATAAATTAGAAATATTTTTTTTAATTTATAAATTCAAAAGTTATAAATTACAAACATTTTTTTTTTTAAGTTTACAATGTTAGTCGTGATACAATAAAATAAACTGTTAAAAGTCCATTGCAAATATATATATATAAAGCGTGAAAACAGTGTAAAATAGGTTTTCGAAAGAAGATCACTAAAATCTTATCATCGGAAGCTTAAAAAAACAAACAAACAAACAAAAAAATATAAAAAAAACTTCTTACATAAGCAAAACTATAAACAATATAAACGACATATATAAATATAAAAACAATTTAAATGGTTGTAAACAACATAACTACAAAACTTTAGAAAAAAATAATAAAAATTACAAAATAAAGTTAAATAATAGATAAAATAATTAGTAATACTGTAAAGTTATATTAATGGAAAGAATTAAATTTGTCATTTTATTTTTGAAAAAATTTTGGTCGATCAAAATCAAAATTTGACAAAACAAGTTTATTATATATGTGCGGTGCACGATAGACAAGACAAAATCGATTGAAATTTGTTTGACAAATAGGTTCGTTAAAATTTTTTTTTTAATTGGTTAGCATTTGTTTGACTAGTTTGAAATAGTTTAAAGGATAGAAAATAGTTTAGAAATATATGACACAGTAGAGATAAAACACACAGATAAAATGTTACTGATTTAACTTTTTTACCAAGCGTATACAAGCAATAAAGATAATGAAGATTAACTGATTATATAATAATCAAGATTTGAGGCAAGTTTGAGGGCAAAAGTTTTTTTGCAAATGAAAGAGGGTCCATTTAGTTTTGTCAGTATTTAATGTTAATTTATTAGATTTGAACCAGTGGGATAAAAGTTTATCGTCTTTATTTACGGTGGGAAAAAGTTCGCTAATATCACTCTAAGAGATAAATATATTAGTATCATCAGCAAACATGATGTTTATCAGATTAGAAGCTTTACTTAAATCGTTTACATAGATTAAAAAAAGGAGGGATCCGAGGATTGAACCTTGTGGAACTCCACAGGTTATATTTAAACAATTACTGAGATAGTTGTCATTACCAACAACTAATTGTTTTCGTTTACTCCCTAATTTCCTTTTTTCAAGTTGGATGTGATGATCAACCGTATCGAAGGTTTTCGAAAGGTCGACACTTGAAATAACATGAATCCCAGAAAAATCCAGAAAAACTCAGCAATTTTTTTACACTTTTATAAAGTTCAATTAAAATTGTTTTTTTTTAATTTTGTACAAATACTTTGCATATATTAATAAGTTTACGAAATGTAGGTGTAAAAGATTTAGTTTGTCAAATATAAAAAGTGTGCTTAAACAAGAAAAATGGTGATCTCGTTGATAAACTTGAAAAAAATATAAAGGTCATGGAAAACATTGTGAATTTAAAAAACTCAGGAAAACGTTCTTTAGTCAGAGAATGCTCAGATAAAAATTTTATAAATTAAAGTGGCAAAGCTAAAATAACAACAATAATATCACGAAAAATGAGTGATAATATGGTTGTTATAAATGATGGGGAGAAGGCGGAGGGGGAGAAATTCCGAAAAAGTACTGTCTGACTTCCCAAAAAAAACAGGTCTCCAAAACTTTAACCTAATGACTAGCCGACCATATTCAACAAAAAACAACTAAAGGTTGAAAATATTTTTCTTTGAGGAAGGGGGGGGGGGGAACGTGACTGTTAAATTGCCCCAACGATTATATAAAGGAACTGAAACATATATAAAGGAATATATCTAAAAGAACTGGAACAGAAGAAGATATAAGGTGTCTTTTTAACCAAGTCTCGTTTACATTAAATTTACATAAAATTGTCAGTATGTATACAGTTATAAAAGTAATATATTTTTTTTAATAAAAATATAAAAACACGTCTAATTGTACAAGTTGAAATATAACGCTAGAGGAAAAGCGCCTTAACTTTGAAGCTTCATTATTCAGTATCCCGAAGACCAATAATGAAAGTTTTGATATGGATACATACCTTGTTACATCTAGAACAATAATAATTCTCGGAAGTTTTTATCAGTTTTGTTTTTTTATAAGTTATTCTTATTTAAAAAAAACAACAGAAAAAGTATGCCATCATAGGCAACCACTGCTTCTATAATGGCATAGGGGAGGATTGGGGCTGGTTAGGATCAAGGGTAACCTGATGATTTCATATAACTTTAGAGTCTTTCCTCAAAAAAAACCAGAAATTACTCGCAACTATCTTAACTTAGAATTTCATTCTACACAGCAGCATTTTCAAGTTTTGCGCATGCGCATTAGATATATTGCGTTGCATGTATTTTTTGGACAAAAAAAGAAACTTTTGAAGCATCGCTTTCTTTTTATTTTAATTGAAAATAAGTTTTTCTTGAAAAAAAAGGTTTTATTAACTCATCAATATTGCAACACACCCAACTCGTCAGTATGCCATCATGGGAAGAAGTCATCAATTTCATTAAAACAAACTGTATCTGCCTTATTCAAAAGATAAAATTAAAGTAAATATTCCACTAAATGCACAAAATATAAATATAAAATGCGTGAAAATTCCCTCCCTGCATAGTTAACAATAAAACCACAATCTTAAACATACGAAGGGAACAAAACTACAACAGCACATTCCAAAATCGATTTTTGTTGATTATAAAAGCAAAATTTGTGCACAAGTGACGTATTTTCTCTAAATTTAATGTAAAGTCAGTACAGTCATGTAGATCTAATCACTTTTTCATCAAAACCAATTTTTATGGAAATATGACCACTATCCCGTTACAGGCGCCATGTCACCATATGCGTCTTTTCCCTATACGTTAAAGATTAACAGCTATTTAAAAGTAAAATAGTTTTATAACAAAGCAAAAAAAAAAATTTCACAACACATAGTTTTAAAAAAACTAAAGAAAACTTTATCAACTTTTTTCATTTTATTCAACAAAAAAAGTTTTTGATTGCAATTACTGTGATAACCAAGCGTCTAGCATGTTTTCTAGAATAAACAGTGAAACCTTAAAGTCATTATTATCTTAATTATCAATTCAATTATCGATTCAACTCGATTCAATTAAAATTGCAACAGCAGAGAAGTAGAATTAATAACAGTTTAGACTAATAATATTGCAATAACTTTTATATAACATAATTCACAATAACTTTTTTTTTTAAGTTTTTACTTAATGAGCACTGACATACTAAGTTTTTTATTTATTTATTGGGAAGCTGTGGTGTTGTAGTAGCGCACTTGACTCAAAAATTTGAGTCAAGTGCGCTTGACTCAAATTTTTGAAACAAAAGATCCCTTGTTTGAACCCCACCTCTGGGCAAGTTTTATAACATCGGTAAAGGAAGGAGGCGTGAACTTCCATCCAGATTCTCTTTCGCGGTGCTGTATGATAAGTCCGCAAGGAATTCTTGGGGAACACAAAATAAACAAATAAAATAAAAAAACAAAAGGAAAAGAGGCATGTACTTCTTATTAAATGCTCAATTGCGGTGCTCTAAGTTGATATAGGTGACATCAAATCTTGGAAGGACTTCTTAAAACAAACAAAAAAAAATTTATACTACATATGCGCTGGTTTTTATATTAATTTAGGTAATTTTAAGTAAAAATTTCACGATCATTGGAAACACAATTTAACAACCTTCCTTATTTCTTCAAAATTTGAAAGAACAATGCCATGTTTTATCTACGTCAATTCAGTTTTGTTGGTAATAATTCTTTAATTAACCAGAATAAATTCGATGGAATAGACACATTTAAATTTAAATTAAGAGGGGTTAGGGGTAACAAAAAATAACTAAAGTTCATCTGCAAATTAAAAAAAAAAAATTTAAAAAAAAGATATTAAAATCTTATTTAAGAAAAAATTTTATTTTAGTTTCTTGAGTTTCAAAAGTTTTTCTTTTGTTTTATATTTCATGTGATATTTATATTGTGATAAAAGGTTAAAACTTTTTAGTTAGGTACATAAACTAATGTGTTTTCATTTGATGCATGCATGCATTACTGCTGAAATATAAAACAATATATTAAAATATCTGCTAGCCTACCAGTGAGCTTGCAATGAGCTAGTTATAGCATCAAATTTTGTGTAATTAAAACTCTTTTAGTATAACTGGTTTATTTGAAAATAGCGTGACGTCACGTTAAGTTAACTAAGCCAACAACGGTAAATATGCAATTATCAAATTAGAAAAAACAACTAGTATTGAACTTTTTGAATACAATTATTTATATTAGAGTGATTTTTGTGCGTGTGCTGTTAAAAAATAACTGTTATATTTTAAATATTATAATATAAGATATTTTAAATACTATAATATAAAATACTGTTATAAAAATATATTTTGGAATTAAGTAGCGCAACAATTGTTTTTTGACTTTCTTATTTCATATTTTATTGCTGCGCTGTATCGGTTTAGAATATTATTTGATGTATTAGAATTTCTTATTTTTGGTAATGAATAACTCCATTATTTTAATTTTCATTCTCTATAGCTTTAAAGCATAAACCAGCTTTTGTTTATGAACATCTACATTGTTTATGAACATCTACTTTATTTATTGATACAACATTTTTGTTTAAAAAAAAGAAAAACTAATTGTGTATATTCGTCGTTCTTTTAACAATTTGTTGAACTCGTGCAGGCAATCGGAAGCTTCGATAACTATTTAAAAAATAAATTTTCCTTGTATAATATACCTTGTTTAATCTCTTTTGTATAATATGCATTTTTTATGCTGCATTCTTCTGACTGTAAAAATAATTTAAATAAAGTGAAAAAAACTATAATTTTTCAAAAGAAAAAAAAGTCTGAAATTTTTCTTTATTAAAAAACATAAAATTTTCTTTATTAAAAAACATACATATTTTTTCAGTTTACATGTCGTTTAATATAAATTCGGACTCAGCAGATTTTACTTAACCATATAATAATTAAAACATAAAGATAATATAAAATAATACACGAAGAAAATGAATTCTAAAAACTATTATCTCAAAAATAATTTTGTATACAATGAGTGACGGCTCCAGGGAAGTTGCATAACACCCGAGCAGAATATTTAAATCCTTCAATATCAAAGAAATCGAGAACCTAATTTTTATAAAAATATATTTTTGTATCACCATCCTTCCTAAAAATATTTCTGTATCCGTCACTCCATACTACCCGTTAAACAAATATTTCAACATTGAAGTTTTGCACCATGGACTCTCTCGCGAGTAAAAAAATAGTTTCACCTAACGCAAAACTTAAATAAACTTTTTGTTCTATAAAATAATTTGATTAATTTTTGAAATTATTGAGAAAACATAATCTTTAGATTATGTTTTTCTATAGAAAAATGAAAGAACATAAACTACCAATTTTAGAAATCAATTGAGGTTCAAATAAAAATTGACCGTCTTCCAAACTTTACTGAATTAATTTTAAATATATTATTTGAATAAGTTCAATTCAAATGTCCTCTATTTAGCTCTATTTTTTCAAACTTGGTAATGAATTTTCGTAATCGTTGTCAAAAAAGCGACAACGTCGATGATTTCCAAATTAAAACACTATTTGAGGTATCAGAAGTATTAGGCTGTTTATTAATATAGAGTAAAAGATTTGTTTAATTGACAGTATGTTTGAGCTGCTCAGTGACGGTTACAGGAATTTTGTTGGGGAAGAGAGAGGGGTACTGAAACATTTTTATATTTTGTATCCCATTTGCGTCAAAAAAAAAAGTCCTCCATTTCTAATATATTTTAGGACTTTCAGATTCTGGTATTGAGGGGGAGAGGATGCATCATCCCCTAACTCATCACTCCCCTTCACTTTCTGGATCCGTCACTGGAGCTGCTCTAACTTCGTTCTTTAAACTTCTTCATGTTTCTTCGACTAACTTCAATTTTAATAGCGGTTGCTTTCAACTTTATAAAAGGTTAAAAAAAAGTTCGAAAATATTCGAAAAACAAAGGTTTTGTAATTCGAATGAATGAAAAATAAAACGCTATAAAAGTCATTCAATATATTCGATCGGTTTCATGATAAAATTCAACCTAAAACGGACATATACGTATGTAAAATATAACGTTTTTCTTTTCTGTTTTATATAAATATTTTACAAATATTTACACACATAATTAAAATAAATAAATTAAATACCTTACCTAAGTAAATTTTGGTTTATTGAATAAGTATATAAAAGTATATTTTAAAATCATGCAAGTGCATTAAAAACAAACGTAAAGTGGTGTTCGGAAGAAATGCTAAAAAATATATAAATAATCAATAAAAGATTTTACTTTTTGTTTTATAAAAGGTTATAATTTGAAAAAATAAAGCTATATAAGTTATTTAGTATATTCAATGTTCATTATGTTCAATTAATCAGTTTTATGTTAAAATTCAACGTAAAACGGACATATATTTATATAAAATATACCTTGTGTTTTTTCTTTTTTCTTTTTATAAAAATATTCAAAAAATATTTACTCACATAAATAAAATAAATTAATTAACTAAATGAATACGCAGACTTTTTTTGTCACGTAAAACTAGTTTTCGGTTTATTGAATAAGTATATATAAGTATATATAAAAATTAGGTGCGTTAAAAATTTCAAACAAACTATGAAAAACAAGATTTTCATAAATGTCTGTTTTAGGACACGTTTTTACTATTAGGAGATATACACTGATAAAAAAAAGAAAGTGAAAAGTTTGAAGAGTCCATCAACCAATCGCTTTTTTTTTAATTCTATTTACTTTATAAACAATTTTAAAACTTATAGTCTAAGTTTTAATAACTTAAACCAAGTAACTTAGCTGAAATTTAATCGCAAAACGCAAAGCGGACAGCAAATTGTCCGCTTTACGAAACGGTCCGTTTTAGGATGGATTTTTTATACATATATGTCCGCTTTAAGCTGATTTTCAAACATATATATATATATATATATATATATATATATATATATATATATATATATATATATATATATACATATATATATATATATATATATATATATATATATATATATATATATATATATATATATATATATATATATATATATAGAAACACACGCGCGCGCGCACACTCAGATAGATATATCAGTAGGGTGGTCCATTTTAAACTTTTTTTTGAAATTTTACCCGCGGTTTTTCCAGTAATGAAATTTTATCTAAAAACGCTAAATACCAAATAATTCGAATTTAGAACGAATTTTACATACCCCACAAGACATTAAAAGTTTAATTAATGGATTGCGCAAAGTTTATACTAACAAACTGTTGTTTTTTCTTAATGGGATTCACAAAATTTATTTGACAATCACTAAGGAATAATTCTACAAAAGTTTACCACAGATATTGCGTAACATAATTCAGTTTAGTTACTATTACTCCAATACATCTCAAACATATTATCAATACTTTCGTTCCATTATGGATTTAATATTTTGAAATTGCATTTAAGGAAGTCATTAAATCCTAATTCTCTTGCGACAACAATAGTTCTTAAAAACATGCCGCAACGTTAATAAGTTTAATATACAACGTTTTAAATGAACCTTATTTTGTTTCATTTTAATATTGCAAAGTATATATCTAAACGTATTGTCAATAACAGCGCTTATATTACTAGCTTGAGTCTTGTATTAAACTACGATAATGGCTCCCATATTAAAGAAGATTGGTAGACCTAGTAAAAGTTTTGGAAATAATGTATCTATTGATGCGGAAGAGTCAGTACTTAGATCAGGGCTAAAACGTTCACTACATCCGATAAATATTCTAGCTGTTGCTATAAAATCTTAAAATTGCTGACGGATGTCAGCAATTTTAAGAGTACCTAGCAAATGCATTTGCAATGTTGTTCATCACTGAACAACATTGCAAATGCAATGTTGTTGAGTGATGAACCTAGTTGATAAATGGCAATTAAAAGCATCTGTTGTTGCAGTTGTTTATGATACAACATTTGCAAACAGTGGAGCATATAATGGAGCTGCAATTCTAATTGAGAAGCAAATTGGTCGTTCCCTACTCCGAGTTGAATATAGACATCATATTCCAGAGCTCTTTAAAAGCAACATCCAATGCTATTTGTGGTCCGAACAAATCACCAAGAGTTCAGTTGTTTGAAAAATTCAAAGAAGAATTTCATAACCTTAACAAGAATATAAAAGAATTTAGAGTGTGGGACTGGCCTCATGAAAAAAATAGTTTTTTATTTCAACAAGCATTTAAAGTAAAAAATGGGCAATGGATTGCTTGGAGAGAAAAACATTTCCTCGTGAGGACTATCGCGAATTAGTGAAGCTTACTTTTTTTTTTGGGTGGACATATTAAAAGAGGTTTCCGCATTCAGTATGCTGGTTCTGATCATCATGCAAGGTGGATGTCAAAAGCTATTTATTATACAAAAATATTCCTACTATCCCGTACTTTTAAACTTTCTGATGAAAAAGTACGAAAGATTGAGAGGATGGCTGGGTACATTTGTGTTTTTTACACAGAGTACTTTCTTCAATCTGCTATTACTTTTGCTGCTCCAGCTAATGACCTGCATTTCTTTTATTTAATGAGGAAATTTAAATCAATCGACCTTGAAAGTACAGAGAAAACTATCAAGTCTTTTGAAAGACACCTCGGATTCTGAGGAGCTAGTAGTCTTTTCCTTGTTCGACGACTCTGTGAGTTATGCAGAAAAGACTATGATTGGTCATAAACTTATAAACTTACCAAGACCTAAAGTATTTACTCCATATAAACTTAAGACTCCGATTATTATTTGGCGCGACGAAGAAAAACCTTTTTATCGCCTTTTATTGGCGAAAAGTCATGGTTGTCTTTTCATTTGTTAAAATTAAACAGACCCCAAGAATGGCCAAACGTTCCATCAGAACATTGGAATAAATTCGAGGTCTTTAACGCCGCAAAAAAATTTCTATGCAATCTTTCTTGTGTCAACGATATTGCAGAGCAAGGTATCAAGCTTATAGGAGACATTAAAGACAAATATTTTGATCCAGTAGAGAGAGAACAACTTGCTCAAGTTGTTGAAAAGCATCGAAACAGCTTTAAAGGTGCATATTTCTCAAAGAAATCAATTGAAATTAATTTTCATCAAACAAAGAAATAAAATTTCCGTTACGTTATTAATTGTAAATTTATTAATACATCAATAAGTCTTTTGTGGGATATGTACAAATAGTCGTAAACTAATAAAATTTTGTATTATTGTTTTCTAATGGTTATTAATTAAATTGTGTAAACCCCACTAAGTGACTATAACAGTTAGTCTTTAAAAAAGTTGCAAACACTTGCGCAATCCGTTAATCCACAAAACGCGCCACACTTGCGTAATCCGTTATTCTAACTTCCAATATTTTGTGGTGGATCTAAAAATTGCCTTAAATTCAAACTTTTTTGTATTTAGGGTTTTTAGATCAAATTTTATTACTGGTAAAAATCCCGATTAAAATTTCATTAGAGAGTGTAGTCAATACTACACTCTCAAATGTAACTAAAAAATATATCGCAAACTAATAGAATAATATGTATAGAATATCACATCCTCGTGTATTATATTATAAATGACATAATTAGCTCTATTTGGTGCTTAGAATATTACAATTCCCTAATGTAACTTAGAAATATATCGCAAACTATTATCATTTTTTGCTTAGAATATCACACACCCCTGTTATATTGTTTATAAATGTCATAACTTAAATGAGGCGAATTTAAGTTATGACATTTAAGCAATTACTTATATTCGCTGCTTTGAATCTTAGAATATTACATTCCCTAATTTAATTTAGAAATATATCACTAACTGCCATTATTATATATTTTATTATATATATTATACATTATTACATATATTATTTATATTATACATATACATTATATATATACATTATATTATTTATATTATACATATATTATATTGTATATA
>NC_088928.1:8100000-8355000 GCF_038396675.1 Hydra vulgaris | reverse complement strand
TACCAGTCTTTTGAGATATTCACTGCTTGATACAATTTCCATTCATCTTTCACAAACGATACCTAATCAAAAATAAAGATAAAATTCTTATGAAAAATTATTATTTAAATCAAAAAGATAACTGAATTAACCAACAATAATACATCTTATTGTTGGTTAATTCAGTCAATCATAACAATAGATCTTATTCTCATAAACAAATTTTTAGAACGTATAATATGCTAAAAGAGAGCATGTATTAAATGCAAATAAAACTACTAGAGTACATTTAAAAAAAACAACCAAAACTGCAATTAAATATAATAAATTCACCTTTCTTTCCTTAATAACATGTGGCATCAAAATTGCTAATTGCCCAATACCATTAACAGTCCAAGTTTCTGGCCTCATTTGAGCACCGAAATAATTCAAATCTTTTAATACTTGCAAATCAAGCAGAAGTTTTTTTTGCAAGTGTTTTACAACTGATATATATCCATCTCTCATTTGCTGTAAGCAGATAATTCTTTTTTTTTTCACATGAAATTTTATTTATCTAAAAATTGCATATTTAATTTTGAATCTGAAAATCAATCAAAAATAATAACTTTTTTGATAAAATATTTATGAAATATTTAAATATTTAATAACTAATACAACAAACATCAGTTAGCATTTACTCGTAAATAAAATGCGTAACAAAATATTAAAAAGCAAAGTACTTGGTTTTTAGCTTCCTCGTCAAAATCCATTTTATTTAAATCAAGGTGGATAGTTGAGTCAGAAGAATCATTTTTTAAAAGATCTCTAAGAAGTTTACCATTAACAGCAAAAGGTTTAATGAAACGCATCATAAATGATATTAAAAGATCTTTCATTTTATAAAATAAAATATGAATAAGTGGTCCTTCGTCTTGGAATAAGGTCAAATACTTTTCAAACCAGGGAGCTTTACCAATAAGGAATTTGATGTACACAAGTAACCCTAAAATAACTTATTTCTATAATATGTATCTAATAAAAAAACTGAAATAACACATAAACTTATTAAACAACATTTTCATTTTCCTTAAGAGTTCTCTGAGTTCTAACATAATGCTCGTTGTTTGTGAGAATCTTTTTATATTCTTTTTGTTTTGGAATATACTCCAAAAAATATTTCTTAGTATCTTCCCATAAAACTTTTTCAAGTGTAGCAGAAAAAGTAAGCCATCTCGTATTTACAAATCGAAAAAACAATGTTTCATCTTCAATAAAAACGCAATCAGCTAATAATTTTAAAATCCTCTATTTTGCAGGGTGAACTCTACAACAATAAAAATAAAACATTTTAAACTCGATCATAAAGACTAACAACTTTTTATTAGATAATAATGCGTGAAAAATAATTTCATTTTAAATAACGCTAACATTAAAATTCTAACAAAACCCATACCTTAAGTACCAATCATGTAAATAAAATGCAAGCTGATCAACTTCCTCACATAAAGCTATTATTGCTTTTCGAAATGCATTATGCGCCGTGTGCAAAGTGCAACTTACAAATGGTAATAATCCATTTATCGCTATGAAGAGCAGCATTTAATAACTTCCAAATGGCTTTGGTAATATTAGGACCATCAGCTGAAATATTAAAAGATCGAAATATCGAAACTAACCGATTTTTTTACGATAATGGGTTTCGATAAGAATTGCTATAATCCGATATGTTTCGATATGATACCGATAAACTACCTTTTGGGTTTCAATATGCAGGATATAAGTATCGCTTTTAGCAATAAATATCGCATAATTTATCGCTAAAAAATGTATTACAATATTTTTTGAGTTTCGATATGATTTGATACGTTCCGATAAAACATCGTTTGGTTTCGATATTTTACAATATTTTGTATTAGATATAACTAAATGTTAAGTTGTTTTATATTAGATATTTTACAATATTTTGTATTAGTTATAACTTAATATTAAGTTAAGTTTTTTTGCAATATATTTTCTCAATTTATTGATTAAAATATTGGTAAAAATTAATAATCGCCTAATTTTAAATGTCATTTTTTAGATTAGATTGTTAAAACCACTCAGGCGGTTAAGAGAACAATCCAACTGTTTATTTTTTAAAATAAAAACATACCGTGGTGTGACATAAAAAAGTCCTATGCTTTATGAAAGTCCTAATTTAAAAAGTGACAAATTTCGTATATATAAAAGAAACATTTGCAGAAAATAATTTTGTTATTTTAACTTAATATATGGGGTAGGGGTGTTCAAAATAATAAAATTTCAAAAACGCGAATACACAACAAGCTAAATTCGGCGCAAATAAAAAAAAATACGATTACAAAAAAAATCAAATATATTGAAATTTACCTTGTGTTCAAGCGTCAAAACCCCCCTAAAAATGCCCCAAATAGTACCCTCGTAGCTAGGCTTTGAGCCCAAGGTAAATCCTAATATTTTTAACTTTTTTTTTAAATGTGCTTATAATAATCCATACCTTTTTTTCAAATTGATGTGTATCCGTGATTTTTCTTAATAGTTCTATAAATTGAAAACGATTTTATGCAAAAAAACGAAAATATGCGCATTTAACAAAAGAATGCGCAATAATTCGTAGTTATTTTATTTGTTTATATTCACATTGTTTGGTTTTCATTTTATTTGTATTTAGCTTTTTAGCAAAACATTTTTTTATCTTCTGAATTTTGGAGCGTAAGCTAAGTAGTCCCTTTGCGATTCTTTTCTTGTTTATAACTTTGTTATTTTGTTTCTTGGTTAATAAAGGTTCACTGGCTGATGCCTTAAAAATTGAGCGAACTTTGTCCACAGCAATAAGCTTATTTTGTTTTTCTTTTTCCTCTCTGTAGCGGTGAACAATTTGATGCATCATTCCAATTGCCTTTTCAGCGTGGTTGTTTACACAAACAATACCTTTTGAAAAATTTTGAACAAATTGATGCAACATTCCATTGCCTTTTCAGCGTGGTTGTTTACACAAACAATACCTTTTGAAAAATTTAAAAATAATTTATATAATGATTGCGTGTGCCAATACTGAGGTGGCAAAGTCAGCCAATCATTCAATTCGTTGATCTTTCATTTCGATCATATCAAACATTAACCAGGAGAACTCTTCAAGCAAAGTAGCTAAGCTTGGAATTTGCTGATAAAAGTTAAGTTCAATTTTCAACAATTTTTCTATATCTCTTTTTTTTTGCTTATTTTCAGTTTTAGTTTGTATAAAAACAAGCTATAAATTCAGTTATTACCTATTACTATTACTATAAAGTATTACCTATTCTTATTACTATAAGTTCAGTTATTACCTACTACTATACAAATATTACCTATCTCTATTTTTTAAAATAAAATCAATTTGAGTTGAAAAAATTTGCATTTTTAAATAATATATAGATTTCCCAAGAAATCTTGCATGATGAACCGCTCCAGTTTTTCGTATTTTAATGATAGAAGGAGAAAGATAGCTGACCACTAGCTCTGCAAGTTATTTTTTATCTTCTTTTACAATATTATTTCTCAATAAGTAAGATCTACAATACTTAAGAGATTCTGTAGCAGCTTTTTCAACAACAATTCCTTTAATTTCTTCCCAACCAAATTTTACTAACATAGATGGGTTGTACTCAAAATTTGGCTGCTCAAACAACGTTTTGAAATGTTTAAACAAAGGGTTATCGGTGGCTGTAGTTTTATCATTTGTTATAAGCCTCACAAAAGTGTGTGATTCTTAACTCAGAAACATGATGCCTGCAAGCTAAAAGAATTAGATATTTATTTAACTCAGTAGATATTCTTATTAAAGATCCTTTATGTATTCCTGTATTGCTTGATGTGGTATCAAAACAAAGTAATCCAATCTTTGATTCGAGATTGTACTCTTTTAGGACTTTCATTACGCCATTGTACTGATCTTCTTCAGATGAAGAGGGTAATGGCGTAACGAGAAGATGGGGCTCATTATCAATAGTTGCCAGAACAGCAAGCCTATAATACTTTAATTTTTTTCCATTATTAATTTCAAAAAGTGTCTTTCCGTCAAAATGTATAATGCATAGGTAGGGAGAAGCTTGGATGCTAAGTTCGACATCTTCTTTAGCAATAACTGCCTTTTCACGAGCTGTTTGTTTCATCTTTCTTGATGCTGTTGACCTATTGCAATTTACATTTGTAAGATCAACCCCAGAACTATCAAGCATTACAGCAGTAAATTTTGTCAAAACCTTTGGAGAAATATCAGTAGTTGTGGCATCTAAAGCCACATTACCAGAAATAATATCTTTGGGATCTCAGCTTTTATAAGCTACTTGACTCTATAGAACGCCAATATCCTGGTTCAAAATCGGAATCAAAGGATGAATCTTCGCTGGTGTCTGTACCAAATTCTAACTGTGAACTTAATTCTACTAATTTAGCAGAATTTTTTATAGATGGATTTCTCTTTCTTGCGTTCTCCGAAATTTAAACAGTATACATTATAAAGTAAAAATTATTGTACCCAAAATAAAAACCAATGAAAAATTGGAGAAGAGTGAGCAATGAGAGGAGAGTTTTTAAATTCAGAAAAAAGGTTTATAATATAGATTTATATTATAATATATAATACCTTCTCGCTATGCTTTTTGTCTTCAGGCCCTAGAATCAACTTTTTGTTGTGTTCTTGATTCAACTAAGGTTAATAACAAAATAATCAGATTGAGTTTGTTCTTGTACAACGTGAAATCTTATAGTCATAAGATTTCACATCATAAACTATTATCTTATATCCTAAACTAGATATTTAAAATTAAAAAAAGCTTAAAACAAATTCGTTACTTGGTATAGCTGGTTTCACTTTCTCAATAATAAAATGTTTGTTATTTTTCGTTTTTATATTTCGCTTTTCATTGCCACTTTTTAATAGTTATTTACTTTTATTTGCACTTGAAACTTTCATTTTCTGTAACTCTCCTTTGTTTTCTTATTAAATTTTCCATTATAATTTTTAAAACTATTTTAAAAGAAACGACATTCACTAATTTCAAAATATGAGATAAAACTAAAATGTTTACTGCAGAATTTCGCAATATACATTAACGTTAATTTACATATGTCAGTTTTTCTTTTTACAACTTTTAGACAGGTAATAAAATTGTTTATTAAGTGAGAACAAAAGAAAAAATGCAAACATAGTACACAAATCAAATAACAAAAGAAACATTAATAATTAATAAACCAAACAATGTGAATATAAACAAATAAAAAAACGAATTATTGCGCATTCTTTCGTTAAATGCGCATATTTTCATTTTTTTTGCATAAAATCGTTTTCAATTTGGAGAACTATTAAGGAAAATCACGAATACACATCAATTTAAAATAAAGTATAGATTATTATTAGCACATTAAAAAAAAAAAATCTAAAAATATTAAGATTTACCGTGCTCAAAGCCCTGCTACCAGGGTACTATTTGGGGCATTTTTAGGGGGGTTTTGACGCTTGAGCACATGGTAAATCTCAATATTTTAGTTTTTTTTTTTTTAATCGTATTTTTTTTATATTTGCCCCAAATTTAGCTTGTTGTGTATTCGCGTTTTTGAAATTTTTTTTTTTTGAACACCCCTAATATGGGGTCATGATGATTTCCTAATTATATTGATATTTTAAAAGTAAAACAAATTTTGATTTGTTTAAAATTTGTTTGCAACAACTATCGAAATTTGTTTACTTTGGCAATTTTACCGTTACTTTGGCAATTTTAAGTTGATCAGGGAAAACTCCTTGGCTAACGCAAGAGGAAAAGATTTTAAATAGAATATTGTATGAATTTATATAAAGATATCGTTGATACCGTCGAATCCTTTTGCTTTATTCGGTTTATTCATTTTGAAAGCAGCTTCAAATTCCTTATAGGATATTTTAATGCAGTTAAGATTTGTTGTTTTTTGAGGTATAAATTCAAAAGAATTACTAGTATATGGAATAGTTTTTGTTAAGTTAGGCCCTGCTAAAATTAAATGCTTATTTAATTCAACTGCATTATTGCTTGAAGCATATAAAATTTTATCATTAACTTTAATACCGTTGAGTGGTTTTTTGTTTTTTTAAGTAAGTCAAGATAGTATTTTTTTTTGAAACATTTTCTTTGTCTTTTGAACTCTCTAGCATAATTTTTGTAAATGATTTTATTTTCAACTGATTTGGATTTCATATACGTAATATATAATTTTTGTTTAATTGTGAAATATTTTCTTAGTACATCGGTTATCCATGGGGATTTTATTTTTTTAAGCTTTTGGTTTATTTCAATTTTAGGAAAATTTGCGTCATAAATATCATAGAATGTTTCAAGAAAATTGCTATAGGCTAAGTTAGCGTCCTGATAATGATCAATATAGTGCCAATGAAGCATTGATAATTGGACATTAAATGATGCTAAATTTGCTTTGCTATAAATGCGTTTACAAAAGCTTTTTTTTCTAGTGTTAATTTAGCATCTGAGAAAAAAATCGGAAAATGATCTATGGTATCGCATTTAATGATTCCTTTTTTAAGAGAAACGCTCTGTTTTTAAATAATTCATTGTAAAACTCTTAATGTTGTATTTGACGTGATACTGTAAACAATCAAAATTAAAATCACCAATTAAATAGATTAATTTCTCTTCGTGGTTACTTTTTTTTGAAATAACTTTTTTTTGGTTTTGGTTACGGTTTCAATTACGGTTCTACTGAACCAAAATTAAGTAGCTAATTGTAATAAAAACGTTTTTAAAAACTCTCTGGGAAAAAGTTTTTGAATACTCTTTAAGTTACTTAGATATACATTATAAGGCTCTTAAAATAATTTTTTTTTATAAGGAAAGATGTTAAAATTTTAGTTTGAGTTAGTAATAAAATTTTAATTGAACAACATTTTGAAGAATGCCAAGGCCAAGGACTGAAATTTGGAATCACTTTGATGAAGAGGTCAGTATTACACCTGATAAAGAGCAACTTGTTACTGCGAAATGCAAGTATTGTTTTGCAATTTGCAAGTTGACGGACAGAAACACATCTGACATGAGATCACATTAGACAATGAAGCATCCTGTTCAGTTTGCAGCCCAAGAGAAAAAGTGCCATATTCCTTTTGATGAGTTAGAACAGGTGCAATAAAGTTTAGAAACGTTTTTACTTTCTTAATTTAAATATTACCTTTTATTTTTATATATTTTAGTTATCATTACTATTACAATACCAAGATTTAGCGATAAATATCAATAACTTTCAATAAATCTGATAAAAGTTTCAATATTAGGTGTTTTAGCAGGTTTTATATTAATTTTTAGACCTACAATGATGACGAGGCTTATGAGCAGGTTCGAGATGATAAGACGTCATTAGTTTTAAGCAGTAATATTAAACAAGGAAGACTTTCCGGACCATCAGCAGAAAAGGTCCAAAATCTAAAGCATTGGGTCAAATGCAAGCCACAAGACCGTGAACAGCTTAGAGGAGACATTAAAATTTTCAAGATTTTGGCCCGTGTAAATTTGCCATTCTTTTTGGTTGAACATGAAGCTTTTAAAGATTTTCTTCGTTACTGGAACCCAAAAATGAAAGTGAAGGCTGCAACAATATACTCCCGGTTCAAGTACGCAAAATTTCAATTGTTTTAAATAAATTTTATTTTGGGGTGGGGAGTCAATTTAATGGGAGTTCCAAAGGAACTAAATTTTTTAAAAAGCTACTTTTTTAAGACCAATCCACACACATTTTTTTTGGTTTTCTTAGTAGGTAACCAAATTGATATGTAACGAGAAATACCAATAATTTACAGAAATTTTGGGTGGCCATTGTTGTACAAAAATGTGAAAATCTGTGTGGATGACATTCTAAAGGAAGAATTGCCCAAAACCACTGGATTTGCAATCTCAACAAACCTCTGGCAAAGCAGAAACAATGATGCATACCATGCCAGTACATTGTACTATGTGAGTGAAGACTTCGGTTAATGATATTTGTGATTGAAGTTTTTCCGTTTTCCGGACAACTTACAGCTGAAGCCATTGCTCTTCGTCTGGATAAGTATATTTTAGTATTTGATTTTTATTAGCTTAAAATTTCTGTAAATTATGTTGACCTTTGAATTATTTATATAACTTTTTGTTACAAAAAAGCAAAACCCGCCATTTAGTTTAAAATAATGGCACAAATTAATACTTTTATTTATATATAAATTAACAACAAAAGTATTAGTTTGTATTTTAAAATATCAAAAAGCAAACAACTAATTTTACTTTGCTTTTCAGGAATGTTTCAGAGTTGGCCGGAAATAATGGAGTTTCGTCCGTTGCGTGTGTCCATGATTCAGCCGCTAATATGAAGGCGGCAATTAACAAGTGCAATTTTGTAGATGCATCTCTTTTGTGTGCTGGTCATCTTTTGAATTTGGCAGTTGAAGCAACTGTCAAAGAAACAAAAGGTTTTGACAGTTTGGATCTTCACGAAGCAATCCAAAGAGCCACTGAATTAAGTTCAAGATGCCACAAATCATCTTTGTCTGAGGAAAGAATTAAAAAAGAGGTATCTAGTTTTTAGTTTAACATCCTTTTAGCTTTTATAGCAATATATTTTATAGTTTAATACAATACAAGCGCAATTTAAACTTCTCAGTACACTTTGTGTGACAAAATTGTGATAAAATGGTAACACACATATAACATAAATAATACCAGTTTTTAATAATAGTAAATAGTACTAATCACCTTTTATGTTATGTTTTTCATAATTCTATATTTATTTTTAGCTAAAACTGTTGCTTAATGACAGTGATGATGTTGGCAAGGATAAGTTGAAATTTGTGGAAATCATCACTCCCGTGAAAACACGCTGGAATTCAACTTTTATGATGTTGGAAATGATCGTAAAAATGCGTCGTATCCTCAGCTCCATTTGAGACATTCCTGGAATAGATGACCCAAACTAGCTCCAGTCATTCCTTCAGATAATGAGTTCAACCTTTATGATGAAATTTTACCTATTCTAAGGAGAGTTGCTGAGATTTTAGAATGTTTCTATGCTGACAAAGAAGTAAGCATTCACCTCGTTATCTCAAACATTTACAGACTGAGGCACAAATGCCTGGATTTCATCAAGGCTGGTGGGACATCACCAACAGCACAAATGTTTCACCAAAAATTGATGGAAAACTTGGATGTTCGTTTTCTGGACACTAGTTGTCAAAACCTTTTTTACTCTGTTGTCAACTTGCTTAACCCCTTGAACAAGGGAAGAGCTCTGAAAAAACTCGGTGGATTTGGTAAAGCCTATGAGGCACTAATTACTCAATCCAATGCTTATCAGGAATGGATTCCTGCAACAAGATTATTTAATGAACGGTTACATGCTGAAATCTAAGGTCATGTTTCAGAAGTTGGTCCTTTCTATAATGTTGGAATGGAAGAAGGACCTGCACTTATGACTTCCTATTCTGGTCCGGCTCCACCTGCAAAGTCGGACATTGTCACTGAATGGGAAATATTTCAAAAACTCCCAGAGGTTGTTGGTGTGGACGTACTGGAATTTTGGAGAGCAAATATGTACAAATTTCCTCTCCTTGCTCAAGCTGCTAAAAAACGGCAATGTGTACCTGCTTCCTTAGCATCTTTAGAAAGAGCCTTTAGTGACGGTGGTGGAATCGTCTCTTATAAAAGAACAAAATTTCAGCCTGAACAAGTTGAAAAATTGTCGTACATTCAGCAAAACTACCCTAAGATCCAGATCAAAAGATGGTTTTTAACCAGTCAGGATGAAAAAGAAGAATTGTTTAAAGAGGCATCTACCAATGACTCTGAGAGTTCAGCTGCTTCAAGTCAGAGACCTTCTATTTCAACTCTTACATCAGCAGTTGAAATGGATGGAACTTAAATTGGTTCATTGCCTAAGTGGCGCCATTGGTCTATTTCACTGCTTAGAGTTTATAAAATTTGCCATATAGTGATTTAGTGATTTCAATAAACCTTGTCTTTGAAAATAAATTTTAATATTTTTTTTATATTAAGTCACAAGCACAATCCTTAAACATGTCAAGCCAACAATTTATCAAGTAAAACATTGTTATTTTTTGGTTTTAGTGGTTTTTTTGCTTCAACTTAAGTCTTAAAAAATTAAAAAATCAAAATTACAAATAAGGTTTTGTTTATTTCCTTTTTATACATTAAATAGTGCACTTGACAGTGATTTTATTAAAGTTATTTAGGTTTTTAAAAAAATTGTTTTTTTAGTCCGAATAAGTAATACCGTAATGAACCGATAAGTATCATTATCGTTTGAGTTACGATATTTATGGTAATTGAACGATAAATATCGTAATGAATCGATATATACCGAAACTTTATCGTGCAAATTTTTTGGTTACGATATTATCGTAATATAAAAAAACTTACGATACGCACATTCCGATATCTTATCGTATCGTATCGTAATAAGAAAAGTTTTGAGAGGCAGACCCTTACCCACATGTAAATGATGAGCTGTTTTTGAAAATCTTATATCGGAAACTAAATTATGTTTAGGTTTTGCAGATGCTGATAAAGTGCTTGAAAACCAACTAAACTGTATTTCAAATCACTGAAACATAGTTTAATGACTGCATAATTAAAGTTTTTTTCTCAGCCTATAGTTTAATTTTGACTTGATTTTTATCAAGCTTTTCCAGCCAAACCTCATTCCATTTAACCATTATGGCTTTGACTAATATATTGAATATAGATCTCTCTACCGATTATTATACCAAGAAAAAAAAAATACTAGTAGCTTTAAAAATACTGAAAATTTTATTCAAAATATAGTTCTCGATTCACTTAAATTTAGTAAAAGTAATAAAAACAATTTAAAAATTACAATATTTAAATACAAAAATAACTTATAAAAAAAAGATTGTAAAGAGAATATTTGTTGTAAAATTTATTGAAGTTATCAAAAATAACTTAAATTACAAAAAATAAGCTTTAAATAAAATGTACCTTAACTAAATCGAAATACTTAAAATAATTTCAATTGAAAAATTCAAAACTAAAATGATAAAATGACAAAAATTCAGAAAAAATTAAAAAAAAATATTACTAAAAAAGACCGAGAAAAAAATGACGACTTGACGGCCGGCTTTCATCAATATTTGGTATAAAGAAAACTTGAAATGTCTTAGACAGAATAGGTTGTGTATATAAATCATTTTGTAAATCAAGGCTCGAATTTTTTCATTTAAAGAGTAATTATAATTTCTTATCAGCAAAACAAAATTAATTTCCATGTAAAAATACTTTTTTAAATTTGTTTTGCTTTACTGAAATTTTTAGTTTCCAAGTTTAGTATTGAATATAGATTGTATACTTTGATATTGATCGGTTGTTTAAACAACAGAACTCTTTGCATTTTTTACTGCTTTCTTTAATGTCTATATATATTTTTAAACTGAAAACAAGATATGTCATTTAGTGAACAATCAAATTTAACAACACTATCACAATATGAAGTAAACAGCAAAGAGTATAAACACCTATTGAGTTTTTATATAAATGTTTTAAATTGTTAACAAAATAATTTATTAGTTTCCTAGCGGATTCAAAGTAACGGTTGCAAAATAAACTATCTTCATTTAAGAGAACCTCCATTGCAACATGCAATGTTAGAAAATGATTATAAATTACTTTTCTTACAACACCCTTTAAAACTAACGTAGCGGTGTATAGAATAAATTGTTTTAACTCTATGGCTTTCCATTAAGGTTTCTGAAAAACAGTGGTTTTTAAAAAACAGCTGTTTTATTGTTTTATATTTTTCAAAAACAGCTGTTTTACTGTTTTTGAAATTGCACCCCCCTTGCTTTATTACCCACCCACCCTTCTTGTATTAAGTAGCAAGAGTAAAATTTTTTCATAATAGTATTTCGAAAATACAAGAGCTGATAATAACTTATCTGAAAGTCGTGAACTTATTTTTGTACAAAAATTGGCAGACACGGAGAATACTCTTTCAACATCCGTAGATGTGTGCTTAATTGTTAATAATGCATCATGAAGCTTTTGTATGATTTTTGTACGCTGATCGTGTATTCTTAAAAAGAGTAAATTCAGCTTTTAACCATCTAAAATTGTCCTGCCCAGAAAGCACTATTGGCGATTCATTTTTTTTCAGCGACACATTCAGATCCTTTTATAGAGTTAAAATTTTATATGATGGATTACTGGAAGTTGATTCAATAATCTTAACGTCATGAACTCTAAAAAGTCGAGATGCCAACATTCCTGCAAAAGTTATCGTATCTCTGGATGGGGTTATTGCAGAGTTCTTTAGACAGCGTAACAAATTCATGACATCTGTATTCAGGCGTTCATCTACTCTAGTTCTCAAATTATCTATCAATCTTTTTCTAATTTTACTGTTAACTAAAGAAATTTTCTCAAACATAAATTCTAAAATTGTGTAAGCGCTCAACAGAGTTGCATCTTCTCTACTAAGATTCGCTATAGCAAGTTTAATGGGTTTAATTGTCTCTAGTAAACCTTTCAAAGCATCGAAGTCTACATTATTGGCTAAACTTTTATCTGCCTTAAATTCTTATAAAAATTCTCGAATTGCCGTGTCTGCCTTTATCAATGGCTCTACCATTATTGGTATTGTGTTCCAACGAGTTTTTACATTAAAATGAAGGTCAATTTCTTTTCCAAGTAAAGACTTTTAAATTAAAAAACTTGATTTCGAACACTTGACAGTTTGATGCATTTTATAAGTTTGCGTAAGTTCTTAAGTAAATTATTGTAGTCAATATAATCTTCGCAATCATCATTTATATATTTAAAATTGGTGCCTTCGTTAAAAGAATCATTTTCATTGTTATCGTCATCACAGGGATCGCTTAAGACGTATACCATGATTAAGACAAAATTGACTAATAACATCTAAATTTTGAATATACTTCTTGTTTACAGATGCTCCATCCTGAGTTGATGCAACCAAATCATTTTCCATCGATATTCCAAACACATTTAGATGTTGTTTCATTATTTCAACCATAACAAGCGCAATGCATATACCCAAAATTCGATTTAATCCTGTTGTAAACATGATATTGTCAGTTTTATCATGAATATTAAATCCAAAATATCTTCGTTCTTGTAAAGTAGTAACCTCATCGACAGTCATCGATAGACAGTCATGCCAAACTTCACTTTATTGACTACTTTTAATTATATGGTGTTGATCTTTTTTTTTTTTTGCTTTTCATCTAAATTTTTATGCAAAAGTTTCATTACATCACTTTTGTTAACAGGGAGTTTAAATCCATCTCGAGTAATCGACTGGCGAACGTATTTATTTCTGGTTATAGCTCGAACTGAAATGCCATCCGTAGCTAAATCAGAAACAGTATTTTGAAGCATCTTCTGCGCAAAGAAGTCGCCAACAGATTTTTGTCTCTTCTTGCTCTCTCATCTGTTAGTATGATTGATTCTACTGCTTTATCTAAACAAAGTCCATGACTTTTTTAGTGATTTTGTAAGGTAGTTCTAGAATTTCCTGAGCATTTTATTATTTTGTTACAACGCTGACACTGTCCTTCCAAATCTTTTGTAATTGGATTTTTTGTTTTGTTGCGTATATCCAGACTGACATAGCTAATAATATGAATAGAAAGTAAGGATATTAAGTAGCCATTTTACGCACCGTTAAAAACTGATTCATAACTAGTAACTAGGCATTTATTTTTAAGTCAATGTAAATAAGAAACTGGTGCTAGAAGCCCTATTTATAACTCTAAAGAAACTTTTAAGAAACCTTTAAGAAACATTTAGTACTAGATTATTAAAAAAGTACTATTAAAATAGGAAACTTCTTAGTGCTTGCCTGTGTGATTAGTTTTTTTTATAAAAAATGATAATTACTGAACTAAAGTTATTTATTAAAGTTACTTATTATCCTATATTTTAAAGTATTTACTAAATTGTTTTTAAAAAAAAAATGAAATTAAATTACCATTCAAATTGCTTTTAATAAACTTTCCTCATAGCAATTGTTAATTTTTAAAATATAAACAATTAAACTTTTATCTGAAAGTGTTCGAATAAAAAAATTCAAATATTTTCAAGTTTAATGAAACTTTATCCAGTTAAAAGTCATTGTAATATTGAAATAGAATTTAAATCGTTATGCGAATGCATAAAAAAACTCCAGTTTTTAATTTCTGTCGATTTAATTTCAATTAAAAAAACAGTAAAAAAAGTCATTTAAAAAATAGCTGTTTGCTGTTTGTTTTTTTCGTAAAAAAACAGCTGTTTTACTACTACGTTAAACAGTGTTCAGAAACCCTACTTTCCATCGATCTAATTCTAAAAGGAACGTGGTTGTCTAGAAAATTCTGATGACACCATACCACCAAGTTTAGTAGGTTAATAGATATATATTTTATTTTGGGAATTTAAAAGTCTACAATCCCACGTAAAATTTAAAACGTGCGGTGTTGGACCACGCACGTACTGATGGCATTCGGCACTGCCCCACCATGTATCAAACTTTCGTTAATAGTTTTACGTTACATGCTGTATTTGCGCACTAAATGCCATCACTAAAATAAAAAAGCATGTCATTTAGTGATGGCATTTTTTATTGCCCTGACATATGCAAGGATTATGGTAAAGACACTGTTTGAATGCCTTCAGTTGAGAAATTATTGGACCAATATCGAATGGCATTAGTAAAACATTTATAAAAATTAAAACCAAAAGCATTATTCTCAATTAGTTTGTGTGAACATTAATTTGGAAAAAATACAAATTAGATATTGAAACTGTTATAAAAGCAGTTAATTTGAGATTATAAAAACAAATATGGCTTAGGTTCTATGATCCGTCGACGAGAATGGCTATAAGCTAAAAGTATTTCTTTAACAATTCTACAAAGTTTCTTCTATATTAAGCTTGACGTCTTTGTTGCTGAAATTACAAAAGAAAACATTTTCTGATAAGTCTTATAATGGAACACGACTTACCGAGAGAACTCGAAACTGCTTTTGAGCCCTTAATGAAAGAGGGGGGGGGGGGAGGACACTAAGTTTTGGAATATTTTCCCACCTACTCCAAACTTATAAAGACCCTCCCCCACCTCATATAATATTTTTTACTTGTTATCAACAAAAACTTTATACCTCAAAACTAAAAATTAAAATTATTAATAATCGGTCTTAAAAGTTAGAAAATAAATCTTTCAATCACTGGTAAAACAAAAACTTTGAGTGTAACAAATACTAAGTACTTTTTTCTAATTTCTATAAGTCTGTTAACAGCAAATTCCTTTTCAATTTTATTTTGGCTGCAAAGTAATGTAATAATTCAAAGTTATAATCTGCAATAAGATTTCGGAATGAGAATTTCATGCTGATGATCTCACATACTTTTTAATTACTTTTATTACATTTTCATCTTGAAGTTTGATAAGGTTAAGTTAGTTCAAGATGCCGTGGCCGTTCTATCTAGCTATGCTTCACTTAGATTTGATACCACATTGGTAAGTCTACTGATACAAGAAACTTAACAATTAATTTTAGGTTTCTTAGGTCATCTTCCTCTAATCCATACTTGCATATTCACAATAAAAGTAAGGAAGTGCCTGTATTGAGCCACCTTGAATGAAATATAGTGCTTGGTTTTTGGCTTGCCAAACCTTCTGTAAGAGTTTCTGAAATTATTGTCTCGCATATATTTATAAGCATATTTCTGATCTGAAGATAACTCTTTTATTATTCCCTCACCATGTTCAATTAAACCAGAACCTATAGATATTGGCTTGAAACTGTAATTTCTTTCCATTTCAGTAACCTTGAAAAGCAACGTACCAATAGGTCAAGAAAACACTGTCTTTGAGGTTGTCTTCCCAACAAGCTCTTCTAATAAATGCCAAAAGTAAAGTTCGTTTATGTCAAGAGAACATATTAGCCACCCTAATTTTCTTTCTAATTTAACCACTAAACCATGAAAAACATTATGACCTGTATTTGAAGCTGTGCTATCGCAACCAAGGAACTGTAAGCTACGTTCAACACCATACAAAACAGACCATTTAAATATTTTATTTGCTATATGTTCGGCAGGCTAAATTGTTGATTTTTCACATTTTTCTCCTTTGGTTAAACGATGAAGATGTTTACCATATTCATCAGTCAAAGTATATCTTCCTTTTTAATTAGAGGATAAAACTTTTTGGTTTCTTCATTAAATTTTATTAAATTGGTTTTGTCATTTCTTCCATCAAAGAGAATACAAGAAATATCTTTAGACTCTAATCTATTCTCTTCAAAAATCTGACACTCTGGCATAACGTTATCTTTGGCTCAATGCACTTTGTTTTTATCCAATAATAAAAAAGAGCTTATTATGGAACAACTTTAGCTTCCACCAAATCTTTTAAAAATCTTGAAGCAATTGCAGCTGCAGCAGTGTTTGAAACTTCATTTCTTATTGCAGCAATAGTAGTATTTTGAATTTTCATATAATTTTGCTTTACTTTAAAATCATTACTTATGTTTAATAAATCAATATATTCAGTGTAACTAGAACATTCAAACTCACTTTTTGAGCACTCTTCTTCATCAACACATTTTCTAAAACCTCAGCATAGGTTCTTTTGAAATGGCTCCTATTTATCATCACCTTTTCCTTATCTTTCTCAATTTTTGTTCCTTCCTACTACATTGCGCCATTGCCATTCGCTTCCTTTTAATCTCTATTTAGTCTTTTGATCTTATCATAATTTGAGACTGCTCTCCTTCTTTATTATCTGCGAGTGTATAAATTATCTTTTTACTATAGGAATCCTCACTGACTTTTCACATTTACAATCAATATGAACTTTTTTTACACATCCCAGACAACTTTATTCATAATAGAATAAATTTGCACATTTGCAGTTAGTTATATTAAACAATCTTGACATAGACTTCATTACTTTGTCAATTTCTACTTTTTTGGTTAATTTTTTTTTGCAAATATCCTGAACATCATTATAAACGTTTTTGATCTTTCTGTCAATGGACTTATCTGTAAAATAACTGGAGATAAAAAGTGAGTTTGCTTTTTTCCATTGTTTAATAACTTCCAATCTTGTTTCCCTATCCAAATCGTCTAATGGATATACTTTCTTTTCTGACAACTCTTTAATGAAAATAACTTTTCAAAAAACAGCACCAAGCGTTGGTAGCTCAGACGGAATAAAGTCTCTTCCTTTTCTTTACGATAATTGTTTGTCATATTATTATTATTAATATTATTATTGTTATATAACAACATTATATTAACATTATATCGATATTATTATATTAAAATATAAGATTAAAAACAAGCAACTAGTATTAATTTTATATATGTTAGATTATAATATTTGATATAATATTTGTCAATATTTTTGTTTTGGAATGTCAATGTTATTGTTGATCAAGTTTTTTAGAAGAAAATATATTATTTATGACATAATATTTATAATATTATTATAATAACATATTAATAAAATATTGTATATAATTTCGAAATAAAGTAATTGCGTTCTCAAAAATTGTATTCCTATTACATTAAACATTGCTGAGCTTGTCTTTTTTTCTTGTTATACTATAATATATATATATATATATATATATATATATATATATATATATATATATATATATATATATATATATATATATGTATATATATATATATATATATATATATATATATATATATATATATATATGCAGCAGCATGATAAAATAATATGCACTAAATATTTAATATAATATTATTGATATGTAATAATATTTAATATAGTAGCTATATTATATACTACACATTATAGTAACTATTTTATATTACTACACATTATTTATTACTATAATTATTACTACATGATATAATTTATATTACTATATATAGTATAGTATAGTATATAGTATAGTAATAAATATAAGAAAAATACAAATTTGGTGATGTAATGTTGTATTATTATCAACTTATTTCATATTAACCCATGTTTGTATATGTTATTATGTACAGACATGGCTTACTCAAGCTTTCACAGGAAACGTAGGCGATCGCACATCTAGATTAACCACACATTTTATGTTTTATTTTTGTAACTTTACCATGGCTTTTTGCATGTATTTGTCATCACTCTGCGTGTTTTTAAAATGCCCTGAAAAACTAATCTAAGGAGATAATTTAAAAAAACACTGATAAAAGACAAAAAAATAAATAAAAATAAATATGAACAAATATATCCATAAAAATGATATATATATTTTTAAATTTAAAAGTATTTCACTTAATGTAATCATTATTTGTATGAGCCAACACATAATAAGCCCACGTAAACATTTGTACACGAAATAAGTTTAAGTATAATAAACTTTTAGTTGTCAACAATATTTAGCACTTTATACAGTGAACACGAGCAGTGAACGCCTGAAGGAAGAAATGAAGTACATTAGAATAAAGGAGAATTATTTTTCAAACAAAGCATATTTTGACAGTTGTCAAGACAAAAATAAAGGTTAATAGAGAAATATTTAAAACATAAATAAGACAGACAATGCACCTAAACAGTACTAACAATAACAATAAAAAATAAATTGTTATATAAATACTAATATGAACAAAGATATACAAAAAATATATCACCAAACAAAAAAAAAATAAAACAATAGATTAAAAAATAAAAAGTATGCATACAACAATGAAAGGCCTCAGAATGGAAAAGAAACAATAATGCCAATGTGTGAACATAATTTGTGTAGTGATTAAGTAATAAACAACGTCTATTATTACTGGCGTTTCGATGAGGATCAGCATTTATAACTAATTTATCCCATCAGATAAACGTAAATGGCCTTAGGGGAAAATAATAAATTTTCCCCTAAGACAATTTAAACCACAAAGGTAGTTCCAGCACAAATAAACTAAAAACAATCAAATGGCAATATACCCTATAAAAAACACTTTTAAAATAAAATAAAACACAATAGAGTCTTCAAAAAACTTCAACGCTGTCATAGACACTTTATTCGAATCTTGTTAGCCAATCTAAAGTGTAAGAAAATGAAACAACCTGCGCAACTTAAAAACATCACTGAAAATCAAGTAATATATGAAAGTATATATACTGCCGCAAAAACGTAAAGATTTAAACATGTAGTGATGGATATAAGGAATTCTCCATATATTAATAAAAAAAGAAAGTTGTGCATGTGAAAATTAAAACAAAGCTGAGTAATGAATGTAAGCTTATATAGCACAAAAGTTCTTTGTTAATGGTAGTTATATGAAAATCAGCAGATAAACAATATGTTAAAATTATTGTAATAAGATTAACTAAATATTAAATTAAGAGCAGATAAATTTTAGCCTAAAAAGTGGTTCAAAATTATTTTTGGGTGATATAACAATAATATGTCGTGATATAAAAACGATGTACGAAGCGGGAAAAAATATGGTTTAAAAGTAATGCTTTCTCTACGGTTATTATATAAATCATAACCATAAGATATAAAAACAAGGTCAGCAATTATCTTGCTGACTTTAGACACTTTGAAGTCTACAGTAGGGTGCATCGCTTGGTACCATAATTTATGAAAATCCCGATTTTTCAAAGCGCGTACTCATTTCCTTATGTAAAATTAAATTTTAATTTGAGTTTCCTTTTAGTGTTTTTTAATTTGAAAACGTTTTGGTAAGGCAATTGACACTTTTAGATACGCAATATATCATTACTTATAGCAATTTTAATTTTTTTAGAAAAGTCCAAATTCTAAATTATTTTATTTTTATACTTATGTCAAAGAGCGTTGTTTTGTCAGGAATTGATTAATTTTTCTTAGTGATAAGAGCATGGTAACACCCTCCCCCTCCCAAACCCCCTGAGCCACCTCGGAACAAATGAATTTATGTCATCGTCCCTAATGTAGGGGAAAGAATTTTCAATCTAAAAATTACTCAACCTCATATTTTTTAAATTGCTAAAAATTTTAAAACTATTTTTAAAACTATTTTTTGTTAAATATTTTATTAAAAAAAGTACTTCTCATCAAAAGCGGTTTTCAAGTTTTACAGGTTAAAGTTTTGAATAAAAAATGAAAAAAAAACAAAATGTATAATTTTATTTTATTTCTTAGTTAAATTATTTCAAGAACATCTTTCTTTGATTTAAAGGTAGGAATTTCTTCCCTGTGTATCATTCTTGTTCTAACAAATCCATCTCTTCTTTCTTGGCCGTAAACAATGGCAGATGCTTCCGTCACGCTTTTGACGCAGCATTCTGTTGCTTGAGTGTGAATGCTGAATTTAGGAATTTTCAATGGATTTTCAATGAATTTGGAGACCTCCACTTTAGAAAGATTACATGTAAATATTGGTTCATAACTTTTACATTCCAAGAAATTAATTCTTGAAGAATAGTAGCGTCAAGGTTAATTTTTGGAGATATTCTTTTTCGAACAGCAGTGTCTCCAAGCTCATTATTTCCTCTAATTTGTAAAACCTTATCAACACCAAACTTTCTTTCATTTTTATTAGAGCTAGTCAAGAGTGAAACCAGAATACACTCACTATGGCTGTACCAAGCCCCAGTTCGTATATAAGGTGTAATAATATTCGCCACATTGACTGGCATTGTCTTAAGAATTTTAAGTTCAAGCAAAATGTGTCTTGGTCGGTTCTCCAGCAGATGTTTGGAAAAAATTTCAAAATAAAGTTTGAAATACATTTTGACACAAAATTGAACTAATATCTTCAAGATCTCCAGCTCACTGTATTTAAGGCTATGAGTTCTTGTCCACAAAAACATCAAAGCCATACCTGTTGTAAGCTAGCGAGAATGAGACAGTGATCCACATTTTAGATTTGCGAGATCCGGAGAAAGTTTTCCTGACTTGATAGCATTTACATATCTGTACCTGAAATAAGCATAAGTAGATAAATTTTTTATGTCTTTCTCATCAAGTTTTGGAAGCTCCTCTCCATCTGGCAGGGGTGTAAAATTATAATTTATTGTCATATCATTTACATACTTAAGGTTTTTGCAAATTGATCCTGTAAATCCGTCCTTGCTACTTGTCGGACCATCAAGGGATATAATTAAATGTCGTAGCTTGAGTTCATTTGTATGTTTCATGCAAATCGCCCAATAGCATTTATGTCCTAACATTTTTTCAAGATGGGCATGAATTCCCCCTGACCATCTTGTGTTGATATTAGTTATATCTCCACCTGTTACTATGCATGACTCAGTTGCATTGTTTTTTCAAGCACATCATAGAGTGCTTCAGCTATTTTTTTTGCAGGTTTTTCATTGCAGAATGAAGGGCAGGTTCTGGCGTGATGTGAGCAAGATAACGTCCAGTTGGCTCCCAAGATTCACTTATATGCTCCTCTTTTATGACTCTAGGGTGAAGTTTTTCGTATTTATCTGGAATTAACGTTTTGGTCAAGTCTTTTCTTCCACCATAAGCAATTCCAATTATATTTTTGTTACTACATTTATTAGCTTCAATAATTGTATTTTCTTTCATTACATTATTCTTAGCCCTTCGTGTTTTATTTGGGTCAACAGAAAGGTATGACATATCAGGAGAAAGATAACCTGCAGCTATAAAATCTTTTATTTTACCAGTGATTATAGCAGCCCCACCAACATTAGAAGTATTATATCTTATTGCAGCTGATGCCGCATGTGTTATAGTCATTTTGTTTTGCTTTAGACTTGGTTTTTTTAAGTATCTTGTAACCAGTGATGCAAATTTTCCTAGTTTTTCTTCAAGCAACTTGTCGACCAAAGCTTTTGTTTCGTTTTTTAGTTGTGCAGTATTTACATTGTATGTATCATCAGTATCATCAATACCATTTTTGTTTTCTTCATGCAGATTGAAAACAAGTTCAGGATTCTAAATTTTTTAAACATGCAGTTTCTATAATATAATATTATTACTTACCAATATTGGTAAGTAATATTATATATAATAGAATATATAAATTTTAAATTTAAAAACGTTTAGTATATATTAAACATTAAAAATTTAGTTTTAAAGATTTTTTTAGATTGCGGTAATAAATGTTTTAAAACAATTAAAGAATTATATTCATGCTAATTGAGCTAACCTGAAATTTATTAAACTCATATTTTCTTTCATTTTCTCTTTTTTCCCTTTTTCTTGCAGCTTCCTGAATTTTTTTCCTATTTTCTCTTTTCCGTAGGCGAACCGATTCTTTATAATCACATAAACCATTTTGCATAGTAGAAATTTCTTTCTTTTTAAGCCTCTGATTACGAAGCCAAAGAAGATCAAGTACAGGATCTTTTTGTAATAGAGGGCATGAACAATAAACATGTGCACCTAATTTGCAGTTTTGGGATCATTGCAAAATGATGCTGCCTCTGTGCATATAATGATTGTATGAGTACATGATATGATATCAAAGAGACTATCAAGCTCATTAGTTATTTTGTTGGTTGCTTCTTTGGATGGTTTTGTGTTTTTTAAAAACCTGGATATTTTAAACCATAGTCAACTTATTTTTTCTGCTAGTGATTTTTCCGAAATTATAACTGGTGGTTTAAACATACTATTTGCTTTGAACCATTGAGCTGTCACCAGTTTAGCAAGTTCTCTGCTTAGTTCTTTTGTAGCAAAATTACTTTTTCTACATTAAAATTTATTTCTTTTCTTTCCAAAAAAGGTAGATATAGATTTAGTTATTCATCACAAATAATTTATATTAAGTCAATATATATTTTTGATATAAAATTTTTTGAAAATATTTTAGAAGTTAAAAAAAATAAACAAAAGCTAACCTTTAGAAGAATACCCATTAAAATTACTGATCTTTTTGTGGGTACCTCCGACAAAACAAACTCTTTACCTTTTCCAACAAAAGAAGACAATTTAGTTGCTAAACTATGTCTAGTTTTCCCATTCGATGTATAGTTACTCATTGTTAGTACTATTATTAGAAATAAATTAAAAAATACACATTATTAAAAAGTACTTGTGATTAGAGTCTTTTTTATAAAAAACGTTTCTAGTATATAAACAAAGTAAATTTGAATTCTCGGGTATACAAACTGAATAAAATCCTGCTTCTTTCGTTTCTTTGTTTTGAAAATATCTTTCCTTAACAAAAACATGTATTTAAGATAACAATGTATGTTACAATCGTATTGTAATTTTACAATCGTAGTTTATAAAAGAAAAATGTACATGACTGGGGCTAGAAGAAGACAAAATTAGTCTTTTCATTAAGCCCCGAAAAAGATAAAACATCACCATAAGGTCAAAATAATAACGAAAAAAAATTTTATCACATAGTTCATTTTATTACATATGTTCAATATGCATAATCGCTGAATATGCACAATACGCATTTTAAAAACAAACTTCGTGATATTTTGATAACTAGTATTTATTTTTTAAAATAAGTATTACACTCACCTTGAGAATTATACAGTTGTTACAACACATTCTCAAAAAACGGGTAATTATTTACAATAAACTATAAAATGTATAACTAAAAGTCTCAATTGCCTTACCAAAACATTTTCAAATTAAAAAACACAAAAAAGAAACTTAAATTAAAATTTAATTTTACATAGGAATATCAGTACGCCGTATTATTTTAATCAAAATGGTTTTAGCGATGTACCCTAGTCTACAGTCAGCATTGTCAAATGCTGACCCTAACTCTGAGTGCTGTCATCGTCATTATCATCAACATCGTTATTTTTGGGTAAAACATAAGTGGCGATGACGTTTGTCTGATAAGATAAACTAGTTATAAGTGCTGAACCTCATGGAAACGCCAGTAATAATAGACGCGACTCTGAGGAGATGTTTATTACTTAATCACTACACAAATTATGTTTACACATTGGCATTAACGTTTGTTTTTTTTCATTCTAAGCCCTTTTATTGCTGTATGCATGCTTTTTAATTTTTTAAACTATTTTTTGTTTTATTTATTTTTTGTTTGGTGAAATACTTTTTGTATATCTTTGTTCATATTAGTATTTATATAACAATTTTTTTTTTATTATTATTGTTAGTACTGTTTAGGTGCATTTTCTTTCTTATTTATACTTTAAATATTCCTCTAATAATCTTTATTTTTGTCTTGACAACTGTCAAAATATGCTTTGTTTGAAAAATAATTCTCCTTTTTTCTAATGTACTTCAATTCTTCCTTCAGGCTTTCACTGCTCGTGTGTGACCATTTAGCGAATTTTATATATGTCAGAATTATATATATGTCAAAGTTTTTAAATAATAAAAAGTTGAGCAACAAAGCTTTTAACAATAATTACTTTGAGCTTTCACTTAAATTAGTTTAACCCTTTAAGCGGCACCTTTTTTTTTAGCCCTACATCCAAATGCGCGGGTTATTTTATATAAAACTCAACTTTTTACTAATTCAAATTTAATATGAAAATAATGTATAAAAATATCATTTAAAACACAGTATTAGTGAGAAAACATGTTATTAATACTAAAAAATATATATTTTAACACTAGTAGTATTTTTTTGAATGATAGAGTTGGAAACATGGTGCAGCACACAACCCTACATCACAAGGGGTGCACTCATAACGAGAATCTTTTCTTTTCCCCTTTTTTCTGCATACAACACACCTCCGTTGAGGTGCAGTTTTACATTCTGTTTCCGGAACATATGATGGAAAATGACGATGCACTAATCGCATTGGATTTCCATCAAGACTTAGTCTCCCACCCTGTCCGGACGTTACTATGTCATAACCATAAAAAGAAACTAAAGCACTAACAAGCTGCATTCTGAATTCTAAAGCCTTTAGTTTACCTCCTAACATTTTGTGAATGACTTGTGCATTAAATATGGAAAGATTAATCAGATGAAAATAAAACTTCTTATACCACTTTTTCACCCTTTTTCGCTCACAAGCATAGGAGGTGGTCATTTGATCACTAAGATCAACACCACCCATGTTGCTGTTGTAAATGTGGATAACAGTTGGTACTTCTTTCCTTGCACCTTTACGTAAGACAATTTCTAAAGTATCAGGTATGCAGGTGGTTATCATGTAAACATCACGTTTATCCTTCCAATGCATTACCATGAATTGATATCCTTGCTCGTATGCAACACACCTTTCATTTGATTTCAATTTTGCATTAATAACATCTTTTGGTAGATACTTTCTGTAGCTTCGTAATGTTCCCACAACATCAGTCTTTCTTTGAACAAGAAAATCACAAATTTCCAATGAGGTATACCAATTGTCAAGGTATATACACCGTCCAGCATCTAACAGTTCTTCAGATAATGACATTACTACATCGGTGGCCTGATATTTGTATTGTTGAGAAATTTCTGTGCCAGCACCAAGGTATATAATTTGATTCCAGACATATCCTGTTTTCCCACATGCCAATGCAAACGTCTTAATACCGAAGCGTGCACTTTTTGATCGTATCGATTGTTTAAACGACAGCCTTCCCTTCCACAAAAGTAATGATTCATCTATGGATATATCACGTCCTGGTTGTAACATAATTTTCCAGCGGTTAACAATGTACTCCTGAATGTATTTAATTTTTATATCCTTTGTATAACTTTTGTCCACAAAACTAGAAATATCTACAAAATGAAGAAATCTCTCTAGCAATAATAATTTGTTTTGCAATAGTATACTTTTAAAGCCTGGTGTTTCAAACAGTTTGCTTTTTGTATAGTACATTCGCAATTTGGGCTTTCGAATAATACCACAGTAGATTATCACTGCAAAATGAAGGCGTATGTCACGAGATGTAAATATAGCTCCACTATTGATAAATTTAAATATACGAGAGCTTCTTTGAAATACTTTACCTCCTGTCATTTGGTTAAACTATATGTTGGTTTGTTCAGCAATGTACTCACAAAGTTCGTTTGTAATAATATATTCAAATAATTCAAGAGGGTCAGAGTTTTTTATATCTCCATTGACTTTTTCTTCAGAAATAAAATTAAATCGTCTCATTCCTTCTTTAGGAGGTTCCTTTTGCCAATTTAAATTCTCATAGCAACTAACTTCTTCTTCTTTAGAGCTGGAACTACTTTTATATTCTTGATACTTTGCTCAATTGATGGAATATTCTTAAAATTATCGTCACTGTAATCACTCAGATATAATTCTTCATCTGTTTCTGATTCGATTAAAAATTCTATTTCACTGTCAGATAAAGATTCTGTCAACGACGAAAGATCTCAGATCTTCTTCCAAGACAAAATTTACAGCGTCTTGAACAGATATTGATCGTCATTTATCTACCATATTTTTTTTTATTTCTAAACGAAATTTGTGTTTATTAGTTCCGTAGAACATTCGAGAATAGTAAAATCGTGGTTTGAAGGGTGTATGACTAATTTTAAGGTGTTACAAACTCTATAAGTAACACCTTATACCAGTGCGTATTATTACGGCGGTGCTCCTTAACTCCTAAAACGGTCCTCCGTATTATTACGGCGTTTTGTCTTAAAGGGTTAAATTGATTTAAAATATTTTATTTAGCGCTTGCTTTTTAAGCAGGAGATCCAGGTTCGAAACGAGCTCTGGACAAATTTTCGCCTCACGGTAAGGAAGGAGGCGTGAACTTCCTGGTTAAATGCACTTCCGCAGTGCTCTGTGACAAGGCCGTTAGGACTTCTTGGGGCACCTAAAATAAAAATTGGAAAAAAAAAAAAAAAATTTAGTTTAGTTACTTCTATATAATGGTAATGTAGTTAAGCTTTTTCTTTTGACTTTAAAAGGAATTGAATATCGTGAAAAGCTTAACTGACTCATTAAACATTTCTATGAACAAGAAATTATTCACTGCTTAACTTGCTTCACTTATTATTTTGCGTATTTCATTCAACCCTACGATTCTCCTTTTCCGCTTTTTTACTCATAACTTTTGTTCCTAAACAACAAATTTAATCCCCTATAACATTTTAAAGTTACGTTACGTCTTAATCGGTTACAATTGGTAACAAGGTTACATTCTCTAACTTTTAGTTAAATATCAAGTAAAAAACTTGATAATGCAGTAAATGTTTGTTTTATATTGCCGTATTGCTAAAAATCATCAATTTATTTTATTTTCATTGTAAAATACCTTCGTCACAAATGGGTACTTTGTCACAAAAAAAAAAAATATTCTCAATTCGCAACGTTACGTCTCAGTTGTCGTTTTTTTAACTTTATAAAGTGAACCAAATAAGACGTAACTTAACGTTACCAAATAAAGATTTGAGACGTAACTAAACTACGTGACATAAATGAATTTTTTTAAGGTAACGTTACATCTTAATCGGTTACACTCTAACAAGTAACAAGATAGACGTAAGGTAACTTAAAATAAACTGAATTTGTGACGCATTTAATTCGAGATTAGTTATTGTGGTTTATTCTAACTCCGGCTAGTTGCATACAGAGACCACCATACCATGGCACGCAAAGACATCCTCTGCCCCCCAAGAAGGAGCATCATAATCGCTTTACGGCCAAGAGTAAAATGAGTTTTGGAGAAACGAAGTTATCTTAGAGCGAAAGATAGAAGTAATCGCGTTAGAAAGATAGCATAGAGAAGGCGGACAGGATTGCACATGATGTTAGATTGTGCAACAGGTAGAAAACATGCCTAAATTAGGTTAACCTAATGACAGCAGTTACGTATTAATTGTAAACTAATTCGAGAATTAGTTTTTAATTAATACGTAAATACGTAAATAGTTTTTAATTAATTTTTTTTTTTTTTTTTTTTTATTACAAAATAATAAATATTTACAATTGCTTTACTGCATAATAAATACCCATATTTACAATAAGTTTACAAATCGTTTAACATTATATATTTTTCCGTTTATAAATATTTTTATGATACACTTTTATATTTCTCTTTTATATTATAAGAAAGCAAAAGAAAAAAACAGGCTTTTTTTACATTTAACTTACTTTGATCTATTTTAAAAAGTTCATTAGTTAATATGCCAATATTTTAAAAACAAAGTCGTGTTTTTATATATATATATATATACATTTTTTAATTTTTGTTTGGTTTTTTTGTATTTTTATTTTTTTGTGTTTTTTAGTTTTTTATTTTTTTTGTATTTTTATTTTTATATTTTTTTGTGTTTTTTGTTTTGTTTTTTTGAGCCTATGTGCGGAAAAAAATCGAGAATATGGAAGAATGTTGATAATGAAGTTGGTAAAGATTATTTAAGTATATTTAGTAAAGAAAGATTTTATTAAATAATGCTAAAAAAAATTACAGGACTTTTACACAAGTCATCACGTTACGAAATCTACAGAAAAAAATCCAATTAATAAAATATATCTAAAAAACTAAGGGCTGGCAGTGACTGTCTAATCATATATAACAATATTTATGTTGTAAAAAAATTATATGTTTAATGGACACGGGAACACTCAACTAAACATTTAGTTCTTTCTACGAGCCAGTTTGGCTCATATGTTTAGTTTCAGGTTCCCGTTCTCTATTTCAAAAAAAACGTTTTTAATACAAAAAAGTTGACAGAAAATGTCCGTGGTGTTTCTACGGACATGATAATTATATTTTAAAGTAATAATATTCCTGTTTCTGGTAATTATCCTGATCACTGCCGTTGGGTCAATATTTGAATTTTTATACATATGGTGGCATCTGCTGTTCCATATTTCACTCATAATGGTTTGAGTGACTGTCAACAGCAGCTGCGAGGTAGGGTTTTTCTCCGATAAATTCGCAGTCTCAATTTATTGGAGAAAATTTGTTTTGGGATGTCAAGGAGTTATATACATGTTTAAAGTATTCCCATATTGTAACAGAAGGAGGACAGTAGGCAAAGATGTGCAGGTTGTCCTCAATTTTACCGCAAGTTTTACATTTGTTGTTTTTAACGATCTGTTGCCTTGTGCTTTTGGCAAGCAAGGCAGCAGAGGGTAAGCTGTTATGGAGAAATCGAAAGAGGATGTTTTGAGTCGGTCCGTATGCGTGGGAGGTGAAATTTCTTTTCCAAATTTGAGTCCACGGCATTGTTGTTTTTGTTGAACTGTTCCAGAAAAGTTCTGCTGGCACGACTGTCTTTTTGTTTTTTGCCACTTCTAAGTAAAAAATTTTTGTTGATTTTAGGGGATGTTAAAGAGGGACCCGTATTTATCTAAGATATCAATTGTATTTTTGTAGTACTGAGACATTTTGTTGTCCCAGTGTTTTGGAAACGTGTTTTGCCTTAAAAAATTCCAGCTTTCGTTTTGCTTAGTATATTTAACAAGTGAACTTGCCACCCAATACTTTGAAAAGTAGTAAGAATCGTGAGTTTTGTCCTCTTCGCGTTCTTTTATTTGAAAGAGCGTTTTGAGGCGGATCGCAAGACTTTGCTCCTTCGGTGATAAAATTCCGAGACCCCCGCTTTTGACGGGTAAGAAAAGTGTCTCTCGTTTGACCGGTTTGAAATTGGTCTTTTGCCACAGATTTTCGAAAATGGCTCGATGCAAACGCTCTATTACCCACTCGGGAGTGGGCAAAACGTTTGCTAGAAACCACACTTTTGACATTGCTAGCGTATTTATCAGATTAGTCTTTCCCCTAAGTGACAAAGTACGCAGTCCCAGAAACTTCAGCTTTTTCTCTGTTTTGTTAAGAGTTACTTGCCAGTTGAAATTGGTAGTATCGCTCAATCTGGTGTAAAATGTGACACCTAAAATTTTGAAACCGCTGTCATTGTTCCACTCTATGTTGTCCAATTGTGTGTAAATTTCGGAATCAAAACCCCCAAGAGCGAGACCCTTGGTTTTTGAGGCGTTGATCACTGAACCACTTGCTTTTTCGAATAGTTTTAGGTTTTCAAAGAAATAGCGGACACATTTTACGTCCTTAGCAAAAGAGTTCGAATCGTCTGCGTACTGCTGTAGTTTTAGAGATTTCCGTGTTCCCGGCAGAGGAAAACCATCTATTCTGCTATCCGCTCTGATCACCAAAGCCAAAGCTTCAGCAACAAAAACGTACAGCAAAAGAGAGAGTGGGTCTCCCTGTCTGACTCCCCTTTCCTTAAGAAAGGAGGTAGACAGGAAGCCGCAATTCAGAACAGATGCCGAAACATCTGAATACAAGGTGTTAATGAAAGATACGAAATTTTCTCCGAGATTGAATTTTCGGAGAATCTGCAGCAGAAACGCGCGATCGACTTTGTCAAACGCCTTTTCTTGATCTATTGTCAAAATAAAACTAGGTAGTTTTTTAAATTCGGCGTAATCTATAAGATCACGTATTAGGTGTAAATTTGAGAAAATGTTTCTACCTGGAATTCCGCAAGTTTGATTTGGTTCTATAATTTTCCCCATTACTTTTGCAAGTCTTAGGGCCAGCGCTTTTGTGATTATTTTGTAATTAGCGCCGATTAAAGATATAGGCCTCCAATTTTTGCATTTAGTAAGATCTCCTTGTTTGGGAATAAGTGAAATTATTGATTTTTTCATAGAGCGGCTGGTGTTTTTTTCTACGAAAACAATTTCGTAAGCAAGTTCTTCAAAATCTTTTTCTAAAACGTGCCAAAAAGTTTTGTAAAATTCAGCTAAAAATCCGTCATAGCCCGGAGATTTTCCGTTTGCAAATTTAAAAAGGGCCTCTTTTAGTTCCGCGCCAGTTAGGCGGGTGTTTAAAAATTCGTTTTCATCATCACTCAAACGTTTAGTGATGTGTGACAAGACACGGTTTTGGCTGTCTTTGCATAAATTTATTTTGGTGTAAATGTTTTTATAATAAGTTGCTAGGGAGTTGAGTATTTCGCCAGATTCACTCGTCAATGTGCCGTCATTCTTGCGAATTTCGGTAATTGACTTGTTCCACTGTCGAGTTTTTTCCCAAATATACAAAAATTTGGAAGGTTTTTCTCCTTCTTCGATTAGTTTGTGTTTCATGCGAATAAACGCTCCGGGAAACTGGAGCAAGAAAAGAGAATCGCGTTTTTCTTTGATGCTATCTAAATTCGGGTTAGCGTTTTGTTGCTCCCGTTGGATTTCGTTTTCAATCCTTTTCATTTGGTTTTTGTTTTTCGCACTTTCCTGTATCGATATGTGTTGTAATTCAGCCCTTACAAAAAGTTTGCAGTCGTCCCACCATTTCAAAATTGACGTATAGGACCGTTTTTTAGTTTGCCAATCTTGAATTAAGAGTTCAATTTTCTGCCTATGCACTTCTATTTCCAAACGGGAGCAATTTAATTTCCAGTATCCTGGTCCTCTCCTAACTTTACTAAAATTGACAGTTGTTGACACGAACTCGTAGTCAGAAAAAGGGTTGGTGAGAATTTTGGTGTATGTTGTTTTTCTGGCGACTTTTTCAGGGCAGTAGATTCTGTCGAGTCTACATTTGACCGTCTGATTGCGCCATGTGAATTCTCGTTTGGTGGGAAACTTATAACGAAAAACATCTACTAGGTTATACTTACCTCGGAAGACCCCGAGTTCAGAAATGCCGTAGGTGTGATGTTTAGCGTTGTTTGTTCCTTCTGTGTCAAGAGGCAGGCTTTCGACTATGTTGAAGTCCCCGGCCAGCAGGACGGGTAGTCCTGTGTTCTGCAAGAATTCGCCAAGGTCGCTAAAAAAATGGCGCCTTTCTCTCGGCACATTGGGCGCGTAAATATTCAGCACCTGCATTTCGTGTTCGTCAATTTTGATCATGGCGTTTAAAATTCTACCGTTAGCGTCCCTTTTTAGTTCGGTTAACGAAATGATGGATTTAGAGAGAATCGCCACCCCGCAACAACTGTGGCTCGGACTAGAGTTCCAAATAGACTCGCCAGTCCATTCGTCACCCCACTGCTTAACAGTGGACGGTCCAGACTTTGTTTCCTGAAGGAGGATGAGATCGTAGGAGGACTTTTTAAGAAAACCAAATAAATTGTCGCGTTTAGTTCGGTCGTTTAGACCGCTTATGTTGCATGTTAAAATGTTAATAGCCATGATGGAGAGAAACAGCTTTCTTAGTTTGAAAACTCGTGTCGCTTAAACATAAATATAATAATTTTACAACCTGACACAAATAAAACGAACATAAAAGTGTTAATCTTAATGCACGAGTTTTCCATTTAACTGACGAATACAAACAGATGGACGCACTGGACCATACAATTTTACACAAAAGCGCGAACTACAACAATACAAACATGCACAGCTTAAGCGCTCGTTAAGAAACGTGTCATGCATAACTAATGAGAAATTAAAAAAAGAACAGAAAAAAGTCGAAAAAAAAGATTTTTTTGCAGAAAGATAAAAATAAAAATTTAGAGCGAAAAAGTTCGAAATAAAAGTCTGATTTGAGAACAAAGTTAAAAGAAGAAAATTGAAACGAAAAAAATGAGAGGAAATAAAAATCTTACGATTTCTTTTCCGCACACAGTTGGCTTTCATAGTCTTCATCGATTTCAAGAGAATCCGCTTCGTCGTCAAAACACATCAAAACATCTTTTTCTTTCAAAAACAAAACTTCATCCAAACACGCGGGTTCTTTTTTCTCTGCTGTGTTTGTTACCTTTTTTGGAGTTTCACATTCCGAAATTCTCAGTCGTTTTCTTGTCGGCTAGGCGGATTTTTGCGTTTTTGAAGACTGTTTTTTTTCACTATGGTCTTCTTTATCAGTTTCCATGTCGACACTGATGTCAACGCTTCCACTGTTAACATCAATGTCTATACTTGCGCTGTCGACTTGTGATATAGTGGGTTTTATTGGATCTGAGGGTACAATGGTTGGGTTTGATGATTTGGAGTGGATTCGGGCTGGCCTTGATGCTTATACCTTAGGGTAAGTCCGTCAACGTTTTGATATCGAGGTAGAGGATTTTGGGTGGGATTCTTCCAGTTCCTGATAATAATAATCACATTACCAGTGAAGATATCCTCACCGTGGGCCTTACATTTCTGCAAATAAAAGGAGTCGAACTCCCCTCTTCCTACAGCCAAGTGCTTGCTAAGCAGGACGATGGCGCTTTGACACCCATTTCTTAGCGTGCCAATGGGGATATTTTGAACCAGCACGTGCACCTTTCAAATGAACTTCTACTGAAAAGTTAAAACGCAACCTTTGACTTCAATTTCAGTGTCGAGAAAGGATGACATAGAGGAGATGTTAACAACTGCAAATTCAAAAAGTTTGTTGGCGTAGTGCCTCGTTACATCCCAAACATTTCCGAGTAACTTTTTACCAGCCAAGGCAGAAAGAAAGTCGTTCACACTACAATTTAAATCACCGTAACGGCATACTAAAACGTTAGAGTTATCGACTTCGGCTTTCAAACCAAAAATTCCAAGATTGCTTTTCGTCAGCACAGATGATTTACCAGTTTTTAATTAATTTTTTTTTTTTTTTTTTATATTTTTATTATTTATATTATTTATAAATTTTATTATATATATTATTTATACAGATGATTTACCAGTTTTTAATTAATACGTAATTTAATTCGAGATTAAGTTTTTAGTTAATACGTAATAATACGTAAGGATGGGTTACAGTGAATTATTATATACAAGGAATTAGATTGCTTGTGGGTTTGTTTTTATAAAAAATACTTTTTTTATAACAATGTTCTTGACAAAAGTATTCAATGTATTTACAATATGGTTAGTTAAACAAATTTGTTAAATACTGTTACTCATTTCTGAGTTATGGTATTCACCGATGCATTTGTCGAGACAATAGTAACTAAAAAAAGTTTTAGAAAAATATTTTTTTGTTAAAAAATTCAAATCGCAAAGTTGTTAAATTTATAAGTTTAAAAAATAATCTTTTTTAAATGCTATTCAATCTAATTATTATATATTTTGTTAATTTATTTAATGTGTAATAGATCGCAAATAATTCCTATATTTTATGTTATAGCTAAATTAAATTTGCTAGTGGGTTTGATTTGAAAAGAAATTTCTTTTAATTCTCATAAACGACGTAAATCGTACATATATCCGAAGACGGCATATAAAAACATTTTTAATACTAAAGTTTTCTCTGCAACTATTTTGATTATAACTTAGGTTTCAATGCGGTAGAAAATTTGGAGGTACATGAAACAATACACAGTTGATGTATAAACACTCCATTGCGCCTGTACCTATATCTATATCTGTAAATAGCGATTGGGATGGGGGGGGTGCAGGGGTCAATTATGAAAGAAAGGAGACACTAAACTAAAAAATAAATTATAAAATGTTAGGTAGGTACGTTAAAAGCGAAGGTTCTTTTCTTGAGGTGGAGGGTACTAGAAAAAAGCGTATATCAAAATGCAGGGGAGGGGAAAGAAGGGTTTAAATAAAAGCGTAAGTACTTAATGAACGACTCCTAATTAGAAATACATTTATACATATACAATTAGCAATGATAGTTAAAATTATGCTTGAATTTTTCGGCTTTTAAACTAGACATTAGGGGTGTTCAAAAAATTTTTTATTATAAAACAAAAATAAACAAGAAACCAAATATGGAGCAAATATGAAAAAAATATCATTACAAAAAAAACTCTAAAAATATTGAAATTTACTTTGTGCTTTATTTGCAAATTCTCTTTATTTCAAACAACTTTAATATGTACAATCAAGAAAAATTTATATTTACTGTTATAATCTGCCTTTTTTCTAAAAATTTTCACGTTACGGGTCTGTATATATATATATATATATATACTGTGCCGGTTTTAGCACTACCAGCGCCCTGGGCGAGATTTCTACGGCGCCCCTAGCTCAATTTAACCCCATTCAAAAAAAAGGCAAAGAGTAAAATAACCAATTAGTTTCGCCCCTTTATATTTGGCGCCCTGGGCCATCGCCCAAACAGGCCCTACCCTAACGCCGCCACTGTATATATGTATATATATATATATATATATATATATATATATATATATATATATATATATATATATATATATATATATATGTATATATATATATATATATATATATATATATATATATATATATATATATATATATATATATATGTATATATATATATATATATATATATATATATATATATATATATATATATATATTTATTTATTTAATATATATATTTGCCGTATATTAAAATTTACAATGAAATAAATAGTGTTAATAAATAAGAGAGCTGGAGCTGGTCTTATCATCGAGCCCCATTTACATTGAAAAAGAATCGTCAGCTTATATATAAAAAAAGAAAAGTAGCAAAGTACATAATAAGCATTTTACACGTTAGTTACAAAATAAATATAAGTGTTGAAATATAATGCAATATATCAAAAATTAACAAAAGTTAAATATAAATAAAAATAAAACAGCAACAAAAGAGAAGTAGTGTCAATAGCTATTTTTTAGATAATTTATATTATTTATTTTAAAAGAGATATTTTAAATCAAGGTCATTTTGCAATAAGAGACTCTTAGATTCTTTCCTGAATTGTTCCAAAGAGATGTTTTGAATATTATTTTTTTTTGTAATAAATTTTAAAAAATGTTTCCACAGAAACGGTCCACGATATTGAATTTGGTAAGAACCTAGTTTTAAATTAGTCTTTGGTACAATGAAGTTGTTAATTGAAATTTTAGTAGGATACTTGTGCGAGATTTAACTAAAGTAAGACTGAAACACAATAGGAGAAAGCCCACGTTTTATTCTAAACATGAATTGTAGAACCTGGTGTATATTAAGTTTATAGATACTTAGGGCACCAAGCTTCCTTAAAAGAGGTTCGCAATGAAAAGTTCTGTGTGCACCAAATACAATCCTGCATGCGTGTTTTTGCTTACTATAAAGTTTTTTTAATTTACTATAATTAGTACTACCCCATACAATATTACAGTACGAGATAAAACTATGAATAAATGAAAAGTATATTTTTTTTAAGGAAGCAGTGTTAAGATATGGTTTAGTTTTATATAATATGGAAATATTTATTGAGATTTTATTTTCTATGTATTTTATATGTGGTTTCCTTGACAAATTTTCATCTAGTATTACTCCTAAAAAATTAACGATTGGTTCCCTTTTAATAAATGTTTTATTGATTATAAGATTAGGTAATTTTAGAGGAACATCATCAACTTTACTAGGTTTGGAGAATAAGATAAATTTAGTTTTTTCTACATTTAACGAAAGCCTATTACTTGTAAACCACTCGTTTATTTTTAATAGTTCTTCATTAAATATATTAAAGAGAACTTTTATGTTTTTGTCGGAATAAAAAAGATTGCAGTCGTCTGCAAACAATATAACATTTAAAATATTTGTTGCGAAGTACAAATCATTTATATACAATAAAAATAATAATGGTCCTAAGATTGAACCTTGGGGCACACCACAAGTTATGTGTTTTTCTTTTTCAGTTTTTTTATAAATAATACATTGTGACCTGTTTGCTAGATAATCTTCAAACCAAAGTAAGTTTTTATTTCTTACTCCATAGAGTTCCAGTTTTTTTATAAGTATCTTATGGTTAACAGTGTCAAAGGCTTTTGACAGATCAATAAAAACTCCTAAGGTAAAATAGTCATTATTGAATGCATTTGTTACATGATTAATCAGTTCAATTACCGCTTGGTTAGTTGAATTATCTTTTTTAAACCCAAATTGTTTACTGTACAGCAAACTGTTTGACATCAAATAGTTATAAAGTCTGTTATACATAATTCTTTCCAATAATTTTGAGAAGCAAGGTAAGACGGAAATTGGTCTGTAATTGGAAATATTAGTTTCGTCACCAGATTTAAAAATTGGAGTGATTACGGCGACTTTAGGTTTTTTTGGCACAACACCTAGTTTTAATGAAAGGTTAAAAATATGAAATAATGACGGTTCAATGATATCGTAAACTGATTTAACAACATTTACACTAATTTTGTCAATGCCGGCACTTTTATTACTTTTAAGACTATTAAAAGCATTTCTTAACTCGCTTAGATTTAAATTAGATTCTTCCATAATAGTATTACACGGTTTGATATAAGATTCAAACTCTATGGTACTTGGTGGAATTTTACTCGCCAAGTTTGGCCCTACTTCAAGAAAAAATGAGTTAAGTTTTTCAGCTATTTTTTTTTTATCGTAAGTCATTTCCCCGTCAATTAAAAGCTTTTGGGGGAGATTATTTGTTACACATTTATTTTTACCAATTACTTGTTTAATTATATTCCACGTTTTTTTAGTGTCGCCGTTGGTTTTTTCTAGCAACTTTGCATAATAAATTTTTTAAAAATGTTTTTTTGTTTTTTCAAATAAGTTTTTATATTTTTTGTAGTTTATTTCATTTTTATATGTTTTATGCCTTAAATATTTAACATATAGTTTTTGTTTATTAAGAATATTGGATAGTGATCTGTTAAATCAGCTTTGATTATGCCCGAACCTAAACGACAATTTTGAAAATTGTTAGTAACTATATTATCAAGTAATGAAGATGTAGTCTTAGTTATTTTCGTTGACTTATTTATTGTTGGTAATAGATTATATTCGGTTAAAGTATCTAAAAAATATTGAACATTTTTATTTGAAGCATAATTAAGCAAGTTTAAGTTAAAATCACCAGCCAAGTAAACATGTTTCAGTGTTAAGCTAATTTTGGTTAAAAAACTGCTTAAATAAGTTTTAAATTTTTTTAAACTACCAGATGGTTGTCTATAAATATAATTGATTACAATGTTTTTGGTGGTTTTGTTTATGATTTCTATGCACAGCGACTCACAATCTGTTTCATTAACATTAAGATCATTACGTAAAATAAAGTTTATTGATTTGTGAACAAAAATACTAACACCACCACCAGCGTAGTTAAAACGCGGTTGGTGAACTGATACGTAATTACTTAATTCAAGATTTGAATTTTTTCCATTGGTTTTAAGCCAAGTTTCCGTAATACAAATTATTTGAAATTCGTGGTGTAGTTGATGCAATAAGAGTCTAAGATTTTCAAAATTTTTGTTAATACTTCGAATGTTTACATGTAATATAGAAAAGTTTTTTTGTTCTGACAGAGATATTGAGTAGATTCAAAAACTGAATAATACTCGCTTTCTAAATTTTTTCCATTAAAATAGTTATTATCACTAGCATTCTCATCACTAAAATTAAATGAAAGATTGACCTCCATTTTTATAAGTAAAATTTAAAATAATTAATAAAGCAAAGTAACATATAGAAAGTAAAACAAAATATAAATAAATAAGTAAATATAAATGTTACGAAAATAATATTTTACTTTTTGTTCGCAGCCCAATCCCGAATGATCAACTTATCGTAAGAGATGAATGCATATTTTCCGGCTGCTCGTTCAACTTTCATTTGTTCCCGTAGCGCTTTCCTAATTGTGACAGTTTCGGCACAAAAATCTTCGTTAATATAAATATTTTTACCTTTTAATTGAGATGTTTTTTTAAAAATTTCAACTTTATCTTTATAATCTAACAGTTTTAATACAATTGTTCTGGGTTTGTTTAAATCTCTCTGACCAGTTCTATGAGCTCTTTCAATCATAATATTTGTTAACCCCAAATGCTCTTCAAAAACTTTACTGACTTTTAATTCGCTTTCAATCTACGTTTCACCTTCTTTTTCTTTTATCCCGTCTACCCTTAAATTGTTTCTGCGAGATCTATCCTCCATCTCTCTTAGTTTACTTTTTATTTTATGATAGTCGGAATTATGATTTTGCTTTTCAATGTGAGATGTTTATTTTTTTTCCTGAGAAGTAATAGCTGTCTTAATTTTTTCTTCAAAAAGGTGTTCGTGAAAATTTAAGCATCTTTTGATTTCTTCTACGTCTTTTTCCATTATCTTTATTTGTTTTGCATGCTGATTAACCTTCAAATCTACTTTATCTAATCTATCGTATATGATTTTCGTGTTTGCGCTTAATATGTTTAACACGTTTTTTTCATGTTGCTTCATCATTTCGTCTATTTCATATTGCTTATGAATATTTCATATTCATCATTTCGTCTATTTCATTTTTCATGTTGCTTCATCATTTCGTCTATTATATATATAACGTGTATATATTGTCAATTTGGACAATTTTCGAGACGGTCTATGAGATTTAAATTATATTACGGTAAGGTTTTTGTCAAGATCAAATTTTACGAGGATTTATTAAGTACTTAGTTTTTATTTTATGTTTTGATTTGATATATATTGTGTAATTGGTCTTAGTCTACTCCCCAGTCGGCATATCTAGTATTGTAAATACTCCGAGTATTGATCACGTATAACATACCGCTGTTGATACCGGAAAAATACGCATTTAGTTTTAAGTTTCGACTTCGAGTTCAATACCACTTATTTATCAAAAATACGTATTATTTAATATTTGATCGAAATCGGATACGATATCGTACCCGATTTTGATCAAATATCAACATATAACGGAAAAACGAAAATCTTTGCTTTAAAGCGCATGCTTAAACTGAAATTGTGAAAGCAAAATTTAAATTAAAAAGTTTTCTCTTAAGAAATTTAGTAAAAAGTTTGTCTGGAATGAAAAGGAATAGTCAGGAATACATGAAAAGTTGTATGAATATATATCGTTCTGCTAAAGCAGTATCGCATATATCCAATACAGTTACAGTACTTTTTTGTACTAAAAAAGTTATTAAAACTTTATCATAAAAATATTTATTACTACTTTAAAAGTAGTAATAATAAAATAATAATATATAATAATAAAATAAACAAGGTATTAAATGATAGGATTTATAATATATTTGAATTATATTAATTTAGGACTTCATAAAACTAAATAAATTTAAAAGTAACTTTTAAATTTATTTAGTTTTAATTTAAGTCCTAAATTAATATAATTCAAATATATTATAAATCCTATCATTTCATACCTTGCTTATTTTATTATGTTGATTATTATTTTATCAACATTTCTGTTATGCTATTACCTTTTTTTTGTACTGTTTTGAAAAATTTAGAAAAATAAATTAAAATTTCGAGCCAACACTGACATTTTATTGTTGTTAAACGTTCAATTTTGTTATAGGGATTGCAGTTCTTCTATCTGTTTTTTGCTCTTTATTCAATAAGTATTTGATATTTTATTATGAGATATATGTTTTTATATATGAATATATATATATATGAATCTTTTTAGATTTTTTCATGTTATTTTTAAATTTTTTGTTCCCGCAATTCAAGTTATATATGTTAATAGTTTGCATATATGTTTACATTATGCTCAAAGTTAAAAATTATTTGATAAATATATGTATGTGGTAATATGTGTTATGTATTTGTTTTATAAATGTGTCATTAAAATAGTATAAAATGTATCTAGTGTGTATATAAATATTATATGAGGTGTTTATATATGTTATATAAAGTTAAATAAATGTCTCGTGTTTTATAGTTATTATATATTTTTATAACACATCGCTCAATAAGTCCGTAGGATGACATATAGATGGCAACACAAATACCGAATCCGTATTGTTTTTAGAAAGTACCAACCTTCAAACGATATCTGTCAAAGTTTCATGACAATCGGACCATTATTTACCAAGTTAGTGTGTGAACGATTGAATCAACTTTTGTGAATTGAAAAAAATGGAAAAATCAGAATTTCGTGTGCTCATTAAGCATTGCTTTTTGATGGGAAAAAACACGGTGCAGACCAAACAATGGCTTGATAAGTGTTATTCGGACTCCTCTCCATCGAGGCAAATGGTTGAAAAGTGGTTTGCTGACTTTAAACGTGGTCGTACAAACACCGATGATGCTGAACGCTCCGGTCGCCCAAATTCGGCAGTTACTGAGGAAAACATCAAAAAAATCCATAAAATCGTCTTATCCGACCGCAAATTGAAATTGAAGGAGATTGCCGAGGCCATAAAGATATCAGAAGGCAGTGTGTTTACAATATTACACGAACATTTGGGTATGAGAAAGCTTTGTTCGAAATGGGTGCCGCGTTTGCTAACACCGGACCAAAAACAACAACGAATCGATGATTCTGAAGCATGTCTGGCACTATTTCACCGAGATAAAAAGGAGTTTTTGCGTCGCTACGTCACAATGCATGAAACATGGATCCACCATTTCACTCCTGAGTCAAATCGACAGTCGGCTGAGTGGACACCAGCGGGTGAAAGCCGCCCAAAGCGCCCAAAGGCTCAAACTTCTGCTGGCAAGGTTATGGCCTCCATATTTTGGGATAGCCATGGTATATTGTTCATTGATTATCTTGAGAAAGGTAAAACGATCAAGAGCGAATGTTACATGGCATTATTGGAACGATTGAAGGCTGTAATTGACGAAAAGCGACCGCACATGAAGAAGAAAGAAATTCTCTTTCATCAAGACAATGCACCGTGTCACAAGTCAATGAAAACAATGGTAAAAATGAATGAATTACACTTCGAATTGTTGCCCCATCCACCATACTCGCCTGATTTGGCCCCCAGCGATTATTGGCTGTTCTCAGATCTCAAAAGGATGCTCCAGGGAAAGAGATTTGGATCGAATGAGGAGGTCATTGCCGAAACTGAAGCATATTTTGAAGGAAAAGATAAATCGTTCTACAAACATGGTATCGAAAAGTTAGAGAAGCGCTGGAATGACTGTATCGCCTTAAAAGGAGACTATGTTGATGAATAAAATCAAATTATGTCAAAATGTTGTTGTTTTATTAGCCATCCTACGGACTTATTGAGCGATGTGTTATTATGTTGTTTCCATGTTTTCAAAGTGTGCGACTAGGCAAACGTGTTGAGCAAGATTTTGCGTAAAGTTGTTATTGATGTTACTAATGTTGTTACATTTGACTTACCTTTATGTTGGTGTCTATAGTTAAAAATTATAAGTAGTTTTATTATTGAAACTCACTGCTTTTAATCATTCACTAAAAGCCACTCAAGAAAAATCATTTTGCCGTATATACATTTTGTTTATATCTCAATTTGAATTTTTAGAACCATGAAGTACCAACATGATTTGTTTTCTAAAAGCTAACATAAAATAACAATATTTAACAACTACTACTCTCTTATCATGACATCTTATCTCTATCAGATATAATGATTTTCGATTCATGTTTGATATTTCTCTTTGTATTTACTTATCAATTACATTTTTTCATTTCAGATTTATCATATGATGGATTTATGCGATATAAAAGAACAAATGTATGTAAATTTTTATGAGTTTTTTCTAGGCTTTTCTAAATGTGTTTCTTATTCACATTTTATTTTACAAGCACGGTCTGCAAGCAAATTTGAGTTAAAAATTTTTTTTAGCTTTTAAGGAGAATTGGCGTTATTCTTTGTTTTATTTAATATATTGGATTTATTTTATATTTGATATATATTAGATTAGATACATATTTTGTGTATTTAAAACTGACTGTAATTTGTTGACACGAAAGTTTATAAACTTAAATCTGCCTATATTTCAGTATATTTATATATATATATATATATATATATATATATATATATATATATATATAATATATATATATATATATATATATATATATATATATATATAGATAGATAGATAGATAGATATATAGATATATATAGAGTTGCAAAAAAACGCGTTTTTTTCCTCTTGCTTTTTTTTGGGTCAAAAAAAACGTATTTTTTTGGTTTTTTTGACTTTCTAAACAAGTTTTTTATTTTTCTTGGTAAATAATTTGGAAGATTTTTTGTCTTATTCTCTCTATTTATGGTATATGATCATTATAATCACAAATACAATGTATAAACACCAATTTAAAGTTAACGTTTTAATAAAAAATTTAAAGAGCTATTTATTAAGTATATTTATTAGGCGGTTTAGCATTAAGTTTGTTATGAATCTAGATATATTGTATGAGAATGTTTATTTGTCATGTTTTAATTCTTAAATATTGTTGTACATCCTAAATATTACACTCATATAAAACTATACTTGTCCATGACAAAATACCCATTTTTATAATTTAAATATACTAATATACGATATCATGCTTATTTAGACAACCCTAATATTTATTATGTAATAATTGGTCTTACAGTGTTTGTTACATATTTTGAATTATATTGCCAGTACGCCCTTATAATAAAAGCCTTAAATTTATTTAATTTACATATCTATTATTTTTGAATAATATTTTAAAAATTTTAATTCGTTATTAATATAGTGCTAAGAATTGTAGCACTGTGTTGTGTAGTATACACAATTAAAAAAAAGTATAAATATTTAAGCAAAAAAGTCAATAATCTAGTAATTTTAACATGTATTTAAACTATAAAAGATATTCTAAATGGATGTGCTTTCTGAGTCAGAGTCTTCCCGCCCTAGACTACCTTCATCTAATGATTCATAAACAAAGTCACTGTCACTTTCTATATTAACTGCTTCAGACTCTGCCCAAGGCATTGAAGTCATAGGAACTTTATTTACACTCGAGTTATTAATTTGAGGAGTAGTTATGCTTGTACCATTTTTATAACTGGTGTTTTCAATATTTTCAAGTTTTAAATTTTGTGAAATGAAAACTAGTCCTATGAATGTTAGAATAAGTGCTAAAACTTCTCTCACATGCTGCACTTGAAGCTGGTAGCTGAAGAATTATAGACGCAACTTTTGATAGTTCAGTAAAGGAACACAATCCTTTCCACCAATTTATGGGTTGAGTTATTCCAACTGCAGTCCAAATAAAAGAATTTGAAAATATACCACCCTTTGATTGGTAATTAGCCAAGTAAAACATCGTAATTTCTTCGTTTACATCAGGCATACTTGCGGCAATGTTGTGTATCACCTCACATGCATCAATCTATAAAAAGATATTTCTTTCAATAATTTTAAAATTACTTTATTAATTTAAATAGTATTTTCAAATTTAAAAATTATAAATTTGAATTATGTGTAGTAAATACCTTTTGTTCTCCAGTCAAGACTCTGCCTTGAAATTTAGGATCTAGTATATTGGCAGCCAAGTGAATTTCTGTTAAACAAAAATCTTTTCTTTTCTTAAAGATTTATTTGGCTTCTTCCTTCTTTGAGAATGGGCTAACTGTTAAGTTTTTAAAAATGTGGTCAAAAAAAGAAGTGAAATGTTGCCACAACAGTAGATAACAAGGGAGTATTTGACTCATTTTTCTTTATTGCATCAGCTATTGGTCACAGCAATTTGAAAAAACCTTCAAACCTGTCCCAAAAAACACCTGATAAAAGAATATTTTTGTTACTGAACTAAGTCCACTGTTTTCAGGAATAGCCAATGTTTTTAATGGTTGCTTATTTTTTGTATGCTATCTAAGCATGCTACAGTTGATCCCCACCTTTAAATAAAATACAAAGAAATTATGATAATTTAATAAATTTAGAGTAAAGTAATTTACTAAATGAAATCTATTTTTTTGAATGTATAATAAAATTAGTTACATAGCTCAATTTTTTTATGTAATGTACAGTATATTTATATTTTTAGTTGTATTACCTAGTTCGTACAGGTAGTTTCAAGGAAATGCATGTTACTACACAAGCTTATTTTTTTTGTATATCTCTAAATGCTGCAACAGATAAATGATAATTTTTTATTTCTTTAACAAAATCAGTTACTTGTGACATCAAAACACTTAAAGTTGTCAATTTAAAAAAATCTGTGAACAGCAAATTTAAACCATGTGAAATGCATGCATAATAATAAAGATGGGGATAACAATCTTTTAGACGAGTCCACGCATTTTTCATATTTGCAGCATTGTCAGTCACAATGCCCAAAACTTTTTTAGGATTTATTTCTTCTAAAACTTTCTTTATTTTATTTGCCATATATTCACCAGAATGGCTTAATGTTCCTACAAAACAATTTAGGATATATTATATATACTATGCTATATAAAAATTATTATAAATCTATTTACTGATACATTATTTCTGCTTACTGAAATGGTTTTCAGTATTGTTTGTTATAAATTTAATATCAAAGTTAATTATAAAATAGTATGCATATTTTAAAAGTCTACTAGTCTGTTAAGTAAATCCATTGTATACAGTACTAGAATTATGGTTTTACCTGTAGGCAATGTCTTCCACAAAATGGGTGATGAAGAAGGTAATGTCATTACAAAGTTTATGATAGCTTCATTTCTGTAAAGAAGAAACAGCATATAAACAAATAGGATCTGTTTATTAACTAAATAATATAGGTTCAATTGCATCAACTAATATTATAATAAATTGTTACTGTACCTTAAATTGCTCCATCCATCACACATAAATCCAAGATAATCTGCAGTTGCTACCATTTCTTTAACATTTGCTGAAATCCTTGAAAATTCATTATCAAATGTTTAAAAATATTGCCATTAAAGTTAAATTTAGTAGCTTAAATGATGAATTATTAAATATTTCCCAAACAACCAAAAAAACGTAACCCTGCGTTTTTTTCTCCAAAAAAACGACAAAAAAACCCAAAAAAACAAGAACCAAAAAAACGTGTCACATCTCTCTCTCTCTCTCTCTCTCTCTCTCTCTCTCTCTCTCTCTCTCTCGATATATAAATATATATATATATATATATATATATATATATACATATATATATATATATATAATTACTTTTGAGTAAAACATACTGACTGACATTGCTTCAATATTTTATACAAGATTGTGCATTTATCATTTTTGTTCATTAAGGTAAAAATAATTTTGTGCATTGTAGATTCTTTGTTAAATTAAAAATAATCGATGTAAATAAATATTGTTTAATATTTTTGATAAACAACTTATGTATATAAACATATAAAAAGATATGGATTTCAATAAATCTTAAGTTTAAATAAAGTTTTTGATTAGAAAAGATCACAATTTGTAAGATTCTTTTGTGTTCATTTATTCAATTGTAACAATAGTAAGATTAAGGGTAATATGTTTAATGATAACATTGAAATTGAAATAGATAGTTTTAGGCTCAACGAAGTTAATAATGTAATGTATCAAATTAACTTTTTTTATTTTCATAAAGGAAATACTTATTACATTTGATAAATTAAGTACTAATTATTTTGCTATTAGTAAAAATAATCTTTAAAGAAACTTACCACCTCTGATTTCTGAGTTGTTTGTTGAAAATATTGTGAAATACTACATATATTTTCATCCATTCCAGGTCTTTAAAATATTTAATCAGATCTCTGGAAGCCAAAATTTTTTAATTAAATGATTTTCATCATCAGTTGTTGGAAGAATAAGACTCAGTGAAATATTTCTTGTGTTAATTGAAGGTGCTTTTCTACCAATAAGTGAATCAGGCATATCAATTCGATTTTGTACAGCAATGATGTTAAACAAATGTCTATCTACATTTCTTTTTTCAATTGTATATTGACGACGTTTTGTTCTTATATCTACATTGTCACCAACAAACATAATTTTAGGTTTAAATGAAATATCAATATGTAAATTTGATGACTTGACCTTTTTCAGTTCTTTAACTAAAGGATTCCAATCAGGCAATTAAAAAAAGGCAATTTCATCATTAGATTTTAGTTCTTCCAATGAAATTTCTCCTAGGGAAGTGGTGCCTAAATAGAGTATATCTTTATATCAAAATCATTAAATTTGATATTAAATATATCATAAAAATATAGAGTCTATATATATATATATATATATATATATATATATATATATATATATATATATATATATATATATAATATATATATATATATATATATATATATATATATATATATATATATATATATATATATATATATATATAATTTAATTTTAGGAAACAAACAAATTTTAACAAAAAAAAAATTAAAAAAAAATTCTATCTAGACAAAAACAAATTTAAAAAAGTACCGGTTTATTATTGAATTGGCTGCATAGCCATCGAAAAAACTGTCATTCATATTTGAAGATAAATGTGTAAGCTAACTTATGAATCGGAAGATAACAATTTTCACCCAGCAACTGTGTTTTTTCAAGACTGATGTATGTGATAGGCAAATATTAAAGGATTAAAGTCGATTAAAAATCATTTTGTCAACTTTTTCTCTTTGAAGAACTAATGAATTAACAATAGCGTTAGCATTCATTTGTTGATTATGACACATTAGTAAACAACTAATTGCATTTGTAATGGCAGGTATACAGGTCTCAAAGTTTTTTCTAGTATTTCTTTTGATAGATCTTGTGTTTCTTGCACATGAAATCGCCATTTCTTTTAAAAAGGGAGCTTTCTAACATAACTCATTATATTGGATTTGATAGGAAACTTTATAAGCATTATTAATATCAGGTAATTTAAATGGTTATTACATAAAGTGTCTACTTTAAAAGAAACAGTTGCGTTGATATAAATAATAATAGAAACATAAAATGCTACTGGATCAAGCTCTTTTAATGCTTTAAAAATCAGAACAACATTTCCTCCAATGGCAGATTTAATGACTCTTTTTCTATTTAGAGGAAAATTAAATGTGTCTACTTTTGAACTTGATTTATTAGTTAATGAAATCTAAATTAAAAAAATAATAATAATAACTAGTTTGAATACATAAGGTTAGTTAATAAGGAAGTTGGAATACATAAGGTTATTATTAGACTAGTTGGAATACATAAGGTTAGTTAATAAGGAAGTTAGAATACATAAGGTTATTATTAGACATAAATATTTTTGGACTACTGTGGAAGATTATAAGATAACCCTTAAAGACTTGTTTTATTAATTTTGTAAACATTTAAAGGTGAGTAAAATTTCTGATATTGATTTTTTAACAAATTTAGAGGCAGTGTTTGCAACCATTAAACCTTAATAGAATCAAAAAAAAAATTTATATATTTTAAGATTAAAAAAAAAAAATTAGGTCTAACTGATCTGATTAATCAGTTTAACAAATCAGTAACTGATCTAACTTATTAGTTTAACAAATCAGTAACTGATCTAACTAGTTAGTCTAACTAATCAGTTACTCCGACTGATATTTCAGTAACAAAAACTTTCTTTATTACTTCTTTCTTAAACAACTACTTAATCCTTTTTACTCAATTTAAATTTGTTTAATTGTGAGAACATAGATAAAGAGAAAAAGGTATATAGAGAAAAAACTGTTATGATTTCCAAAATTTCCTCAACATAGAAGTGCCTGGTAGTAAATTAATTACTGAATATTGCAACTTAAACTTACATATGTTAAAGAAATGTACTTATCTCAAATTAAAAAAATGACAAAAAGCCAAAAATATGTTTGCCACCCTTCAATGTTTTCATATACATTTTAATGATGATAAATATAATAATACCAATTAAAAATATAAACTGCCCCTAAACTATCTTGATCAAGATTCATTTGTTTGTTAGAAAATATTCTACTATCCGTGTCTTCTGCTGTTGGTGTAGATGTCAATATTCTTTGTGAATTTTTTTTAAGAATTTCACGACCTCTTGAGATGGCATTTATATTTTTTTGTATTTTTGCTAATGTACTTTTTACATTTGTATAGCATGTTTTACAAATACAATGATAGTTATTTGAATAAATTAACTTTTCATTTATGATTTTTTCTATATTTAAGCCAGCCTCTGTTATTTTTCCTTTATTGTCCCATAGATTAATTTTCATAGAACCATCATCATAGGATGAATACTTTTGTGTGATATCATAAAGAGATAAAATGCACACATTTACTACACTAAAAGGTAAGGAAGATTGTGACCTTTTTTTTGGTAATGGTAAAATGTTTGTTTTTTTAAGGAATGAATCATCGTGATCTTTGCATTGAAAATCAAACTTTCTTACCTCCTCCATTTATTAAAAACTGGATACTATGTTGCAGTAAAAGAGTACACAATTACTTGTGATATATTTCTCAAAGCTCCTCCATTTATTGAAACAGGATACAATATTGCAAAGAGTACACAAAAACTTGTAATTATATAAAAAGCAAAACAAAATGTTTGAATTTAATAAATTAAAGTTGAATTTAATCTTCGTCTACAGTGTAAGGGGTAAACAGATACTTTTACAACAATAGCAATCACACTAAAACTTGAAACAACATCCATCAATACTAATAAAAATTCTTATAATTCTTGATTGTAACAAAAGCTTACCGTAATACATTTAATATAACATGTAGGATGCAAGAGATTGTCAAAATTGACATTATTAACACATTTTTGATTGTAGGGTAATAAAAACATAAGAATTGTTGCACTAGTATATATGTCCGTATATATATTTATATGTATATATATACATATATATATATATATATATATATATATATATATATATATATATATATATATATATATATATATATATATATATATATATAAATATATATATACATATACGGACCCGTAACGTGAAAATTTTTAGAAAAAAGGCAGATTATAATAGTAAATATAAATTTTTCTTAATTTTACATTTAAAAGTTGTTTGAAATAAAGAGAATTTGCAAATAAAGGGGGATCGATCGCACCTGATTACCCTCGTCCTTCCTCCTCATATATATTTCAAATTTTATATAAAATTTATTGATGACGATCAGAAAAAAGCATTTCATTCAGAAGTTTATTATAACGAAAAAAATAATTAACATAGTAATAATATAATCTGTGTACATTTTGCCTCTAATTACTGTCTTTAGTAAACGAAATATCATTGTTGTAAATATCATCTAAGGCATTACTGTCAGAATTATCATTACCAATAGATTCATGTGCAATACTAGCCTTCTTTCGTGTCGACTAGGTATGCCTATTAGTCTGGCTTCTGCTTTGATTACTGCGCCTTTTACATGCATTGGCATTCGTTTTAATTGATCCCCGAGCGCCTCTGCCACCTTATGGACGTTAATGCGTTTTTGCGATCTTAGCTACAGAGAGTCTTTAAAATATAAAAATAAAATCTACATCTTTAAAGGAATAGAATCAATAAAAAAAAAAACATTTATCCAATTATATAATTATTGAAATCACATTAGCACAACAGTATAACTTTTTTTGACAAAATAAATAAATTTAGCGGCAAAACACCTTGAAAAATGCCCCAAATTGTCCCCAAATTATTTGACTTTGAGCGCAAGGGAAATCTCAATGTTTTGTAAAAAAAAATTTTAATGTGATTATAATGGTCCAATTTCTTTTTTAGATTAGATTATTGTGTATTCTGGTTTTTTCGTAATTGTTGTTTAAAATAAAATAAAGTTTCGCAAAACTTAGTCAAAAAAATAAAACTTTATTGCGTATTTGCCCATAGCTATTTTTTTCCTAAATCTTTTTTTTTAAAACAACATTTATGAAAAAACCGGAATACATAACAATCTAAAAAAAATTTGGGTCATTGTCACATAAGAAATTTTATTTTCAGAAAATATTGAGATTTACCTTGCGCTCAAAGCCAAGTAATTTGGAAACAATTTAGCGCATTTTCCGGGGTTTTTTCTGCTTGAGCATAAGGTAAATGTCAATTTTTTTTGAATTTTTTTTTTGTAATTGTATTTTTTTCATATTTGCTCCATATTGGGTTTCTTGTGTATTTTCGTTTTATAATAAAAAAATTTTTGAACACCCCTAATGTCTAGTTTAAAAGCCGAAAAATTCAAGCATAATTTTAACTATCATTGCTAATTGTATATGTATAATTGTATTTCTAATTAGAAGTCGTTCATTAAGTACGTACGCTTTTATTTCAATCCTTCTTCCCCTCCCCCTTTTTAGTACCCTCCACCTCAAGAAAAGAACCTACGCTTATAACTAGTTTGTAACGCATCCGTAACACTTATTAACCCGCCCCCCAATATTACGCAACAGTTTTGTACACCCCTTCCCTAAAAAAAATTTTTAAGTATTTTATGGGAGGGAGGTTCAAAATTTTACAAAATACAAAACAATTTTAAATATAATAGTGTCTATAATTCTCTGAGCTTCTTTGAGCTACTTAATTAGAACTTTTCAGTCTGTTTAATGTTTTTTTATCACCCTAATAGTTCCGTGTAAAATTGTATAAATTAACATCGTAGTACATAATATGTAGTAAATATGTAGTACATAATAAATTGTACATTGTAATAATAAATTGTACATGTAAAAATATTATTTTATAAATATAATTTTTTTTATATAACGACGTAAGCATGGTTGAGAAGATTCTGCTTCCGGCAAGTCAACCGAGGGTTTCAGGATTTCTTCTCGGTATCAAAATTATTTTTATTTATTTAATTATATTTCATCTAGATACATCAACTGATGGTTTTGGTTTGGTCACTCTTTTAATTAAAACAGTCTTCTTTGAAAAAGAAATGTTGCGTCACATAATCGAGACTTCCTCCCCCTCTAAACAAACCGTCACAAAATCGATTACCCCTCCCTCCTCCCCCTAAGCGTGAGGTAATTTATGGACGACCCCTTTTATTGATATATTGTAATTCCTAACAAAAAGTTTGCTTATTATTTGTTTATTATTTTCAATTTCGTTGCTGCTTTTTTATAGGGTAAAAGCTTTTAGTTAAAAGAAATTATTTCTTTAAATGTTTTTGATGACCACTTTGCCATGTTTTCTGATAATCTTTTTATTGTCTGTTGTTGTAGTAGAGCAATTTAATATTCGAAATTCTTGTTATTACAACTCAAAAATAAATTGTTTACTACGCAATCTTTAAAAACGGTAATCGAGGCTTGAAATGACTTTAAACTTGCAGGCTCAGTTGAAAAAAATGATTTGAATCCTAAATTTAGGATTTAAATTAGTTTTACTAAAACCTTCATCTTTAAGCGTCTTAATAAAATCTAATATACTTTTATTCAAGTGAAGTTTCATTTGATTTACTATTTCCATAGTAATACTATGTAAAACTTGCTGGAATACATGTTTTAATTTTATAAGCATATGAAGTTTTTGAAACAGGCTCGGGTATGCTTAAGCAAAAAATTAAAAGAGGCTCAAAAATGTGTTTAAACTTAACATCAATACTTTTCTAAAAATGTGCGAGTTACTAAAGGTTAATGGGTATAAGAAAAATAAAAAGTTGACTTATGCTCTGTATTTACTTTGGTTTTAATTTAGCTGAATTAATATTGTAGTATAATAATAAAAAATAAAACATATGAAGGGCTTATTGTGGAACAATGACTACTTTTTTCAAAAATCATAAATAGTATACGCAATAGCGAAAAAGATTTTAAGGCATAATTCTTAAGATTGGAGCTATAATTATAAAATCATCTTACTGTAAGCACTGATTTTATAGATTTAAATAAAACTTAAAAGTCATTTTTCTCGAATATTTGTTTTTGTGGCGTGTCATTGTTACTCAATAAGCCCTTCATATATACTTTATACAAATGTTATCAATGAAATCAAAGATATGAACTTTGCATTTCTTCTCGTACGGACCAACAAAGGTGTCATCTGGAAGAATTTTGTTGGCATCTTCATTTATAGCATCATCTACTTCCACCGGTTGAATATCAGGCTGATTTCCTATGGGTTAATCACTGCCATGATTTATGATGGATGGTGGGAGCACATCGTAACTATCAAGGCCCTCTGGTTTAACAAGCGAATCTTCTGAGCCATCAGAAGTCATTAAACACCCAGTCATTGTCCAACATTTTTTTCTTTGCTTGTCATACTTCAAAGTGTTTAAAGCTTTCCATGCTTCCCCTTCCCTATGTGTAATCAAAATTAGTCTCTCTTTTGCAGTGTAGGGCATTCCATTACTGAACCATGTATCAGAATGATTATCTCTATCAAGCTATTTTTGGTGTTCAATGGCAATAAGTCTTTTTAGAGTGGCAGCACATCCTGCGTCAACTGGTTGCAAAAGGTCAGTGGCACTTGGTAAACCGTACCAGAGAAGGCCTTTAGCAGGAGCCACAGCATCTTTAAAATTCTCCTGCATCTGTGCCTTTAAATTGTCTGGCAGAATAACAAATTTATCAACCTTTTGTTCTTTGAAAAATGGAAGGAGTGTTTTATCACACCAGTGCTTAGAAACGCTTTGGTCTTACCAAGCATTTTATTGGAAGTAAAAGTGAATATCTTTGGGCCATGCTTACTTTTTGTCTTTTAAAATGCCTTTTTCTTGACCTCAAAAAATGATGCTTTGATTGCTCTCCTCCTGGGCAAAAAATAGTTTGAAGGGAACATTGCCTTTTTTCCAATCATAAACCCGGTTATGAGATCCATGTATTATGTGTTGCACCTTACCCTTGGGTACATACTCGTAAGTTTTCTTACCATGAACAACAAAGAGAAAAGGGCTCTGGTCAACATTGAGCCTTTGTCCAGGTTGGTAATGTCCCCATGTTTTGTCGTAACTTGGATCTTTAGAACCTGTTCCGATACACTTTTCTATGCATGTCGCATGCCATTTCTGTAATAAAGGTTCCGTTTCTCTCTTATGTTTCTTTTTGTTTCTTTGTTTCGATCTTATATTTAACTCTTTTTTTTGTAAAAATCGAACTATAACATGATGTTTTATTTTCACATTTGGATCAATGTGAAAAAACTCCAAAGCCATGAAAAGTTAACAATATGACCTTTCGATCTGGCTTGTAAAAATTCTTTGTAAATAATTTCGTATAGTTCAAGATATTTTGTGAAACGCCTTCCCTTTAGAAATAATTTGCGATAGGATGATTCGGCATCTTAAATAACAGTTTCTTTTTTTAAGCGACACCAAATGACTCTGCTATAGTTCCTCATAACCAATAAACACTAATTGCTTCTGCTTTAAAGGCAGCAGTATATTGATGGCGTTTCTTATCAGCTAATTTGCTAGACTCTTCACTTTTTTTCATTGCACTAACAACTTTATTGAGTATGTTATTGAGCACATCTTTCACTGCTAGAGTGATAAGTTCTTCGTTATTTTGAAGAACTTGTGACTGTAAACGTTTACAATCTAGTTTGCTAATTCCGTGAACAACTTTAACATGAAAGCTAGTCTTTGTTGGCTTTTAAATAATACTTTGCAAGGTTCGCATTCAACACTAGTTTCAACAGCTTATAACAGCAATCGGATTGCACTCATTTCTCCTCTGTGGATAACATTTTTTGTGAAACCACACGTTGCTGATGTAGCCTGCTTTCTCTTTATTCTCTTTGACATTATTATTACTATTTTAAACAGCATCTGAAAATAAGACTTAAGGAATGAAAATAAGAAATAAAACAAACATTTTTAATAAGTTATTAAATAAACTACACATTAAAAGCGTGAAAGAAAAAGAAGAGAAAGAAAAAACTTCAGAGTGGCTCTTAAACTTTATGTTTTTCTGTTCAAGTATCGGGGTTTCGGTTTTGCAACACAATGACTTCATTACTTCATAAAGTCATTGCATTGCAAAACGCAAACTTCGGTTTTTGTTGTTTTTGTTGGTTTAAATTTAGAAAAATATATATTTAAATCTTTTAAATGGTTTATCGAGGCTCAGGAATTTGCTAACATATGCTTATTTTTTTCAAATCTAATTTTTAATGTCTTTAAGACGTATATATGACGGCTATGACTAGCACCAAAAGAAGTTATGTAAAAAAATGTCTATTAAACGTCTTAAAGACGTCATTCAAAAACAAGACCATTTAAAGACATAAAGAAGAAGGTCTTAATGACGCCTTGTTTTTGCTGGGTATTGAATTAATATGCGCATGCGACCGCAAAAGTGTGCATATTATAAAACAAACCTCACTTGAGTTAAATTGTTAAATGCGTGTTCTGTAAAAAATTCCCACCCACTCTTTTATTAAAACCACCCCCCTCTATTTACAAGACCCCTTTACTTTAGTTCTTATAAACCCCGGTGTATTAGATCTTAACTAATTTTCCCACCCCCACCTTTTTTTTACCAAACACCCACTATCCCTTGTAATAAGCACACGAGAGTAATTTTTTCATTTGTTGGAGAAGACGATGGAAAAACTGAATACCGAAGTTATGATTCAAATACATTTTTAAACTTAATATCAAAAGGTCCTTTATTTATATTTATTTATTCACAGATTGAATTTAGAGTGTGATAAATTAACGTTGTAAAAAAGTTTTATTTTGTACTAATACAATTATAAATTATAACAGAAGAGAAAAAAAATTTAACACTTCAATTATAACTTTTTTTAACTGTCGGTGGAGTATTATACAGTAAATAAAAATAAAAAAGTAAACACCGAAATAAGTTCCCTGAAAATAACGGTAATAAACTTTAAAACACTAAATATCCTTAAATAGCATCCTTAAAACATAACAGTAGATTCATAAATCCCAAATGAATGCATGTTATGCATCTCTGATATAAATTAAGTTTTAAACGATACTAAAATTATAAAGTTAATTCTATGTTTTTAAGAGAGTTTTAGCAAATGTCATAAACAATAAATAAAAAAAATGTTATGTTAATGCTAAAATGAAAAAAGTTATAATAAAATAAAATGCCAAAACATGTACGATTTTAAACTAAAATATATATATTTTAAATCTAAAAACTTCAACTAGAATATATATTTTAAGATTTTAAGAATGTATTGTTCGAAAAACAGAAAATTTGAAAGTATAGTTTATTAGAAAGTATAAGTTTTTATATATAACTTATTTCATGGTGAGTTTTTGGTGACAGTTATAGTGTGAAATCAGAAAAAGCGTAGATTTATATTAGAAGTAAAAATGCTAGTTTTAATTATCTCTGCAACTAAAGCCCGCGTAGTTCAGAGATTAGGGCACTAGTTTTGTAAACTAGGGGTCGAGAGTTCAACTCTCTTCCTTTTTTTTGCAATTTTTATTGGGGGTTGCTGAAAAACTCCCAAGTTTTTGTTTGAGTAGAAGTAGGTTTAAATAGTTAAACGTCAAACTGTACTTTTTTTTATGATTTAAATAAAAACTTTGCGTTAGTGTTCTAGATATCGACAGTTAACAGACGCTTGTGTCTTTATTTAAATCAGTTTATCCGAAATCTTGAGATTAAACGTATTGAGAGTTCTTATCTTAACTAAATTAACCGCCATCACTTGAATATGATTTATATAATTTGAGTTTTTAATAAAACAAACGATATTTCTTAAATGTGAGTTTCTAATAATTTAAACCCCATCGCTTTGATATAAATTATATATTTTGATGATGCAGTTTGACGTTTCAGAATTATATTAAATGTAGATCGAATCTAATAAATCTAGGATCTAAAATAGAGGTTTTTTTTTTTTTAATTTTTCATTTCTAAGGGGTTTTTATCTCAAGACAAATATACTGTCTCCTTATGATTAATAAAACAATTTTTTTTCCCATCCTTATTATAAAAAATATCTGCTAAATGTTATTTCATCTCTATTTAATGAGAACATAATTTTAAAATAACTAATTGTTTGGGAAGTTAAAATTATTTCAAATCCATCTTTTAACTTAGAAAATCAAGTAAATAAATATAAATGGACATGGAGGCCGCTTAACACACAAAATGCTAATAAAATAGATTTAAATTTATTTTTCTTCCTTTTTACAACTGATTAAAAGTAACATATTTTTAAAATATTTAATGTGTAGGCATAGGCGTCCAGAGGAGGGGAGGCGTAGGGGTCTTGCCCCTACTAAATTTATTAGTCAGCATATTAGACACTGGAGGCGGCATGATTAGATTTATAGTTAGCAAATCGCAACATTAGAGTTATCTTTTTTTATCTCCACTTTTTACAAAAATTGAATTTTTTCGTTTTTCTATTTTATTTATATTGAAAACATATTAATCTTTTAATACAGTTTTGCATGACATATTGTATTGTTCTATCTACTAAATAAGCAAATTTGAAAATGTTGTCTTATTCTCCAATCTCCAATCAACCAACCTTATATTTACAATTATGTAGTTGTACGGAATAATTTTGTTGTTTTTGTTATTTTCAAAATGGCAATTAAAAGCATTGACCAAGAAATGGAACATACTCTAAATCAAAACGAAGGTATTTTTTTACTTAATTAGTGTTATAATTTTGCGAATTTTTTATTTTGATTATCCAGGAGGCATAAAAAACAAAATAATTTATTATTTATGCATCCTGGATAATCAAATAAAAAGGTAATAGAGTTTTTTAAACTTTAGAGCTGCTTGTATTACACCTTCTCGTAGGTCACCCCATGGTGAAGTATCTAGGAAACGTAAAGCTAATACAAGTACTTGGAAACAAAATATAAGAAAAATGCAACGTCAGTTGGGTAAAGCTTATAAAAATTCGAAAGGTAAAAAAGTGCCAGAAAGATCTATCGTAACGCTAAAAAGTTGCAGATATTGTAAATTCAAATGCTTTACTACAATAAATGAGATCGAGCGTCAAGTTATATTTGATAACTTTTGGACCTTAGATGATGACGGTAAAAAACATTTCTATTTAAAAACTACCAAAAATCTGGAGAAAAAATGCTGTCGGTCAGCTGCTGGTGAAAGTTCTAGAAGAAAAACGTCTTATTATTATAGTATTTTTTTCTAATTTGCATTATAGAGTTTGTAAATCCTACTGCCTTTCAACATTGAATATTAGTAGCCAAATAATTTTTTACTTTCACAAATTCAACAAATGCTTAACTATTGGAACACCAATGCAATCAACATTTAAAAGACATATAAAAAAAAGCTTACCACAAGGTTCTAAAAAAGTCCATATAAACCTTTTCCTAAGAATTGAGGCTCATTACTTCAGGAAACAGACACATAAAGAATATATGGAAGTATCCTATATTCCCAGTGAGCCTCCCGCTAGCGGCCCAATGCTGGCCCAGTTACGCTTGCGACTACGGCTAAACGATTAAAGGCCAGTGCTGGCAAGCGATGGCGGCCGTCGATCACGGGCCTGCATCAAAACGGCCAATAGGCTGCTAGCCTTGGGCCAGCATTGGCCCGCAATCGTTCGCCAAAGCCGGCCTGCTTACGTTTGCCAGCACTGGCCTTTAATCGTTTGCCAGCACTGGCCCATTATCTGTTACCAGTACTGAACTGTGATAATTTTCCAACATTCGTTCGTGGTCGCGTGTTAGTATTAAAGTTAATTTTTACTAACTCATTCACTAGCAAGTTATTATTAGCTGTTTCTATACAAATGTGTTATCCAACATAACTCAAGAAACTTCTTGAAATTTATTTCAACATATGACGACAAAAATAAATAAGTATTTTCGAAATTTATTGCTAACCAAAATTGTGTTAAAAAATAATGAAATTATAAATAAAAAATGTCGTTAAAAGTTCAAATTGTTAATAATGCAAAGAACTTTTTATACAAAGAACGTTCCTCTCGAGCTTTTCGTCCGCCATACTGATCCGCAAAAAACTCAAAATATCATTTCAGTTAATGTTCAAACTCTTCTTCTGATGCTCTTGAGGTTAAAGCATTTAATTTCACAACATCTAAATAAGATAAAGTTAAACTGTGTGACAACATTGTATATATAGAATATATTTACATATTCAATAGTAAATAATTAAACTAAGATATGACTAAAACGTACATTTCACACACACGTATAAAAACGTTAAAATAAATTAACACTAGATATAAAATTTAAAAGAATATTTTTCATAAGACCCTATACACATAAGACAAGTTCATAATATTATCGAAAAAAAAAAATTATTTTAATTATGTTAACCTGGAACTAAAAAGATGTCAAAACTAAATAAAAATTTCAAAATTAATAATAATTTTATATAAAAAACATTTAAAAATAATAATTATTAAGAGTATATATATTTGCTTTTATTTTTAGTCAAAAAACCAAAGTTTTTTTATGAAATAATAATTTTTACATAAAATGATTACTATTTTTGAAAACTTTATTTAATTTTGAATTTTTGAGTACTAGTATCAAAATTTTCAAATGTGTTGTTTTATTATATAGAACACATTTTGGGTTCAACAGCAGACAATTTGAAAAGCTGCTTTTGCAATCACCCTAATATACAAATGTTATCTATAGAATGAAATTTCTTCCTACCCAATAACTTTAATGCCATTGCTTTCAATTCAAGCTTAATGTTTGCTCCTGACCAATCAATTTTCTCTATATTGGTGCCATTCACCATTGGAATAATATTCCAAACAATCTTCCTATTTTCGATTCACCTTTGAATGCTAATTTCATACTCTAAAATTTAAATAACGGGTGATGCGGAAGTTATCGGACAAAATAAAAACGTTAATAACTTATTTATAAATAAAATAACAAACTACTATAATATTTTTTTAAAATAAAGCATTTATCTTTTAATAAAAATATATTCTTTTTTATATAAAAAAACACCGCCATCTGCAATTGATCTCAATTTTGCTCTGACGTCTTTCAAATGCCACTGTAAAAAGTTTAAATGAATTTCTTGTAGTTTTAGTTTAATGCCATCAATCAAAACTTGCTCTGTTGAAGCTTGCCAATCTCCCGCGTAAACTTTCTGTGCCAAATGTCCCCAAAATTTTCAATTGGTCGTGCTTGAGGCACATTTAGGGGATTGGATTCTTTATCAACGTAATAAACATATTGGACCATCCAATTTAGAGAATCTTTAGAATAATGAGAACTTCCTAAATCTGGCCAAAATAAATAATTAAAGTCTCCATGATACTTGTGAAAAAATGAAAGAAGTCGTTTTTTCTAAACATTCATTAATATAGATTGATGAATTGATCGCTACAGCCTTGGACGTGCGAAACAATGGCTCGGACATACCACGGTCAGATATGGCTATCCACATTAATATTTTTTTGGAAATTTCTCTTTTCCTATAAAACGAACACTTTCTGGGCATGTCTTTTTGCTGTTTGTGTAATATACAGATTTTCCAGGCATGTTGTCCCCTGCAAAATAATAGTATTTTTCGTCATCGATGACTAGATGCGATTTTGTGTTATAGAGTTGGTTAACTAGTTTCTTGCTTCTTTTCTTTGCCTTTATGTGTTGTTCTATAGTGTATTTTGGAGTCTTTTCACGTTTTCTATATTTAATTTTCATTTTTTTAACTGACGCCCAATTGTCGATTGATTTACACCGAATTTAATACCTATTTTTCTCTGACTGACCCCTTTTCGATTGCTGACAAGTCTCGTTAATTCGGCTTTCTTTTCTCTAGTCTAGAATGTCGGACGACCAGGGTGCCTTCTATCAGAAAACGATTGAACAGTTTCAAGTCTTTTTAGGTTATCATATATTGTACTTCGAGCAAATCCTTCTTTTTCAAAATGATTTACGATTTTTTTTTTTTTATATTAAGTTTATTTACAAAAAACATTTTTAGTCGCTTTCGAAAAGATTCTCGTTCAGCTGCATTTAACCTCATTTTAAATAATTGTGTTTCAAATGATAAAGTTTATATTTTATAGAACGTTTATGCCTACGCATAAAACCACAAAAACTAATTATTATGCTCAAATAATGAAATTAGGATTTGTCCGATAACTTCCGCATTATCCGTTAGACATTTTACAAAAATAAAAAAAATAAATAGAGAAAGTATATATATATATATATATATATATATATATATATATATATATATATATATATATATATATATATATATATATATATATATATATATATATATATATATATATATATTTATATATATATATATATATATTTATATATATATATATTTATATATATATATATTTATATATATATATATATATATATATATATATATATATATATATATATATATATATATATATATATATATATATATATCGTTCACACTTACCAGTACATTAATAATTTTCTTATCTGAATCAATATCTTTATTTAATTAGGTCAAACTTTCGTCGTCGTTTACTGGAGTCCTAAAAAATTCATTTTAAAATAAGCAGCTCTTTTTCAACTGCTGTCAAAACTTCAAGTAAATTTTTTTTTAAAAATTAGAGTTAAAAATAACAAAGCATTATAAAAATAACTCTAAGTATAAATTGTAAACGAATGCTCCTAACCAGCGCAATGAAGTGTTCTTGTATGTGTGCGTGTATGTGTGTTTGTGTTTCAATTTTAGCATTAGATGCAACTGATGATGTAAAACTGATTTAGGGAGCTAAGAAGGCTTTAATTCATCCAGCAACTGATTTAATTAACAACTGATTAGCACGCATTAAAGTTGATATCACCTCAATAGGCAACAATAAGTTATTTACATTTTTCTTTAAACAAAGTACATTTTTTAGAATTAAAGCGCTAAAAATAAATTAAGAAATTGTCACCTTATAAAGCATTTTTTTTAATAAATTCTTCATTAAAAAAAAAAACTTTCTTGTCAATAAAATACAATACCATAGAAGTGGATGGGTCTCCATCCCAACAGTTGTCTAACTCATTGCTTTTGAAAAAAGTACTTCCATCAACTTAACTTCATAAATTTTGATGCAAATTTGTGTCCTGGGTACATAAACTGACAAAAATTAGAAACAGAGCCTTGCTTCAAAAAGTTATTTATTTTTAAATTATCTGAAGAAGTTTAATTTTCAATACATAAAAATGTCAAAGGAGGAATAGCACGGGCTGGAGCAAGTGTCTTTTTTTATTATTTACAACTTTCTTAGTTTTTAGTAAGTGTGGAGTGTCAGTTCGCGACGTTAGAATTATCTTGTTCTAAGTCCATGTTTTTGCAAACTGAGAAAATCGATGTCAAAGTTTGAGTTTGTTTGCTGCTAAGTTGAAAAAATTATTTGGGAATTAAAGATTTTCTTTAGATTTATGATTGTTCCGTTGTTTATTTTTAAATAAAAAAAACTTATAAAAATTTGGAGATAGAACAAAATAACTTTGGTATTTTGTAAAATACAAAAATGTTATTTTGTTACATCTTATATATTAAATATATTAACTACATTTTTTAACAAAGACATGTTGAAAATCGATGAAATTTTGTTCTAGGTAGTCATTCTTCTTACGCAGTGCTGTTGCACCCCTACGCCCCTAAATTAGGGTTGTTGGGACCCGGCGAATCTATGGGAACTCTTTTTAAAGTAAAAGTAGTTTTGTTTTTTTTGTAATACCTAAAAATGGAATTTTTTTAAATTTATTTTGGGAGGGGTTCCGACCCACTAGCTATTGCACTGTTCTTACAAGTTTGTTTGATACCTCTTCGCGCCGGCTCTGAACAAGACTAAGACATCTAATTTAAAACAGAACACTTCGCTACATAACAAAAAAAGGGTAATATATAGCGTATAGGAAAGGGATGAAAAATATTTATCAAAGAAATAGCTTTTTTAAAATTTTCTACCAATTATTTAAGTCTTAAAGATATTAACACAACAATTAAACTAATCTAATTACAAACAACATGCAAGATGAACTTGATTTTATTTTTCGTATAACTGTGATTCTATTACAAGAGTTTAAGTATTTATTAAAAACTATTATAAATAATAAGCTAAATAAGGAATATTATCAAGATTTCTAAATAATATTAATAATTATGTTTTATATATCAATACTAAATAATTAATAGAGAAAGTCATATATAAAATCACTTTATTAATGCCTTGTAAAATGCAATATCAACAGCAGGCATGTATGAATACCTGGAAATGATATCATTGGCTTTTTCAGCAGATAAAGACTGATAAGGAGTACGTAAGCAAGCTGCCATTGGTATATTTGTCTTTAATGGTTTGGTAATAATGCTTGATGCTGCTCGCTTGACAAACTTATTAATACGAGCTTGTGAATAATTGTCTGAAAATGAGATTTTAAAAAAAACATGGTATGGCAGTCCGTTTCGATAAACAAGATTTTTAACTCTTGTATAAGGCACTAACTTATAACTTGAAAAACCAGCAACAACTGAAAAACTCTTCACATCTATTAATTGCATTTGGTAAACAGAGAATGGTTTTTTAGTCCAAAGCTTTCTAGTCCAAGTGGACTAAATATTTCTGCAACAGAAAAGATTTTTCAATTTGACTATGAATGTTATCACATTCTTGAATGCTGGAGTGACCTGGCTCGCAGAACTTTTGCTCAATGACTTTAATTTTGTTTTACGTTTAATCAGCTTTACGTTTTCTAGGTATTCCACCATAGGGTGACCTACGAGAAGGTGTAACACCAAGCGACTCTAAAGATTAAAAAACTCCATTACCTTTTTACTTGATTATCTAGGATGCATAAATAATAAATTATTTTGTTTTTTATGCATTCTGGATAATCAAAATAAAAAATTGGCAAAATTATAACGCTAATTAAGTGAAAAAATACCTTTGTTTTGATTTAGAGCATGTTCCATTTTTTGGTCAATATTTTTAGTTGCCATTTTGAAAATTACAATAACAACAAAATTATTCCTTAAAAATATGTAATTGTAAATATATGATTGGTTGATCGGAGTTAAAATAAGATAACATTTTCAAATTTGCTTATTTAGGAGATAGAACAGTGCAATATGGCATGCAACACAGTATTAAAAGTTTTATATGTTTTCAATATAAATAAAATAGAAAAACATAGTGCAAAACTATTCAAAAACTATAAAAACTCGATTTTTTCAAAAAGTGGAGATAGAACAAGATAATTCTAACGTCGCGAGTTTCTGAACTTAAATATACAAATTTGTGATAATATACATCTCTACGAAATAATGAAAGTAAACCAACATCATGGTATGATGATCATTATCTAAATTACACATGATCATCATAATTATGTAATGATGTCATCATCACAATCATCATAATCATAATCATCACTTGGTATGATAAAGACTCTTCTTAAACCTGTTTTTTTCTAAATTTATCAGACCTTCACCCTTGTTCTTTGAAAAAAAGTCTGAAGAAACTTTTGCTATAGGTAATTTTTCTCCTGTTTAGTCATATGCAACTAAAAAAATCAAAATAGTAAAAAATTGTAAGAAAATTACTTCAAAATAACAAACAAACAAAAATTTTTATAGTTTAAAAAAATATATTTTTGTAAAAGTATACATAAAATCACTAACAAGAGTAATACAAAATACTTGTATTATAATCAATCCAATCATCTATATCATTTTCACACTTTTTAATGGCTAAGTTAATGCTGTGGGTCTTATGGGAGCATGGCCATCCACAAATATTATTTGTTATCCATTTTTCAGGAAAAACAGCCACTGAATTTTTATTCATTAATAAATTAAACAATATGATAAGACTTATTCTTGGTTTTCCTAGAAATAAATTATATGCTAATTGTAGTAATAAATTATATTAAAAATAGTAATTATAGTCATTAAGTGTAATTGAGACACAACATAATAAAAAATAAATTAAATTATGAAAACTTTTTTTATCAAGAATAAAAATCAACTATGTACAAGTTCCAACGAACTATAACATGTGCAGCAAGACACACTTGAGAAAAATGTCGAAAATTTAATTAATAATATATATATATATATATATATATATATAAGTTAAATTAAAAAAGTTGTACATTCTTTATTTAGTCGATAAAATTGCAGTTCTTGAGATTAAAATGTTTTATTTATTATAATAAATAAAAAGTTTTTATCGCAGTTAGATATATCTAACCTTATAAAAACTTTCATTTTTTACTGACCGTGTTTTTATTAAATAAGCATCTTTTGCATATCAGCATAACTTTTATACAAAAATAAAGCATAGTAATATTTCGTTGCAATAACAAAATATATCTTGCAAAAGTTTAGTTTCGTTTTTATAGTATCATCATGGACAACGAGAAAAGCTTTTAAATAATAATGCAATTATGGCAAAACGACATTCAGCCAAAATTCTGTATTCAACACATTCAGGCAAGTGCTGGCCAAAAATAAAATGCCGTCGCAGTGGCTTACAAGCCAGAGTTCTGGCATTTCGTTGCACACCACTGCGACTCATTGCAATAATTTTCCTTACATAAAAAAGTTGCTGAAGTTCCTTGAGTCGCTTGCCAGTCTCGCGCCAGTAATGGCTCGTTACTAATATAGTCGCAACGGCGTGCCATGATTCGCCAGAGTTCTGGCCTGGAGTCGTGTGCTGTGGGTTGTAACGGTTTTTCCAAGATTCATTACCAACCATGAAGTTAAAGAAGTATTTATATAGTTTTTAAAGCGACCGTATACTGCCTTACCCAGGGGCTGCAAATTATGTGTGCAATGAGGTGAGAAGATAAACATTACTATTCCATTATTTTTTACCAAATCTAATCCTTCAATACTAAGATGGCGTTCGTGATTGTCAAGCAACAATAAATAAGGTTTTCTTTAGTGCATTTTGTATTGCCTAAAAAATGTGTTATATATTTTACAAAGTTTTGTTCTTTCATCCAACCACTTGCATTGGCATCTCCTGCACTTCCTGTTGGTGCTCCTATTAGGAAATGATCTTTAAAGTTTTTTTTTATTAATATATATAAAACATAATCAATGATTTAAAAGAATATTCAAAAGAAGCTTTTAACTCTACAAAATCTAAGTCCTTACTGAGTTCTATCTATCTGTCTAAAAATAATTAATACCCTAACCCTAGCAGTAAGCAACCCGTAATACGGGTTAGTAATAAATAACAATTTGACTTGATATATTATCTGAAAAATATAAAGTAAAAATCATCTATTTGGGCTGCCATTGTCCCAGTTTTTTCGCTGAAGAACGCTATAAAAGTTTTAATTAGTTATGCTCTCCTCTGTAAAAATTGGAACAATAGCAGCCTTAAGCTTTTATTGGTCTTGGCATTTAGTAAAGACAGCGTAACTTTAAATATTAGGTTGTTTTTAATAACAGCAAGCACCAGAGAAAGAAAGCCAAGTATAACTTACCAATACCAAAAGAAGAAAAAAAAGATAATCTCAAACTACAAAAGCATTGTGTTCATGAATTAGCACTATAATTAGAATTTATAACTGGTAACTGTGTAAGAAAAAAAAAAGAAAAAGATACGTAGCTTAACAAATTCTATTATTCATATTTTGATACTGATTATAGTAAGATTTATACTTAGTTTTAGTTCTAAAGTGTCTTGAGTAAAAAATAATTAACAGAAATCAAGACTACCGAGCACTATATAGTGCCAAGTAATACCACAACTTAGTAAGATCTCTTGACTGGCAAAGATAATTAAATAAAACTTACAAAAATAGTCTAAAGTGGTAAACATATCTACAAAGTAGTAAACATATCTACAAAAAAAAAATCAACAAAAACCTGCAATCCTAATAACAAAGATATTATTTGGCAATAAAAACAAAAACACAATGTTGAATCTTACTTAGTTTTTATCTATAAAACAATTTTATTTAACTACTTAAGGAAAAAAAAACAAAAAAATAAAATGAAAATGCCTCATGCTAAGCAATATATTTAAAAAAAAAATCAAATGCAATTACCTTAGAACATATATGATATATAAACCTCTAGAATTTAACTCATTAGCTTAACCACTGGTTTACCATCGAGGTCAAAAATAAATAAAAAAAAATTATAACAATTTATTACAATTATTATTCAAAATAAAAACCTCTAACAATTTAATTTAGGATTTATTAATATCCATATTTTTTTGGCAATGTCAGTTACTATATTTTTATCCAAAGTAATAAAAAAAAATGAAACCATTCAAGAACAAATTTAAAAATGTAAATATATATTCGGATACCTTAAAAAGAAGCATAGCATAACATTCTTTTGACAACTTCCAACATAATTTTTTTTACTTTCTACGACTTTTTTCTATTTTCTATACCTTATTTTTTTTATCTTAGGAAAATATACATATAGATACAGAGAAATATAAAATATACTGAAATGTACACAAATTTATGTAAATACACTAACATGTCCACAAATAACAATCTTAATTTATTTAAAGAAAAGAAAACAGACTATAAAAATTAGAAAAAATACGAATAACCAACAACAAACTAACATTTATTTAAATTTTTATTGTAAAATTAAACAAAGAACAACATCAACTCCACTTGTAAATAAAATTGTATCAGTTCTAATCGCCTTGCAGACCTTGCTTGAAAGACCACACGGAGTAAAGAAATGCTTTTAGAAAAGCCTAGAAAGTTCTTTATTAAAAACCAAAGTGAAACGACACTACTATTAAATTAGCGTATTCATATTAAGATTAAATATATAAAAACAAACATATAATAACACAATTATATCCTAAACCACAATTCATTCATGCAAGAGGAACTATTATACATTTTTTGAAAAGCCAGAAACATTTTTTTCAAAGAGCAAAGGTTTTAACAACACTATAAATAAATTTTATTTATAACAAAATATTGTCATGGCTTTTATTCCAATTATTAAAAGCATGTGAAAGCATGAAACTACTCATAAATATCTTTTAATTAAGAATTATAGTAATTATAATTAAAAGATATTTATGAGTAGTTTATGATTAGAAATTTAATCTAAGAATTATAGTAACTTATATTTTCAATATTAACATCTATAACACAAAGCTTTAAATTTAAAAGTACAATTTAAAAAAAGATTACAATAAACTAAATACTTAATAAAATTTTAAAAAGATTTTATATAACCTATCATTTCAAGCTACTAAACATTATCTACGTAATGTCTACTTAAACATTTTTAACTCGTACCATAAAAGGTCATGACTTTATGGGTTGCCTACTGCAAGACTACACTTAGACCTTAAGCAGTAACACCGCTTGACTGGTAAGGTTGACGAATCTTGCTCTAGATCTATATATCAAATATATTGTGTTTTGTAGTTATACTAACTTTAATTTTATATAACATATAAAAACACCTCATTTAACAATCATGTACACATTAGATAAAATACATTTCATACTATTATAAAAACATTTATATAAACACATTTATAAAACAACTATATAACATATATCATCACATACGCGTATTTATCACAAACATATATGCAAACCTTTAACAACTAAAAACAACATTTATTAGCATTAATTATTTTTAATGTAACAAAGAATGCAGACTACAATTCACAACATTGTAAGGAAAAAGGTGAAACCATTTAAGAAAATCAAAAATTTCTAATAAACAAAACTACAGATACTTTGAAATGAAGCATAACACAAAATTCTTTTGACAAATTCCAGAAGAATTTTTTTTAATTTTTCTATTCCTCATTATTTTTCCTAGGAACATAAAATATACAACATAGATAGAGAGAAATATAAAATAGGTTGAAATTAACGCACACTTATTTATATAAACTTACATGACCCCAAACAACAGTCTTATTTTATTTAACTTTTCGTTTTAAATTCATTGATAAAATTTTATACTTATTATTCTTTCTACAAAAAATAATCTAATAATCTTAATCTATAAACAATTTAACTTCTTCTAAAAAATGAAAACAGGCTATAAAAATTAGAAAAATAAAAACAAACAACAACAAACAAACGATTATTTAAATTTTTATTTTAAACAATGAACAACATCAATTCTTCTTAAATATAAAAGTATAACAGCTCTAATTCGCTTGCTGACCTGACTCGAAAGACCGCATGGCACATATATAACCGCGCACAAAAAAAGTCTAGAAACTACTTAAAAACTAAGAAATAGTGTATTTTACAGAATACAGAACCGTAAGTAACAACACGAACAATAGGCGAAACTATGCGTAACTATGCGCACTAATAATTTTCATTAGCGTATTAATATTTAGATAAACAAATAAAAATGACAAAATACAAAAACGAAAGAGCGTGTTTATATAAATTTCTTATTTTTAAAAGTATTTCGGAATATTGTTATTAAAAAGAATGAATATTTTTAATTTCTTTTTAAAGACTGGGAAAGTGATTGATAAATCAAAATTAGGTAAAACGATTTTGTTCCAGAGATTGGGTGCACGATAAGCTATACAGAACTGATTGAATTTTGTTCGACAATAGGGTTCATAGAGTTATCATTTCGTAGCGTATACTTATTTTTTGTTTTTAACGTAATAAAATCTTAAAAAATGTGTAATGATGGATTGATTTTACATTGAAACATTAAACATAATATTTTATATACATTCACTTCATAAATATTAATTACTTTATATTTTTAAATACAAAACTTTGAATGCGTAAGTCGATTTTCAAAACAAAATAAGCGTATTGCATGTTTCTGAAAATGATAACTCTATGAAATATGTTTTGAAAATTATATAAACATTATTATACATATTATAAAAACCGAACGCAAAAAAAATTATCACATCTTAAGCTCTTGTTTGGATATTATGCGCTGACAAATTCTATATAAGAATGTTAGTTTAAAAATCTCCGTAATGATATGAATTTTTTTTTGTGGTTTTAAATACGATAATTTTCATAGCTGTTTTTGATAATTTAATGAATACATTTTAATGACGCATAAATTTTAATTACTATTATTTAGTATTACTTTGAGGCCTACTTTTTGTGCGCCCGCAAATAATAAACCTACAAGAAAAAGATTTTCATAATAAAAATTAAAACATTAAAAATTTTATCTACACTATTATATCAATTTATAACATTAAAAATTCCTTTAATGTTATAAATTGGTATCATCGTGTAAAGTCGTGGATGAATAAATTTGCATACTTGCGCAAAATAGTTTTTAACCATTATGCTACCCAGTAGGCACGCAACGTTTTATTCACGTTTCAATCACGTGTATTTTAGGTGACTTCGTCCAGGTTACTATTTTACGTGAAAGTTACGTGAAAGTTACGTGCCAAAATATCGCGTCTAACGGAACTTTTTTTATTCTCAAAAAAAACCTGTGGTAAGAAATATAAAATTATTTTTTTATTATATTATTTTATTTTTTTATAGTATAGTTTTTGTATTCATTATATTAGTTATAATTATTTTACTTTTATGATGATATAATTAATTTTTATTGTAGTTTGATCATAATTAAAAAAAAAAAAAAATTGGTCTATATAATATCTTATAACGAAATGCTTTTAAAACTAAACTAAATAGTCCAATATATTTTAAGTTGTAAATTAGAACTTGTAATATCTAATATCCAAATTGCATCAAATTAAGTTAAATAAATTAGTACCAAGCGTCCCTATTTGCCACACAAATAAGATTAAACTCAAATACAAGGTATGCTTTTTTTCTACTTTATGATATTATATTTTAGACTGGTGAATTTGTCCATTTTGCTTAATTATTTTAGTACAAAATAAGTTATGTTATAACGAATTTAATATCAAATTAAGTAAGCTACATGGACAAATTATAAGTTCTAGCAGAACTTATTCTTGATTCTTGAGCAATAATAATGTCTGTAGAACTTCTGCATACATTATTGCTCAAGAGTCGATTAGATAAAAACCATAAATAGATTTTCTTCTATTATTTGGTTTTTATCAACAAGGTTAAAGAATTTATCCAAGATAATATCAATAAACAAATGTGTTATGTTATTTATTATTGATATATGTATATATTATTACTATATACTTTATCTTTTTGTAATATATGACATCTTGATCTTGTGCTTTACTTGTTAAAAAAAGTTAATACTTATTTATTTCATTTTTTTATGTTATTTAAATATTATATGATTAAAATATATATTTGATTTGTTCAATGTTTTCCCCACAAAAAGATATTATGATGCTATTGTATTTGAAACTGCATTATACTTATCTTTCAATGTTGACAACCTTCCAATATGTAAAGCAAGTTTCTCTCAAATAAAGCATTGCTTTTTTGAAAAATTGTTTCATGATTTAGATCAAAAATATAGCAACACCAGAAAATCTTGTTGCCAAAACAGTTGGCGACTCACCATGTAAGACTTGTGTTAAAAGTATGTGATTTAAGATAATTATTTAATAATCATATTATTGTTTAAGTTTTTACTTGTTTTTTTTTAGCTAAATTTGGTGTCGCTAGCTATTATTGCAGAAAATATCGACTTACTCATTAGATAAAGTTTGATGCATGCTCTTACCCGGTTTCCTTCTTCACGATTAAATCATGTATATTTTAGGTGACCTCGTCCAGGTTACAATTTTACTTGATTGAAGCATGAAAGTTACGTTGCCAAAATATTGTGTATTTTGGATCTTTTTTTATTCTCAATAAAAACCTATGATTAGAAACTTGGAAAGATATTCTTTATTTTATTTACTATTTTTTATATATAAGTTTCAGGGATTATTTTTTTTTGGATACTCCCGGAATACCCGGAAAAAGATAAATTTCAGAAATATTTTTCTGAAATTTATCTTTTTCCAAATATCCGAAAAGTTTTCCATACATGCAAGTTAAAGTATATATTATTGTCATCAACTTGGCTGAATTCAAAATTAAGAGAAAAATTTGAGGGAAATTATTCTGAATTTTTTCAGGATATTTTCCGCAAACAATTTTCAAAATTTTTTAAATATAATGATTATATGAAATATGTAGTTTATATATTCATTATTGTAATTACTTTTTATTATACTTTTATAAAAATATAGTTATTTTGCATTGCAGTTTTATAATAATAAAAAAAGTATCAGGGTATAAGATATCTTATAACATCGCAATGCATTTTTGACAAAAATAAAATGTCACATATATAATATTTTATCTAAACATATTATATTGTTTTATATCTAAGTTTTATCAATTTAGGTTTAATAAATATATTACAATGCTTAATTCAAAATCGTGTAACGTTATGACAGATAATTCTCATATTGCAACATGCAAAAGATCAAACCCTAATACAAGGTATACTTTTTTTTTCTACCCTATTATATATAATTTTTTAGACTGTCAAATTTGCCGATGTAATTACTTTAATAATAAATAAGTTATTATATCTTATTTAATATTAAATTTATTAAACTACATGACAAATGATAAGTTCTGTATAAAATATTATTGACTAGGACGATCCAATGGTATTGTTATGTTATTGCCTAGGAATATCATTCTGTAGTAAGACACAATAACCTTTTAACTTTTAAAGTTTGAGAAAATTCACTTTTCCCTCTCTTCGTCTTTTTTTGTGATCGCACGCTGTAGCAAGAATTTAATTTAGTTCATATCTTGTTGGAGAATGCAACTTGATTCTGAGTTGAATTTTTAGCACTCAGTATTTATTGGTGACCTATTTTGACAAAACTTTATTATACATAATTTTAGTTTCATACTTAATATATTATATATAATTAGGGGTAGATGAGGCTCCTTAGCCGTGGTGAATGTTTCCACAGCTAAAGGAGCCTCAAGATGAAAATCTCACCATGGGTAGGAAAATCATGATATAAAATCCCCACTATAATGTTGTGTGGTTATGTGGTAACTATAACATTTTAAAAAATTGTTATAATTTTTCTGTGTGCATTCTAAAATTACATTTAATGTTCAAAACTTTGTAGAGTACTCATTGAAAGCAACTTCGTGGACTGTCACCTTTGCATCTAGTGAGTTAATGTATGAACAAGTTAATGCAGAAACAAGTGCAAATAAAAGAAGATTGAAAACAAAGAAAACAAATCATTTAATCAGATGTTATCACATAAGGTGAGTACAGATCTTTTTCTAACCACGCAATCAGTTATTAACTTTATATATAGATATATATTTATCTAAAGACAGATATAAATATATATAGATAAACAATATTTTTTTTGGCTTGTATTTATTATTTTGTACTTCTTTTTTTTATTTATATGTCGACTTTTTTGTTACGTCTTTTTTTAATAAATCCTTATTTATTTTTTAGCAATAAGAGTATAAAATTAGAAGGCAAATGACTTTTTTTATTTTTCTACATTGTACGTAGTATTGTTTTCTTAAAATTATTTAATGATTTAGAAAAAGAAAACAACTAGAAAATCTTGTTGTCAAAATGGTTGGCAACTTACCAAGTAAGATTTGTTTTAAAAGTTTGTGATTTAAGATAATTATCAAATAATCATATTATTATTTAAGATTTTATTCGTTTCTTTTCAGCTAAATCTGATTCATTAGATAAAGTTTGATGCGTACTCTTCCAGGAGACAATATCGACTGATTCGTTAGATTATGTTTGAAGCGTGCTTTTATGGGAGAATATATCGACTGGATCGTTAGATTAAGTTTGAAGTGCGCTCTTTGTGGATCGAAGCATGCTCTTCGTAAGTTGCAGATCAATGACTTTGTACTTATTACTTATTGGATATAAGGAGGATATTTTAACAAAAGTGCAGCTTTTATTACAAATTCAAAATGTTAATGTCAAGAACTAATATACTGACTAATAAAACCATGTAATTTAATACGTATTAAATATTTCCTCGATGATGAGTTTTATTCTTTATACGAATCCAAACGCTTCGTTTTTATAAAGCATAGTTATTGCTTAAATATTACGTTTCAAAATTAACATAAAAAGCACGTCTTTTAGACAGTTCGTGGGGACCAAAAAGTCACCTAAATATCACGTGCCAAAAGTAACGTGAAAAACACGTCCATAAATCACGTGAATTGGTCATTTCATGGGGACCAAAAAGTCACCTAAATGTCACGTGCCAAAATAATGTGAAATTCACGTTTTTGTCACGTCGCTGTGCCTACTGGGTACATTATTATTAGTCAAGTTTATAAAGTTTGGTGTTTTAAGAAAGTGACTTAAGCAAGTAACTAACCGTAAAATAAACAATTGCTAGGAATTTTAAGTGTCATAGTCAACCAAATAAAAAATCTAAATCGCCACTAAATTCATATCATGAAAAATACTCAATCTGGTTATAATGGGAGTAAACCAAAAATTATTCTAGGTATTACTTTTTGTCCAGTTAATATGTATTATGGTTAATAAAATATGTGGTTGCTAAGTAATTTATATATTCATAGCCCAAATAACATTCATGACCTAAAATTATAAAATAATATTTCCATTGAAACCGCAATTCTTAAATTAGCAAACAGTACAAAATAGTCATTAAATCTCTTTTATATAAAGAAATATTAGTTTTGTCAAGCAAAAGTGAAATCCGGCCCTCTGTGTAAAGTAAATAAGCATTTAAGAGATTTTAAATGAATTTGAATCCTCACACTTATAAGTGTGAGGAATCAAATCCTCTTAAATCAATTTTTCTTTATTTCATTATAAGTAAATTTATTGCGTGAAATAACTTGTAGACAACCCCATTATCGATTTGACTTTGAAAGCACATACTACGTTCGAGTAAAACTGCTGTGAAATTATCGTATTTATGGTTTAATTCTGAATCGTGACGAACATGTATCTATACGGATTTTAATCCCGAAACTAAAACTAGATGTGCCCGTCTGGGGTGCACAATTGTACGGTTACATACAAAAAGGTAGCCACAATTTTATTTTTTATTTTTATCCTATTTTTAAAGAATTTAAATAGTAAAGCATGCATACTTAAAATTTTACACAAGTTTGATTCGAATTTTGTAGTATAGGTGCTTATAAGTTTTTTTCAGTGATTTTATTGCATTTAGAAAGTTTAATTTATTAAAAAAAAAAAAATTTATGGAATTTTTTATTTAACAAATAATAAATTTACGCTGATTTTTTTTGACGAAAAATAAATTTCGGAACAAAGCTTTCTTTTTACTTTACGCTATGCAGTGTTAATTTCCTTTTAAAATTAGCAATTTTTTGACGCTATTGTCTGATGATAGTACTGTTCAAAAGTTATGTAATATAACTAACAAACAAAAAGTTATCAATCAAATCCATATAGGCTGAAAATAAATTTCAAGGTAATTTATCAAATATTAATATATACTATTTATATATTAAGTAAACGCCCACTTTGATTTTTTTAAATTCTTTGTTTTTATTTCTTTTCTTTAGTTTCTCTATTTTTATTATTTTTTTTACCTACGGTTCTTTTGATTTTCTATTTTCAAAATTTTTATCTTTTTGTTATAAAAAAACAACAGCTTTTCTTAAAGCCTCTCCAATGATCATAATCGTATTTTTCGTGTTGAATCTTCTCCATTTAAAGAAGATAAATAAATGAATTTGTAATAAGATTTCAGTATTCATAAGGAAAACAATAGAGAAATATAAAGACGGAACTAGTTTAGCTGAAGATTTTAAATTTTGTTGGATTAGCGTTGAGAGTTTTGCTGGCCTAGGTCAGCGGGGTGCGGTTTAAAATGTAACTCGCTATTTTAGCAACAAATCAAAACAGTCTTCCTCTCGCACCATTTCCGTTGATATTTCATTTGTATTTTCTCCAAAAAAAAAATACTTATTATCAACATTCCCCCTTTCTTTATTCCCCTCTCCCGCTTCTTTCACATTGAAAAGATTTCGAGACGTCAATGTGGAGATTGGGGGCTTGGTAGGACTTGGCTTTAGGTATTCTTTTTTATAAAAAACCTTTTTATTTTTTTAAAATACTGAATAGATACTTTAGTAAAAATACTAAAATATAAAGATATATTGGTTTCAAATGGCTTAACTTCTTAGTTAAATAAATTTTATGTACATCTTTTATATTTCGTTAGAAAGGTAGTTTACTTCTTTTCCTGGAAAAATAAAAAGATTGGCTTATATTTACTTTGATAAAAAAAACCTTAACTTAATTTAGATCTTTAAGGTTCTGTGTCTGAGCTGCAAACACTACCTGTAGAGGTCCAAATCGAGTAAAACTTAATTGTACTTTTTAATAAATAAATTCAAAATTTTCATTTCTCAAAATAGTAATAATTCTAATAATAGATTCATAAAAAATGTTATTACATATTTTTATGCTTTTAAAAAAAGTAATTTTCAAGGTGTTTTTTAAGCATATTAGGTTTAAAATAATTTTATTAGATATTTCATGATAAAAACTGTTATTTTAATATTTAAATTAGCTACAGCATTTAATGAACTGATGTATTTTAATATCGCACAATAAATAAAGCAATAGTTTTTACTAAAAATATCAAATAAATTGTATTAATGATAAGATACTCTATGTACCTTGAAAAAAAGAGTAAAAATGATAAACGGCTGCGCTTGCCCGCAGCCGTTTATCATTTTTAGTAGGAAAATATTTTAGCAAAAAAGCAAAAACTTCTAACATTTACCTTATTTCTCAAACCACAGCTGTAAACTTCCATTTATTATAAATCAATTATAAAAATATTAATTAGGCTTTCAAAGTATGAAGAAAAATATTTTAAAACTACGCTTCTTGCCATAAAAATGTAGAGAAAAAATACTCTTTAGACTCTTTAATGTGATTTTTATTATTTTCTGTATGTTTCTGTAAATAGGGCTGAAATTCAGCCCTTCTTTGTTTAATTTAATATGGGTTGTGATGCCACCCAATAACATTTTCATCCTTTAAAATTTCTCAACTTGAAATTTTATTCTCTTTCTTTTATAAAAAATGACGTTTATTTTAATCAAGTTGCATATATTAATCATAAAAGAATTTATTTGCTGTGGTTTACCATTTATAAATAATTATCAAGAAAACATATTTTAAATTGATACACAACTTTGCCCTAGTCAAAAAGTCCTATAGGATCATATAAGAATTTCAAACAAAAAAATGTTTTTAATATAAACCCCATTAAATTAAAGCACATAAGTTAAAAAGAGTTTATAGTTATCAAAGTTTTTTTTTGTTGTTCCAAAATCCTATAAGTCCTATAGGATTTTTTGGCTAATGTGTACTTCTGTTAGAGTGTGTTCTGTTAGGTGGTCTAAAAAAAATTCTTTAAGAATATTGAAATATTTTCCATTTGCAACAGTCTTGCGGGATCACAACCGTTAATACCAGAATACTGTTAAATTTAGAATTATGCCAATATTTGTTTATTGCTAATCACTTAGTGCTGAAAATAAATACATATTTTTTAATTGTTTTTATTTTGCAAACTCCCGTTGTGAAATAAATAACAAGTTAAATGTAGTTATCCAAGAAAAACCGTGGTGTAATTTTTTAAATTATTTATTTATCCATTTATTTAACCATAAATTATGAAGATTTACAATAATATTTTATAAACTAACATGAATAAGGTTAGGTGTCACTCATATAGTTAAAAACTAGTCAATAAAGTGACATAAAATGTATGAATGATAAAAATTAGTTACTTCTTTTTACGGAGAAAGTTTAATTCTAATATTATTTACTTATATTTTGGACTATATAAGTACTCAAGACAAAAACGTTATTACATAAATCCACAAAAACATATTCCATATTCATAATATTTAACTTTTAATTTTTAAGTTTATCGCTTTTAATTTTTAAATACTATCACTATGAATATTCAGACAATAACGTTAATTCATTTTTAACAAAATCGTTAAAAATAAAAAGGAATCAACGCTACAGTAGCATCAATTTTTAGATAGCAAAAAACGCTTCATTAGTTTCTAATACATTTTTAACTGCCTTTTTAGATTTATATCAATAAAATTTTATTATATTAAGTTTCTAATATATAATAATTGGATTATAATTAATGATTTATGGATAAATCTTATAATATAAAACAAGACGTTATAAAAGTAGTAGCTTAAAGCCACTACTTTTATATTGTCTTGTTTTATTTTGTTTTTCCTTGTTTTATAACTTATGGTAAAGTCACTGGCTTTATCATAAAGCTACCAGTTTTATATTATCTCAGACTATTTCTTCTTGGTAGATTTTTTAATGATTAAATACTCCGAACTCAGGACAAGACCTAAATAAAGACGTTTTTTGAACCGTTAGACGTCGAAAACATTCAAAAGACGTTCAAACTGTTCAAAAGACGTTTAAATTTTTTCTTTCTCCGTTTGGTGCCCACTGAAAAGGAATCCCATTTTAAATAGATTTCTTATGTTTTAATATTTTTGTTAAAAACTTTAAACCTACTTTTATTTACCTATATATATACAATTGCATCCAACTTTATAAACACCTGGTTGGCTAAAATTTGTTAGCTCAGTTTTGCTTTTAAATGTTAATAACGACTATAAGTTAGACCCAAATTTAAAAACGGTTTTATAACCAGCTTTTCAGTCATTTTTTTTAAGTTTTGAACTCACACCATGTATGTATAGTAACAAAATGATATTCTGGTTTAGGCCCGTAAGAACAAAATTTATATTAGGGGGAGGGGAGGAGGGGAGGGTATCGCTGGATTAAGGGGCCCCGAAATAGTTTTTTTTTTTCAAAAACCCTTTAACAGTTCCGTGTATTTCTTAAAACACGGTCGCTATTAGTCCAGTATTTTTTTTCGAAGTGGTTTCCAATTGTCCCGTGTTTTTAAAATCATCGCGTTTTTTTACCAATAGAATGAAAAAAGTTTTTTTACTATTCTAAACATTATTAAACACTACAAAACGTTATTATTCAAGTTTAAGAATATGTAAATCATATTACATAAACACAAAATTATAAAAATGTATTCACTAATATTCACTGTTTGTATGATAATTATTGTTGGAAAAAGCATGGAGCATGCACAAATGCACAAAGTCTTACATCACATTCTAAACATTCATATCTTGAATCTTTTTGAATTATGTGTTTGTAACATACCGCTCACCTTCTTTGAACATTAATCTTTTATTATCATTTTCAATAATCATTCACCAAAAATATTTTTTCATTAGTCTATCATCAAATGTATAATTTCCTATTTTTAGGTGAGTAAATATTTAAATTTGGTAATTATTTTTGTACCGAAAGAACTTCCTCATTTGTCATATTTAAATTTAAAGTGAACACGTGTAAAAGTGAATTATTGAAACAAAAGCTCTTTATTTTATGTAGTAATAAATTTTTTGTCAAGTAGACGTATAATTACTGATGAATAAGAAAAAAATAAAAGGAGATGCATAAAACTAGAGTTGTTAACCAGAAAATTTCGTAAAATTCCGGAAAAAAACAATTCTTTCGGAACGATATTGAGATTCAGGAATTTTTTTTTGGTGCCAAATTTTACGAAACAAAAAAACCCGTCGATGTTCATTTCGCAAATGCTACTTACGAAATGCTGCCTTACGCCACACAGTGGGACGAAATCCCGATTTCGTGGTCAAAAGTCAAGTTTTTGAGTTTTACATTTTCGTCTTTTTACGTTTAGATATTTTAAAGAGCTGTTAAACTGAAGAAACTATTTCAATTGGAATTCGGCAAAATGGAATCACTTTCTGGAGGCATGTAGAATATATGGTTATGCACTGTTATTGCTAATTTTAATTTTTTTCATATTTAAATCGCGCGACAAGTAAACATAAAAAATTGTAAGTTTTTTATCTGAAATCGATTTTCTAATGTCGTTTTAAAAATTTAAACGCGGTTAATCACCTTCTTTTGACAAGGAACTGATCGTGTATAGTGCACCACGCATTAATGGTCATGGAAATTAGTGAATTAACATTATTTAATAGCACTAATTACATTTAATGCAATAATTTTTTATTCTAAATATATGCTTTAAAAGTTACTTCTCATTCCGTTTTATGATAATCTCAAAGTTTTATAAAATAGTCCTCAAAGAACTTTCACCAGTTATTACTATATTTTTTTTTACAGTGTCTTCCAAATCTTCAAATATGGAATTTTCAAGAAGAGATATATTCTTTATAGTGAAAGACAGTTTAAAAAAGGAATATAAATTCATCATTGATGTTTTGACAAATGCAATTTTCAAAAAAACGGAACATGTGATACAAGTAGGCGAGTGTGAAATGTCATTATCACGGTTATTTTCAAATTTTTGATCGAGATGGAGAGCAGCAGGAAGATGGGAAGATTTTTTTATGAAAAAAATTGAAGAATGGTTGAAGGGCACCGTACAATTTTCAAAATTATCCAATACTGAATGCACAACACTTGAGAAGATTGTGAAGAGTGATAATAAAAAAGGAACAAGTGGGCGACCTTCGCAATCCTTTGCTTCATCTAGTGAAAGATCAAAGAGGCGAAAGACTCAAGAAGTACGTTCTACTTTTTCTACAGAAGAATTGACATATGCTGCTCAAATAAATTTAAGGACTTCTGGTCAAGTACATGCTGCTCAAGTTGTTAAAGATGTCACATTAACAACCTTAACAAGAGCCTCAAAATATATATCCGCTGTTAGTTCACAAAATGAAGTACCTTTAACCCCAGATGAAGCACTTTCTTTAATGATCGAGAATGGAGAATCAAAGCACTCTTATCAACTATCAAGAAATGTAGCTAGAGCACATAAATGCAAATTATACCCATCATACCTTGAAGTAGAAAAAGCAAAAAAACGTTGTTATCCATCAGTTGTGTACACAACTGTTAGTGAGTCGTGCGCACAGATTGAACTACAGGCTTTACTTGATCATACCACATCTAGAATTATACAACTTCAGGCTGATGTCATTGATACTCTAAATCTGGAAATTCTGCAAAAATGAGTATTTTACTGTAAATGGGGATGTGATGAAAGCAGCGGTCAAAGTGTTTATAAACAAAAACTTACTGAGACTGGAAAATCTGATGAAAGCATTTTTTAAACTTCTCTTGTACCTTTACAATTAATACACAACAACCACGAGACGGGTGAAGCAACTATTGTGTGGAAAAATCCTAGACCATCATCTCCGCGATTCTGCAGACCAATACGATTGCAGTTTGTACATGAAGATGTACAGTCAACATTGAAAGAAGTTACCAACATTGAACTGCAGATTGAGGGTCTTGCACCATATGCTAATGAACAAAATGGAAAATCCATTTCAGTAACTTATTGTATGTCATTTACGATGATAGACGGTAAAGTCTATAATGCAGTAACTGGTACCACTTCTACACAACGCTGCTTCCTGTGCAAAGCTTCCTCTAAAGAATTTAATGACATCAACAACATTATAAAAATGGACATTACAACAGATAATTTAAGATTTGGCATATCTACATTGCATGCATAGATTCGTTTTTTCGAGTGCTGTTTGCATCTGTCGTATAAGCTAACAACTGAAAAGTGGCAAGCTAGTCGAGAGGAAGATAAAAAGAATGTGAAAATACGTAAGGAAGAAATACAGACTCAATTTAGGATAAAACTGGGGCTTATCGTTGATCGACCAAAGCCAGGATATGGAAGCTCTAATGATGGAAATACAGCACGCCGCTTTTTTTAAAATGCTGCTATATCTGCTGAAATAACAGGAGTCGATGAAAAATTAATTCACCGATTTCATGTTATTTTGCAGGTAATTTCGAGCGGGTTTGATATAGATGATGAAAAATTCAAAGACTATTGTGTAAATACCGCCCATTTATTTGTTGCTTTATATCCGTGGTATTACCTGCCTATATCTGTACATAAATTGCTGATCCATGGAGCAGAAATTATAAAGTATGCCCTTTTACCGATTGGACAACTTTCTGAAGATGCCCAAGAGTCACGCAATAAGGACATTAAAAACTTCAGATTACATCATTCAAGAAAATGCTCAAGAGAATCGAATTTGAGAGACATTTTTAATAGGCTCTTATTAACATCAGATCCATTTCTCTTGAGCATCAGGAAATTGCCCCAGAGACTGGTAAAATCTCTACATCAAGAAGCTATACAATTGTTAAAACAACCTGAAGTCACCAGACAAGAGACAAGGAACAATTTCGATTTAGATACAAGTAGTTCAACATCAGATTCCGAATCGAATGATTCGAACATTGATGAGTATGACATACGTGATTTTTGTTACTAGGATTAAAGAAACAATTTTTTTACATATATATGAGTTAATCTTTTACCAATTTAAAAAAAAATGATAAAATTAAAATTACAAATTTCTGTTTTTTTATTATTAGTATAAATTTGAAAATAATTTTGCAATGTTTTTGCTCTAATTTAACTCCTGAATCATTAGCAATGACCTTGAAAACCAAACTACATGAGATTTCATATTTTCAACGTATGAACAGATTTGGCCGCCATATTGGAGTCGCCATTTTGAATTTTATAAATCTGACCTCAGATTCCTAATCAGCGACCTCGAAAACCCTTATGTAGATAATTTGGGAATTTTGGCCACAAAATCAGGATTTCGTCACACTGTGCGCCAGTTAAAATAAAAATAAAACTATTATGCTACGTACGAAAGTAGCGCTCACGGATATCGCACTTGCGAAACGAGCTCTTTCGGTAAACGACGTTTTGAAGTCTATAAAAAAACATTGTCGGACAAACGGATAGAAAATTGTAGAAAATAAAATTTTTAAATGCCAAAATGTTTAATAAAATTTTATTTTCATTTTTGCAACATATGAACATTTTAAGGTTTTATCTTTTAAAATAATGATAAAAACCAAATTTCTTTCAAAACGAAACTCTTTCGCACCGCAACTTTCGAAATAGTTCTTATCGGAAAAAACTTACAAAACCCGGCATAATAAATATATTTGATTACGTTTTATGTATCAAATACGTATAATTAACTAAGTAATTAAAATACTAATTTTTTGTATGATATTGATAAGTTTCCGTTTTAAACTTTTATAAAAAAATCAGTACTTTTATAAAATATACTTTTTAGAATGTCATTTAATGAATAAGATTTAAATTATGAAGATAATTTGAACAACGTTAACATACGAATGCAATTGCATAATCGGGAAACAACGCCTTTGTTGAAATCAATAAAAGACCTAATTTAAGTGATAAATGCTAAAACCTTATTATATGATAAAATGCCTAAAAATAGCTCTCACTTGTTTTCAAATAGAATGATTTTATGCTTAATCATTTAAAAATTTTTTTTTTTTTTTTTTTTTTTTGAGGTGCTCTGTTATTTGCGCTTTCACTTTTATTACCTCAATAACAACAAGTAATTTAAAAAAGATTTTAAAGACATTCTTTTCAATTTTCTAAAATGTTCTTCTTTATATATAAAGAAAAAAGACAGGGTGGGAAGGGTATTTGATCCCCCTTCTTTCGTTGGCCCTGATAATGTTTTCATTTTCAACATCCCAACGTTATTGGGACTATACAACTGCTGAAAGTTTTAAAGCTCTAACTATTTTGGAGAGCAGTAAAAAACTAGTTGCAAGATTTTATAGTTAAAAAGCAGGCACCAAATATATTACTAAGTTTTTATATATGAGAATTTAAACAGTAAACCCCTAATTCAGCTAAGCCAAAGGCAATAAACAACCGAAAGTCAAAAGTAAACTAAAGTCGGTACTTTATATAAATACAAATATAAATATATATAACACCTCCGAAACATTTCTGGCATAGAGACATGTTGCGGAGGGAGCGTTGCCCTTTCCCTCAAAACTTACTCAAAGTTTTATATATATATATATATATATATATATATATATATATATATATATATATATATATATATATATATATATATATATATATATATATATATATATATATATATATATATATATAAAGCATTCATTAAATACTTTTGTATAACAGTTTAATGAATGCTTTCGATTCTTTTCCGTAAGCGCACATTATAAAACGCTTCTTCCGATAGGAACTGTTTCGCAAGTATTTTTTCGAAATAATTTGTTTCGCAAGTTTCTTTTCGTTAAGGGCTATAACGGATATAATTGTGTAAAAAAAATATAATTGTGCTAAAAAGGCACTTCTAGATTTAGAACTGGATTCCAATATCAATGATTCAATTAAGATGAACGAGAAAGAATGTACTTTTACTCCCGATAAAGCAACTGTGGTACGCTTTGTCGACAAGACGCAACTTTAATTTCTTCTGACAATGAATAAAAGTTTATGTTGACAAAAATAAATGAACAACAATCTGAAATAGGAAAACAATTGTTTAATGCTTTGAGTTACCGAATTTAAGAGTGGAGAACACCGTTAAGAAGCTTAGTATATCTTCATGGCGAAGTTACTTTATAAAAAAATCCAGAAGTTTTTCTACCAAATAAAATACCTAAAATAAAAAAATTATGATAAACCTGATCAAGTGTTTGAACTAGGCACATAATAATAACAGCAACAGACTTGAGTAGAATACTGTTAAAACAATTAAAATGAACAAATTAAATAAAGTGATGGAAAAAAGATTGGCAGCAATACGAACACAAAATATAAAGGTAACAAATAACTCAGAAAATTCAAAAAAAAATACTGTTATTTGAAATTAGTAACTAATGATTAGATCATCTTAAAATAAGATTATATATTAATATAAAAAATATGATTATATATCTATATGGCCAACAAGTATGGGTTCCGAAAAAGCATTCTCAGTTTTTATATTCAAAAAATCAAATACGGTTAAGCGATGAAATGATTGACACTTTGATTTTTTAGGGTAGTACATTAAAAAACAAATATAACTCATGTAAAATCATGCATGTTCATTTTATTTTTAGTTATTATTTTTATTTATACTGTGTTATCATTTTAAGGTATTGCTTTATAATTTAAATTACTTAGGTTTATTATGAATGAAGTACTTTATTTATATCATAACTAGCAGAAAGCAACCCGTAATACGGGTTATAGTCGGTTTGTTACATAATTAATTTATAGAGGCTGTTTTCCACAATTTAAGTTGCGAAACCTTAACTAATACCCTTTTCGAATAACGCTTTCAAATTGAAAAAATAAAACCATCTGTAAAATTAACATAAAAAGTATGAGGTAAAATAATTTAACAATTATTTAATATTATTTGAGTAATTTACAATTGACATAGGTCAAATCAGTGTAAGGCAAAACCATTTTCCTCGAGAAGTTCAATACAATACGCTTTTAGTTACTTACGCACAAAAATAACAGTTCATCATGCTTTAAATTGACGAAAAACTAAAGCTAAATTCTTGTTATATTTTTTATAACATGAACGTTAATCTATTATTAAGATTAATATAAAGTGAACTTATATTATACAAGAATTAATTTTTTGGTATCCCATGATTCATTTTTCTTTAAAAAAAAAAATTGTCTTAAAAACAATAAATGTACACAACTAAATAAGTTTATTAAAATAACTAAGCAATTGAGTAAAAATAAATTTCAAATTAAAAAAAAATTTAATTTGCAATCAAACATGTGTATAACAAATTTAAAAAAATATGTAAACTTTGATCTTTTATATTGCATTAATGCGTCATATGACAAACCAAAAATAAAAGTTGGAGCAGATATGTAAACATAAAAGAAAAAAAAAATGGAAAAAATTTACCTTCGACCTGTTGTCTCTTAGTAAACTTTAGCTAATTTAAAAGGCATCTAAAATGATTTAAAATATTTTAATTAAAAAACAAAATAACAAATGCTTCAAGGAGCCAAACTATAAACATTGAAGGTAAAAAATCAAATTGAGATATAAATTGCATTTATATAGCTAAATATATTGCCTTGGCATATAGTAAATTTTAAAATCAATGAGTTCAATAAATTAAACTACCAAATAATTATTTTTAACAATAGAACGTAGCATCATTATATTATGATAATTGGGTAATGAATCAATTTAACTATATTTAAGATTAATTGGTGAAAAAACAATTAAAATTTTAATTAAAAAAGACCAAAACGAATCAAATATACAACATAGTATATTATTAAAAAAAAATTACAAATAAAAAAAAAAAAATTTTAACTAAAAAAAAATTAAATAAAAAAAATCACCAAAGAAAAAGCGGCAACAAAAAAGTTATAAATATCTTCACAAATAGAAGACATTTACAACCTTTTGGTTGCTGTTTTTTCTTCAGTTTCTCCTAACACCCCGGTATGAATGAGCCCTTCATTTGAAGGAGGGCTTATCAGTACCGCCATTACTACACCACTTATTGAAGGGCCTCTACGAGAGAGCCCATGGATGTTGGAAGCGATAATTTCTGTAGTGCTCAAATGTTAACAAATATAAAATCACAAAAGCTCTCAAGTGTTAAGAACTTTAAAATTACAAATAGAAGGATATAATAAAAATTATAAATATTTGCAATTTTATTTGCTCAAAATATAAAGCATTTTTCACCTTTTTACAGGATGAAGAAGAAAAATATTTAAAAAAAGAAAAAAAAGAGAGTAAATTAAAAAGTGTTAAACAAGTTAAAAATTTTATTTTAATAAAAATAGCATCTTCAAAGTTTCCTTTTAAAGCTCTAGCTCTCTAAGACATCACACTGGTTGCTTCTCAGCAACCAGTGTGATGCCTTACATGAACATGTAAACAACCTTGGGAATGATCATAATGTTAGAACAGGATGGGTTGTAGTTTTGACATCAACCTTGTTTTGGTTATTTCTGATTAAAGCAAGGCGCTGGCCTTCAATTTTAACATACGCATCAACAGCATATTGCTAAAACTGTTTTTGCCATAAAAGAGTGAAGAAAAAAATAGTCTAACTCAAAGTTTATAATTTTAATACTGAGATAATGTAACATGATTTCTAATCAGTGCAGCTCGTTCAGGGTTGTTAAACAATTTATAATGCCAACCAGCATCACCCCTTGGAAAAAATAGAGGATAAACCATAGGATCTAAGATGGCAGACATACTTGATATAGTTTTAAAAGGATGACTTCTTGGGTAAATAACAACTTCCCTGGACGCAGGTGGTGCACCATTTTCTCCAACAAATACAACTGCAACTTCATTATGTGAAGGGAGATTATAGCGACGTCTATCTTACCCTTCAAGTAAAGACATTTTTACAACTGACACTGAGCGACCTTCTATAGCTGCTCGATGAATTTCTTTCTCTTCCACTTTAGCTAGGTTCTCTTCACTAATAATAGTTGGCAATCGAAACATTAAATCATTTAAGCAAAGATCATTACCACGTTGTTACATTCTAAAATTTACTGCTGCAAGTGGATCATAGATATATAGTTGACAATATGTCAGCGGAACATCTTGATTTGGCGGCCCATGATTTATAGGTTGAACTACATTAGCTTTAAATGAAGCAACAGCAAGATAGGCATTATAATTTTTAATATATTAAAAAAAAATCAAATTGGCATTTTCATCTGCACAATTTCCTTTAAATTAATCTTGTGAAAATAGTAAAGGTTGCGACAAAACTACTTTTTATTAATGGCATAACAAAAAATGTGTTTCATCATGAAATTTCTTAACACCACAATTCTGACAAATATAACTCATTTCTCCTAAATAATTATAATCTGGAATAGTATTACATCTTGCTATACAATGCATTCTTTTGTATCTCGCATCATTTCTAGCATTTTGCCGATTATTAATTTCATCTCGCCTAAGCCTATCTGTTTCATTTCTGCGACGGTTACCAATTATTATTTCCATTTTCTAAACTAATATCTGCTTCTAACTAATGTCATCCATTTAAAATTTACTTTTGATTGAAAGTAGTAACAAAAAATCTTAAACGAATCTCGAAGATTGTGATCTTTCATATATATATTTTTTTCTACTCTAAATAGCACACACAAGTAATTTTTATATATAAAAAACTGTCATTTAAAATAAATTATACAATAATCTTATGACTTTAAAAAATATATATATATCAGCTAAGAGATGTTAGAAAAAAAATTAGCTTAGCAAATAATAATTAAAAAAATTATTAAAAACCTGCAATTCTAATAATAAACATACAGCTACCACAGAAAAGTTATAAAAAAAAAAATATTTTTTTGGAAACTTCAATATTATTTCTCTAAAAAAATTATTAGTAAACGTTTTTTAGAAATTCGCAAAACTTCTCAATATTTTGTTCTTCTATACCACATAAATACATTATCTGATAAATCTAAAACAAAATATGTAACGAATAAGTGGCCCCTGGGCGGAATATACTGTGTACCTGGGCGGAATATACCCCTTATAAATAAATAAGGAAATATATTTTTTTACTTATTGAATAATATTTATTATTATGTTTAGTTCTAGTAACACTAGTAACAATTAACTACTATTTAATAATAAATAATTATAAAAACAATCAAATCGAGTATAACTAGTAACTAGTTATACTCGATATTATGATAATATTACTTAATATACTAGTTACTGTAACTAGTATATTAAGTAATATTATCATAATATTCAATGTAAGTAATTAAATGAAAAATAATAAATAAAAATAATAAAAATAATAAAAATAATAATGTCAAGTAATTAAATTTTAAATGCCGGGAACTTTTCTTAATTTTATTTGTACAAACTTATCGATAACATTTTGAAAATCAAGTTTTGTTAAAATATCAGACTCAGAGCTCATTATCGCTAGTTGATTGAGCCTGTCTCCGTCCATAGAAGTACGCAATCTATTTTTTATGTGCTTTAAATTAGAGAATGATCTTTCACTACTGCTGTTTGTAATCATAATAACATGATAAATACGAAGAACTATTTCAAGATTAGGAAAACAATCTTTTACTTCCTAATTAATTAATATTTTATACATTAAATGTTCTTGACTAATATTGTGAAATTCACTGCTTTCATCTTTAAAATGTTCATAAAATTCTTTAAATTGAATAAGTTCGTTTCCTAAGTGTTCATCAATATCATCCTGGTAAATTTTAACAAGTTTAATTGCTTCATTTTCAATTTCTTAGTTACTTAGTTGTTCTATTTTTCGAAGAAAGCCAAATCGTTGGTATACCAATTCATAAGCATAGAATCGTTTATTGAAGTTAGAAATAAACGTATCAATTACGGGTAAAAAATTTTGAATTTGAATTTTTGAGAAGAAGTTAAATCTACCTCGGGTGTTTCATAAAAATCTATTGGATTTAAACGGATATTTCTTTGCCGTTTACGGTGTTTCAAATAATCTGTAGTTTCCGAAATTTCTGCTTCTCGTTTTTCATATTGATCAAAGTTTTCACGTTTAGCTTGAACAAAATTCTTTAAAGACTTAATAGCAGATATTGCAGTATTAAGGTCTAATGTCGCATCTTGCAGTAATTTATTAGTTTTATCTACTCTTTCAAGGATATTATTCCAAAAAACCGTGTAAATTCCAGTTTCAAGTGTGCACAATTTGTTATATAAACAATTTGCATCGCAACGCGTTTTTGTTGTTTGTTCAAATTCATCAGCTATTTGAATTAGAGTACTTTTAAATTGTTTATAGCCTAGTATAAGAGCTTATGTTGCATCAGATCTACATGACCACCGTGTAGTATTAACTCGTTGTGGTACATGAATACGGTTTTTGGTATTTTCTAAACTTAGAGCTTTAACCAGTAGTACATAACGTTTTGTTGATGCCGTAAAAAATACATATAACTGCTCTAAAAAGTCAAAAAATTCAACAGCAGCAGTACAGCACTCGGCTGCTGCTTTTCCTACCAAATTTAGGGAATGTGTAGCACATGGAATCCAGGAAGCTAGTTTATTATTTTTCAGAATTTTTGATTGGAGACCATTATATTTCCCACTCATTGCAGAAGCATTATCAAACGATTGGCCTCTACAATTTTTTATGTTTAAGTCATATTTATTTAAAAAGTTTATTAAACATCATACATACCTTGAGCTTTATGGCCTTGGTTTGGCATAAATACCAAAAATCTTTCCACTGGTGTATCTTTTTCAATATATCTAAAAACTAATGTTAATTGATCTATATGACCTTCATCAGGTGTTGAATCTAATAAAATTGAAAAATATTTAAATAATTTTATACGAGAAATTATTTCATTCAAAACAATATTTCCCATTATTTCTATTAATTCTTCATAGATAGTAGAAGATAAATAGTTAGTGTGCCCACTTCCACGATTTGCATGATTTTCAATATGCTGTTTAAGAAAATTATCATACTCAGCTAATAGCTCTAGAATTCCAAGATAGTTACCATTTTTAGACGAACCAACAATTTCATTTTTATAAATGTTATAACACTTACGAGTTTCTTGATTATATTACGCCAGTAACTCTTTACATCTTCAATTTGTTTTATAAGTTCATTGTTAATACGGCCTAATTCTTTTGAACGAACAGCTAAATTTATCACAGAATTTAAATGATCTTTGGAAGTTTCATGACTTATTAATCGATTATCTGCATACTTCCAGTCACAGAAACCATCATGAGTAAATTGACTGCGTGTGTTGGACATTAGTTTACAAATAAAACAAAAAATGCTACCATTGAATGGTGAAAAATATAACCATGAACGCTTAATTATTTATCCGTTAGCAGTTTTTCGCTCAAACAATGATTTATTACATTTACGAGTAAACTTCACATCAAACTGTTTTTTTGATTTTTGTAAAAATAATTCTTCATTACAATTTTGTAAATTTGAACTTCCTACTTTTGCCCAATAATCTATTAATCCTGACATATTTTCAGGCCATAATCCTATATCTAAATTTAAGCTTTCATTTGTTTCTTCAACAATATTTTGAGGTGAAGGGTTTTCGGTGATAGTTACTAGTTGAGGCGGTAGAGCAATTTGATATAACTGAAATAAAAATAATATTTAAAATATGTACCTAATGGAAATTAAACTGATAAGACTTTTTTAAATTTGTATTTATAATATTAATGCGTTTGATTTTCAATTTTTATTATTATTATTTTTTTTTTAATATATACCTAAGTGGCCAATATACGTATAAATTTTTTGGATTTTAAACAATTTTAATTAGGAAAGGTAAATTTGAAGAGATAAGTATAGTATAGTATGTATACATGAAAAAAATAATAATTGTAATATTTATTATTTAAACTACCTAACCTGCATATATTTTATTATTATATGCTATTAAATATAAAAAATAAAAAGTATATATTATTAAAATTAATATTTATTCTTTGTAAAGTAATTGTAAAACTTTGAACTAACCTCAGAAGAAGAAGAAGTTGTGTTGGGCTGTGTTATGAAAAACTCTGTCATTCGCCTAGTTTTTGAAATTATTTCCGTACTTTTTTTATCTTTTTCTTTTGCCAATTTTCGTTTATCTGCACCACTCATATAAACTCGCTTTAATTTATGACGATCTTCTTCCATTTTTAAATTTTAACACTATTCACTGGTTAACTTATAATTTAAGAAACAAATAAGTCTGTAACTATTGTCATTTGTGTATGCAACTGTTGTTAACTGACGTCTGACATGCAATAAGTGCAACAAACAAATAACGATAATTTATCAACAGACAGATAGTCTGTAATGTGTATTTTATATTTCCGAAAACCCACATGTGTATATTTAGAATCACATTTACTAATATTATTACAATCGACGGTGCACACCGATCGCGGACGGCATAAACTAACTTATTTTGATTTTTAGAGACCATTGTCAATAAACGTAAATACATCTATTATTAGTTAGTGAAATAAAAACTTTTAAATGTACAAAAAAAGTTCAATATTATTTAATTAAATATGTGTAAATATAAATAAAATATTTTTCTGTATTCTAATTTAAATATCATAAAATTGTGGGGGCCCCGAATTTGTAGGGGCCCATAGGCTGCAGCCCACTCAGTCCTCCCCTAAATCCGGCCCTGCTATATGCACCTAATAGAGAAAAGCTGTTGTGATTTACTTGAGTAGTAGTTGTTAAATATTATTATTTCATGTTGCTTTTAGAAGATAATTTATGCTGCTACATCATGATTCCAAAATATTTATAGCAAAATTGTGTAATAAACAGCGCTAAAGACAAAAAATCAAATTGAGATAAAACAAATTGTATATATTGCAAAATAATTTGTCTTTTAGTGAATGATTAAAAGCAGTGATTTTCAATAATAAATTTACCTATTTATCATTTTTAACAATAGATACCAACGTGAAAAATAGCCAAATATCTATCAACTTAAAAGGAAACAAAAAAACAACATCATAGCAACAACGCACAACAATAGCACACACCATAAGTTAATATAATATGCATATAACATAACTTAAGTAACATAGCATTCATATATAACAGAACATAAGTAACAACATTACGCAATGTTAATAAATTACATTATTATGTATTTTCAGAATAATTAATAATAAGGGCTTGAAAACACCTAGACCAAAAGCAGTAACAGTTTGACACTAAACACTGTCATGTAACCCTCTGTTATAAGTACATCAGTTGGCTGGCAAGGTTGACAAATCTTGATTTACACGTTTACCAAGACGTAGCACTTTGAAAACATGGAAACAACATAATATAAACAAATGTACCAACTATTAACACAATATATATTTAACCTTATATACATATTAAAACACATATATAAAACAATTATATAACACATATTAACACAAACACAAACAAACAAAAAAACACTTTACATTATTATAAAAACACTTTGATAAAACAACTATAAAGCACATACTACGATATACACAAGGGCAGGTCGAATTACAACTTTTTTTCGATTTCAGTGTTTGGCATTATAGAGATAATTTCTAAACAGTCCAAAAACACATCCTGGAAAATTTTATGAAATTAAAATAGTTTCTTCATGAGCGATTTTAGCTTTGAAGTTGGGTCCTAAGGCTTTCCGCGCAACATTTACTGCGGCATTGTATTATAAATTCAGGACCCAACTAATTTATATATAAAATAAAATAAATAAAAAGCAAAAGGACTGACAGTTACTTAGAAATAAAGAAAAACAAAATAAAGTACTCTAAGTCAAAAAAATATTTTTTTTTCTAAGTTAGATATTCATACTTTAACAAAATTCTTTTGTAAATTCTGGTCCGGATTTTATAAAAAAAACGCAAATTTAAAATGTTGAAAATTTGTTTAAAGGTTATATCAGGGGTCTAAAACTGTAATCCTGCGGCTCTTTTTTTAAAATTCTTTAATGAATATTTATTTTAACTATTTAATGAAAAACCTCTCAACCTTAAATAGGTTGCCGACGCCTGGGTTATATAATAGAATATTTGTAAAATAGAAAACTATCTTAATTATTTCAGATAAATTAAATTTATCCAATAAGATAAATTTTAATAACGATTATTAAAAACCTTTGAAATAACTGTCAAAATTTTAAATTATATAAAAGATTCCATAAAAAAAATTGCATTCAGATCTTTTTATTTATTAAGAACCACGCGAGGTAATGACTAACTCAAAAATTATTATACATTTTTATTAAAGTTTAATTTTACATGTACAAGTAGCAGTAAATTAGTTTTTAAATTAACAAAAAATATCATCATATGTCTCACCGTAATAACGTTTAGACATAAAACTCTTTCTATGCTTTTTGCTTAGAATTTTTGCTAAAATATGCTTATGACGTGCTTCCTTTCCAAAAACAGTACGAGAAGCCATGGAAACAAGTTGTACAGATCTCTCAACACTCTGTGAATGTGAAGGAAGACCTGGGAGGTCAATTTTTTCTCCAGATAATAACTTTTCTACTATCTCTTCATCAGTAATATCTTGAGTTGTTGCTGGTTCATCTATGTCTTCATCAAAAATGTTTATGAGCTCATACCATATATGAGCATCAATGTTAATTTCTGGAATTTTATTAATTCTGTTTATAACTTGGCCATCTTTTTTACGATTTCTAATATCAAGTAATCTCTGCATTGCTATTGATCTTATATATATTTCCTCTGACTTTAACATTGAGTACAAAATATTCTCAGGAAGTAGGCAAAAAGTATTGAACCTTAAGTTTGCTAAGCAAATATCTTGCACCTCTTTTCCTCGGAGCTTGATTTGGTTAATCATAAAATATATAATTGATGGAGCTTCGTGTAACTTATTGCTCTTTTTATGGAGGAACCATGTAGGAACATAGACTTGGACAATATAGGTTACCAAAATAATTAATTTAGAATCAGGAACTAGTACTCGGACATATAAAGACATCAACCGTATTGCCAATGTTAACCAACGAGAATGATTAAGGGGACCAATTTTCCAACTTGAATATTTAACACTCATATTTCCAGTGGCAATTGCAATGCAATATTCATATAAAAGCCTCTGGTCACTACTTAAATCATCTAAAATTTCTTTTTCTAAAACAATAATTGGAGACTTAATAACACCAAAATTAACAACTAAATTAAGCTCATTATTGATATTTGCCATTTTACCTAAAGGTCCAGCAAAATGGTTTGGTGAATAAGTTACTCCATCAATTTTTTTAAACAAAGATCTAAAGGGAAGCTCATTCTGATGAAGATTGCAGCTTATAGTCTGAAGTTTTCGTCCTAGTTTTTTCTCTAACTCCACAACCATTCCTGCTTTATGACCTGTGTTTGTGGAAGTATTGTCTGCCAAAACTGCTTTTAGAGTGTTTAAAGAATCATACTCTTCAAGAACTTCGTATAGGCTTCGTACTGAACTTGCTTTTTTCCTGTTGCTCCAACAAGAGGTAAAACTTTGTGAGTAAGATACTCCCGACTGTAAAGGTTAGGGAGAAGTTCTTTAGTCACAGTCATGTGATGTTCTTTCTCTGTTGATCTCTTTAACACAACCTCACCATCTTCTCTTTTTATTTCTCTTATAACTAAAGTTTCATTATCAATTTTACCATCAACACTAAGGCAAACAAACTCTCTGTTATTTTCAAAGGATTTTAAGTCTGACAATACTTTAACTGACTTTTTTTGTCTGTCTATTTTGGATTTGTCTAAAACTAAACTTGATATAATTGCTGGATCATTAAACAGTCCTGATAGATCGAGCAAAAGAGCATTCCTTAATGCAGCTCCAATCGAACTTCCTATATCGTTTCTGATCAACTCAATAGCAAACTTTGGAAACTTCCAAAGATTGTAAATTCCTGATGGACTTCTTGCAGGCTCCCATATCTAAAAGAAAAGTTATAAAGTTAATTAACAAAAAAATTTTATATAAAAAAGTGATATGTTAAAAAAAAGAAAGTAAATAACAGATTCTGAATCAGATTCTGATAATACCATTTCTGGAAGTAAATTAAATGTTTCTTGTTGTAATGATTGTTCCATACTTTTATGTTCAGTTTTATGTTTCTTTAAAGATCCTTTTCTAGACCTTTCACAATCAACTGAGCCAAGTTGAAATGATCCTTTAGCACCTGACTTATCTCTCTGGTTTTTTAAATATAACCTTTCTTCTACAGGAACCTAAATATTATTTGATAATATTGAGAAATTGCATATGAGTTTCATAGTATTAAACTTTATCACTCTAGTAATATACTTGTGTTCATTTTATTTAAAAAAAACTTTTATTTTATTTATCTATTATTAAAAAATAACATAGTACTTTTTTATCTGGACTACATGTGCATAAAATATGAGTATTAGGACAATTATCTTGACTACATTTGATATTTTTATCATTACAAAGTACAACTTTAAGGTCACATGTGCAGGAACTGATATCAAAAAGCCTATCTAATTTTTTAGAAGTGTTTTTTTCTGTTAATACTTTGCATTTTCGTCGGTTAATTAACCTGGATATGTTTAGAAGTACTCCAACTTTTTTTTCGACACAATATGTGGACATTAATGGTAGCCGAGTGTTAACTTTTTTCCAAATCATGATTACTTTTTCAGCTATCAGTTTTACAATTACGCTAAAGCAATAACTTGGATAAGTATTGTTAAGAAAATAAAAATCTTGAATAATCTGTCTGTTTGTGGGTGGTTCTGTATTTGCAAGAGGGTTAGGACTTCCACCAAACTTGCTTTTTGTGCAGTTTTGTGTTTTACGCTTGTTTGAAAACATTATTTTTTGTCCACAAAACTTTCTTTTTCCCACACAATTATAACATTTGTTTATTTTGCGTAAGTGCGGCAATCTTTAATTTGTATAAAAATGTAAGTGATAAAGATGGCGTTGCAAAAAAAATTTTAATTAAATATACCAATATTTAAAATCATTTTAGCTCAACTTAAACTTCATTAAAACAAAAAAAATTTTACCAAGCACATTTTTTTCACCTATTAATCAAATCTCTTTATTACCAAACCCCTGATTCCAAAATCGACCTGCCCTAACATACACATACTTATCAAAAAGCATATATGCAAACAATAAACAAATGCAAACAAAAATTTTAAAAGTAACGCGAGAAAATTTAAAAAGGTTCAAAGTAAATAAAATATATATATATCAAAACAATACTCTTTACCTTCATTTTTATTTTTATTTTATAAGAACTGTAATTCTCATACCAAAATTTATCCTTTACATACAATTACATGTGACATGTCATGTCAGTGTTGGCGCAAAATTTTAATTTATTTTTCTAAATTTTCTAAAAAAAAACAATAATAGTCAACAGCATCACAAAAATTTCAACGTTGTGATAACCAATTTTATGAAAATAGGATAAGTATAACTTTTTTGTTGCATTAAAAATAATTAGGCCTCATCCATACCTCTATTTTCCTTCTAAAAAATAAAATAAAATCAGAATAAAATAATAATCAGAAAAAATAGAATAAAAGCTCAATAAAAACAAAACTGTAAAAAAAAACAAAGCTAAAAGAAAAACTAAAACAAACAACATGTAAACGATTTAAAAAATTAAAAAGAGTGATCCTTTCTACTTTATATCTAATAAAAATGTTATTTATAACTATTTTCTATACTTCAATTATAATATTATCTTAACGATGATTATTGTTCTTAATATGATTTTTTATGTAATATTTCTAAACTTATAAATAATAATTAAATTCCAAAAGGTAAAAAGTTTTAACTCGCTCAAGAGATCTTTTTCTAATGATTGTTTGCATTTCGAGAACACGCTCTTTCAAAGCCTAGTAACTAATGAAACGACGTTAAACGTTAAGCGTTTCTGTAGCAATTATTTTAAAGATTAAATTAATCACTTTTAAGTATTTGATATGTACTTAAAACGTTAGTTCTTCTTATGCTTCTCTTTCTACAATTGCGTGTTTTTCTATTTAATCCCCGGGGACAACTTTTTTAATCCCGAAATCCCGGGATTGGAAATGGCCGGAATTTTTACCATCCCTAGGCATGGACATTTGAGAACCACTTTTAGTTTGCGTAATATTACGGCATGGACATTTGGAAATCACTTTTAGTCTGCGTAATATTACGGCATGGACAGTTAGCGGGTTAAGTCATTTTTTTATTCAATTTTTTTAAAATTACTTATTTTAAAAATTATAAAGGATGTGGGGGGGGGGGGGAAGGAAGATAAATGCCCCTCTACCCCCTGGTTGCTAAGGGCCTGTGGTTTAGTCAGAATTATTTTTTTAACAAAAGTTTGAAAAATTCCTTAAATTGAACCCTTATTTGAAGCGCTTTTTATTCCCCGTAGTTAGTGTTTTTAAATACTTATGCTAACGTCCTTCAGTACTTGACATTGAAATTATTTAAAAAAATTTTGTTTGACGAAACATTGACAAAAAGCCTGCCAGGTAGGGCTGTAAATCCGGGCTCGTGTTCGTGAACGGCTCGGTGATCGGCTCGACAAGAGCTCGTTCATGTTCGGCTCGAATGGTAAACGAGCCGGGCTTGAACAAAAAATTAGGCTTGTTTATTAAACGAGCCGATATATATATATATATATATATATATATATATATATATATATATATATATATATATATATATATATATATTATAATAATATATATTTAATAAATAAAATTGTGATATTATATATATTAATAAATGATAAAAATTATTTACAGACGAACCTTTAACCAACAATGTTTTTTTACTAAACGAGCTTTAAACTAACATGTTACAATAATTTTGAGCCTAGCCCAAACAATATTAATCCTTAACGAGCCGAGCTCGAACAAAGAATCTCATGTTCAAAACGAGCTCGAGCCGAACCTGAACACTCTTAATATGTAAACGAGCCAAGCCGAGCCCTTGCAAGCTTGGCTCGTTCGGGTCGATTTACAGGCCTACTGCCAGGTATTTAAAGTTGATCAAAAATGTTCTGAGTTACATTGTTTAAAACCGGCAAAAAACTAAAAAAACAAACAAAAACAAACAGTAAATATTTGATTTTAAACTCCAAAACACCCTTTATAATATTATTATAATTAATTATATATTATATATAATTATATATATAATTATATATATAAAAAATAATAAATTATAATTAATAATATGTTCGAGTAATATATTCATTATCTTACAATTACTTGTGAACTGTTGTTAACATGAACTTCTCTTTGGAAAAAGGGTTTGTATATAGTGATTTAATAACTTATCATAAACTCGATATATTTGTAAACACTGCATTGCGAAATTTTTGTTTTGGACTTAAAAGTACGAAAACCGCTTTTTTTACAAAAAATATTGGACAAAATTTTTTTTAATAACTTCATTAATCATACTTTTTTGGCATATAAAATAATGTCATATATGAATCATAAATTTCGAGCATTTAGGGTAGATTATCGTAATATCATATTAAGATAATCTACCCTAAATGCTAAAAATTTATGATTCGTGACATTTATGTCATTATTATATATGCCAAAAATGTTTGATTAATCAAACAATTGTTTTTTATAAGGTTTTTTGTAAGTCGATTCAAAAAACAGATTCAAAAAATAAAAAGCAAAATTAACTTCACTTCTTAGATCTTGGAGATCTTTTAGTATGCTCATAATATGAGCATACTAAAATAGTATGAGCGTACTAAAACATGTCTCTATGCCAGTGTTTATATATATTTATATTTATCAAGTACTGACTTTGGTTAACTTCCGACTATCGATTTTCTTTTGCCTTTGGCTCAGCAGAAATAGAGGTTTACTATTTATCTTCTCATTTATAAAAACTTAGTAAAATATTTCAAGTTTTCCTTATTATTTAATTGTTATTCATTAAATGACATTCCTAAAAAATATATTTTATAAAAGTCTTGATTTTTTTATAAAAGTTTAAAACTGAAACTTATCAATATCATATAAAAAATTAGTGTTTTAATTACTTAGTTAATTATACCGTATAATACGTATTACGTATTTGATTCATAAAACGTAATTAAATATATTTATTATGCCGCGTTTTGAAAGAAATTTGGTTTTTATCATTATTTTAAAAAATAAAACCTTAAAATGTTCATATGTTGCAATGCTGAAAATAAAATTTTATTATAAACATTTTGGTATAAAAAAAATTTATTTTTTAAAATTAAATTCGTTTGGCCAACAAAATTTTTTTATAGACTTCAAAACGTCGTTTAGCGAAAGAGCTCGTTTCGCAAGTGCGACTTCCGTAAGCGCTACTTTCATATGTAGCATAGGGCAAAGAGCCCTAATAATGGCCAGGTCTTATTAAGAGCCAAATTTGGGTCCGCTTTTATTGCATTTATTTATTTGGCGGAACATTTATCTAGTTGTTGATTATACTTTTCTGTTTCGTTAATATCTATGTTTTAATCTAACATTTATAAATGTTCTTTTCAGTCTTGATTTTAAGGAAATCTTATTTTTCTCAATTAATTTAAGTGAATATTTTATACCGTAAAAAGTAATTTTTGGTTTTTTCATGCAATTTTGAGACATATTTTAACGCAATATTCTTTCAGGTATGTCTTTTTGGTTTATTTTGATCTGTTGTGTACTTTAATATTATTATGTAAACTGTTTTGTTCGTCAATATACGATAGGCAGAAACATCAATATAACCTAAACTCCCAGGTTTCAAATAGGTCTCAATAATAGCTATTTATTTAACCAAATAAGAGCCACGGCTCCTATTTTTAATATCGAATTATTACGTGGCTATTATTAGGACAATAGTTTAATTCATTGTTTATATAGTTTAAACACAAATTGTGTCACAATAAATTAGACTTATATGTCCCTATTATAAAAGTTGTAATAACTTATATGTCCTAATTGTATCCTTGTTATAATTATACTTAGAGTTTATACATGGTAAAGTAAATACTGATTATAGTTAATATAAGACTTATATTAACTATAATCAGTATTTACTTTAACATGTATAAATACTACGTATAATTAGTATTTACTTTACAGTATTTATTATAACAGTTTATTATGTCTGTAAGTATGTAATTTTATTTGTTTTAATGTTTGTAAATATTTAAAGTAATGGTTTGTATTTTATAATTTATATAATACAAATAAACAAAAATAATAATTATTATTATTTACTAGCTACATAACAATTTAAAATATATATATTTTGTATGTTTAATTTAATGCTCACTAAATATTATGTATTATAAGTATTATGTTGTATTTAACCATTGTACTTATGTATGCTCTTTCTGTTACATTAATGTATAGATATGTATGATAAACATACTTTATGCTTGCATATGTATTTGTTTGTGGTATCTGTATATAACCTTACAAAAATCTAATGTAAATACATTATCATAACAATATAGTCAGTATTCTCTATCTTTTAGTTAATTTGAGTAATTATGGGAAAAACGACGAAAATCGCAAAAAAGAATAACAAGATTAAAAAGAACACTGCCTCTAGCTTTAATTCAAAGTTGAACCAGAAAGTGACAAATGTAAAGAGATTTCAGTAGTCCAACAGAGAAATAAAAATGCAATTGCAGCTGTTCAAAATAGTTTAATGTCGCAACGAGAAGCTGCAGCACAATTTAGTATTCCTCGGTCAACCCTTGGTAAATATCTTAAAGGCAATTCAGTTCATGGTGTCAAACCCGGACCTAGTCCAATATTATCAATGAATTTAGAGCTAAAACTTGTTAAATATGCCGCAACAAGAGCTGAACTTAGATTTGGATTTGGAAAGAGAAAATTTAAAAAATGTACATCAGATTTAGCCACAAAGCACAATTTTAAGTTTAAGCGTTCAACTCCTTCAGAAAAATGGTGGCGCTCATTTAATCAGCGACATAAAAATTTAGTTTTGCGAAAGCCTGTAGGTACTTCATCAGTCCGTCATCAATGCATGTCTATGCCAAAAGTTGCTAAATATTTCTATTCGCTCCATGAAGTTTTGAGTGACACTCGTGCCCTTTTAAAGCCTTCATTAATTTGGAACACGGATGAGTCTGGACTACAGACGGATTTTAAACCTCCTAAAATAATTGCAAAAAGAGTTACAAAACACCTTTAATCTCGCACATCTGGAAAACATGAAACCATAACCATTATTGCTGCTGTAAATGCTGCAGGTGGTTTAGTACCTCCACATTTGATAGCAAAAGGTAAAACGGCTAGATCTCTTCATTCTTTTAAAACTGCAAATGCACCATCAGGCTCAAATTGGAGATTTAGTGAGACAGGTTGGACAAAGCAAGGAATTGCATTTCTTTGGTTCACTAATACTTTCTTGCCTAATATAGGTAGAGATAGGCCACAAATTCTCATAGTTGATGGTCACGATTCTCATAACTTTGTTGAGTTAATGTCTGTTGCAATCGAAAATAACATTTATATTGTCGAAATGCCAGCGCATTGTTCGCATTGGCTCCAGCCTCTAGATCGCACAGTATTTGGTCCTCTTAAAACCTATTATAATCAAACATGTCATGAATTAATGAATGAATATCCTGGAGTTACTATTGACAAGTCAACTTTTTGTGGCCTTTTTAAGAAAGCCTAGGATCAAGCTCTCACAGCTGCTAATATTATTTCAGGGTTTCGATCATGTGGCATTTTTCCATACAATCCGTCTGCTGGAATAGACAGAATTAGGCAAGTAAGCATAGTTTACTTGCCTAATTCTGTCTATTCCATACAACAGCTACTTGACTAAAATGAACTACTTGAATCAAGTCTGCATCCAATCAAAACTGACACTAAAATAACAAGATCAGAATATGCAATAGAAGAGGAAGTTGATTTTGATGTAGAATTAATTAATAAACATGGAAATATGTCTGAATCTAAAATATATGATAATTTGATAAACCTTGACAAAAATTCTTTGATATGGGATACCCATTTGACTCATGAGCAGTTTACAACTTTTAATTTCTGTATTCAAAATGGCTACGACATCCCAGATCCCTTGTATAAATTATATAAAGAATTTAAACTGAAACAGATTTCATGTACAAATACCATTTTAGAAATAGATGACTCTGTTCCGATGCCAAATGAATCTATAGTTACTATTCCATTTCTAAATGAAACTATTATTCAGCAAGTTCCTGTGCAAAATGAAACAACTGGGCAATCTAGTTTTTTTCCAAATAAAACCACTAATGATTTTAATCAGATGCCAATTAAAGCCATTGTTCAGCCTAGTCTGACACCAATTATGTTGTGTTCAAACCATTCAAATAATGATAGTGACAATGATATTTTGCCTTATCCAAAGATATATACTGTCAAGTCAAAAGAAAATCGAAAAAAGGCTCAAAAATATTTTGTATTAACTTCTCAAAAAGCAATGCAATCTAAAGTAAATGATGAGGAGAAAAAAAAAGGAAAGTCGCAGCAGCTGAAGAGAAAAAATTGAAAAAACAAAAAGAAAAAGTAAATAAAGCACAACAAAAACAGGAGAAAGAGATACAAAAGCTATCTAAAAAAGCTAGCTCAGTTAGAATGAGAAAATTCAGTTCAACTCCTAAGATATTAGAATTCAATATCTCTTCAGATAATCAAATTATCTGTATTAAAGTACCAGATAATGCAATTATCTCCATCGATAATGAGTAAATGTAAATAGATTATTATCAACAGATTATTATCAAATTTATTATCAATATATTGTGAAAACTTATTATTATTACTTTAATATTATCAAAACTTCTAACATACTATTGTTAAGCTTATTGTACATATATTGAAAATTGCATTATTAAATGCTAGTTGAAATCTTATAACAGCTATGTGCTAATGCTATTTTTTTATTTAAAATTTGTTTTATGCTTGATTTTCTATTAAAGTAATTAAAAAGTTTCTTAACTTATTTTGTATTTCCTTTTTAATAGATCTTTTTACTTGAATAACAAATAAAAACTGTGTCAGTTTTTTTGTTTAATATCAAACAAAATAATATTTTTAAGCGAAGTATAGAATATTTTACTTATAAAAAAATTATCTTGGTTTGTAGTTATTTAAAGTAGATCCTAGTTCATTATTAGGCTTTATTCGTCTGTCTGAATAATACTTTTCGATATATAAGCATTCTTAGATATATTGATTTTAGGTAATGTAAGTGGCTCATAATAGGTAACGTTTTTTAATTTGCTGGCTGTTATTTGGTCTACCCGGCCAATAATCGGTACAAATTTAAAATCTCAGTTTAAATACATTTTTATCTGAATTAAAAATGCTTTAAAAATAAAAAAGATTTGTATAAGGTGTAGGCGTTGATCATTAATGAAGCAGTATAAAAAAAAATTCACCTTAAGTTTAAGATATCCTACACGATATTTTATAAAAAAATTGTGGTCATTAATTGGTCACTTTGCCCTAATAGTTTTATCTCATAATTCAACTTGCGAAAGGCTACATTTCGTAAATGGCATTTGCAAAAGGCTACATTTTGTAAATGGCATTTGCGAAATGAACATCGACGGGTTTTTTTGTTTCGTAAAATTTGGTACGAAAAAAAAAATTCTTGATTCTCAATATCCTTCCGAAAGAATTTTATTTTTCGGGAATTGCACGAAATCTTCCGGTAAACAACTCTAGTTTAAAGTCCTAAAATTGCAGTGATTTTAATTGCTTTTTGAATAAAAATAAAACAAATAAAAATTTTTTTATATTTTTAAAACTACTAAATATCTTTCTTTAATTTTAATTCAAAAAATTTGTATAATATAAATGATAATATTAATTTAAAAGTTCGAGTTAATAAAGTTTAAAAAATAAAACATTTTTTTTTGTTTGAGTAAAACAAGTAGGGAAAGGTTGCATAAGTTCGACATTAACAGTGCATAAGTTAACAGTGCATTGTTTTTTTGCAACCGAAATATTATAATACTTATATTAATTTTTTGCAGATTATAATAATTTAGTCTTCTATTAAAGAATATAAAGTGAATAGTTCATTAAAAAATAGTGTGCTATAAGTACTAACTACCCACCAAACATTGTTTTAGTGAGTTTGTAGTGGACCTATATAGACATTTTTTAGCGGTTTATTGGAGTTTTGCTCATCAGTTACTTAGTGGGCCACTAGGGGCAGCCGCTATAAATGGCAAGTCAATAATTTTCTGACATTTTAATGGTGGTTAATTTTGGGCAAGCTATTTTGGCGGTTGCCACTAATGGTGCATTAGGTAACCGAAGGGCAAAACTACAGTGGTCCGCTCAAAATGCCTAAATAGGTCCATTAAAATTCCGTTGCAGCATGTATGCTGGCAGTGGTGGATCCAGCATTTTTTTATCTTTGAGCTAACTTGCAGACATGGAGCTAACTCCAAACATTTATATATTTATACTTATGTCAAATAATGAGAGTTTTCAAAAAATTGCGATGATTGGAAGCTAGGAACAAAAAAGCCCAAAAATTTTTACTACACCTGCCTCAAACGTGAGAGCAACAAGTTGATGAAATATTTTGTGTACTATTTTCAACTAGACTTATATTCATCGATAATTTTTAAGTTTCATAGTATTATCTCTAAGCATTCAAAAATTATGGCCATATAATGTTTAAACCCCCCTCAACTTGAGTGGGTTGTAATTTTTATATGGCCATAGTTTTTGAACGCTCAGAGATAATACTATGAAACTTAAAAATTACCGATGAATATAAGTCTATTTGAGAATAGTACAAATAATATTTCATCAACTTGTTGCTCTCACGTTTGGGGCAGGTGTTGCAAAAAATTGTGGCTTTTTTGTTCCCAACGTCCATTCATCACAATTTTTTGCAAACCCTCATTATTTGATATAAGTATAAATATAAAAATGTTTGGAGTTAGCTCTATGTCTAAAAGTTAGCTATCTCAAAGACTAAAAAATGCTGGATCCGCCACTGGCTGGGTATGAGCATCATTTAAAAAGTAAATAAAAAGTATAAAACTTAAATAAAATACAAATTTTTAATTGAAAGACAAACAAGTTATTAATTATAACAAAATCTTTTTTTTTGTTATGAAGGTGCCCCAAGAAGACTCAGAAGTTAGTAATTACCGTCCAATATCTGTTCTCTCTGTTTTCTCAAAGATTATAGAGAGAATTCTTTATAATAAAATTTTTAATCATCTTTCTCAAAATAATATCCTATACAAAAATCAATATGGGTTTAAAAAAAATACTGAACACGCTATACTCCAAATAACACAATATATTACTGAATCATTTGAAAGTTCCTAATTTACTTTAGGCATTTTTATTGACTTGTCCAAAGCCTTTGATACGATAGATCATAAAATTCTTTTTTAAAAACTTATATATTATGGAATCTCTGGCAATGTTTTGAAGCTTTTAAAAAGTTATTTAAGTAATAGAAAGCAATTTTTTCACTATGACGTATCATCAAAATCAAACTTGTTAGATGTAACATGCGGAGTTCCTCAAGGGTCTGTCCTAGGACCACTCCTATTTCTCATTTACATAAACGATCTTTATGAAGCATCTAATTTAATGGCAATTATGTTTGCTGACGACACGAATTTTTTTCTATCTCATAGTAACATAATTACCCTATTTCAAAGTATGAACATAAAATTAATTAAAATTTCAGAATGGTTTAAATTAAATAAGCTTTCTCTTAACATTGAAAAAAACAAAATGGTCTCTTTTTCATCCGTACTACAAAAAACATCTTCTAACAAGTGAATTGCCTGCTCTTTTTATAGATGACATTCAAATTAAAATAGTAACGGCTACAAATTTTTTAGGGGTTTTTATTGATGAAAATCTGACATGGAAAAAACACATTGAAAACTTATCCTCTAAAATTTCCAAAAGTATAGGAATACTATTTAAAATAAGAAGCATGCTAAATAAACATACTTTAATTCAGCTTTACCACTCTTTTATTCATTGCCATCTAAACTATGCTAATGCGGCTTGGGGTAGTGTAAGTAAAACTAAATTAGAACCACTTTATCGCCAACAGAAACATGTTGCACGACTTATTAATTTTAAACATCGATTTTATCATGCTAAGCCTCTTTTAAACAAAATGAATATTCTTAATATATATCAACTTAATTTTTTTAATGTATTGTGTTTTATGTTTAAATGTAAGTCTCGCACATCTCCAATTTCTTTTCACAATTTATATTCTTTAAAAGTTAAAAATAAATACAATTTGCGTAATGAAAATTTTATTCTTCAACCAGTTTTCAAAACTAATTTTGGTAAATTTTGTATTTCATTTATATGGAATATAAATGAAATACAAAATTACAGGAGCATTTTTATGGAACAAAATAGTGTTAAAACTTTTTGATTTCTCTCATGAATGGAACTTTTTCTTATTTAAAAGAAAATTGAAAGAAATTCTTTTCTCAGTTGAAAACATTCTGATATATTTTTAAGTTTGTTTTGTTTTTTATTAATACTCTTAGGATATATTTTATCGTAATTTATATATACGAAATCTATTATCTTAACTTATATATATATATATGTATATATATATATATATATATATATATATATATATATATATATATATATATATATATATATATATATATATATATATATATATATATATATATATATATATATATATATATATATATATATATATATATATATACGTATATATGTATGTGTATTTGTGCGTATTATTTGCATGTGTATATATATATATTGATGTGTAAGTATAATTATTTACATGTTTGTATGTTTAAATATGTATAAATAATTATATTTGTATTTATGTGTGAATATTTGTCTATGAATTATTAAAGGATTATTTATTATTTAAAATCTGTTTAGGCGGTTCTCGATGACAAGATCTTATGATTTTCTGCGAGTATCCGCGTTCTTGTTGTAACGTTAACAAAATTGTAATTCTGACTATACGTATTTTATTCATTCTTATATTGTAAAACTTATTTTGAATAAATAAAAAGAACAAAAAAAAAAAGTACAAAAAAAAAAAAAAAAAAATACCTAATGGTCTTGTCACAGAGCACCGCAAAAGTGCCTTTTACCAGGAAGTTCACGCCTCCTTCCTTACTGTGACACGAAAATATGTCCAAAGCTTGTTTCAAATCTCAATCCCCTGCTTTTAAAGCAAGCGCTTTAACCACTGCACCACGGCCGCACAGTAATAATTTATCCGATAGTCCAAATGAAATTTAAGAATTCCAAATAATATATCGTTTTAAATGTCATTTTTGAGAGTCAATAAAAAAATGACTTTGTATCAAAATCGGATCTCCTAGTGTTATATTTTCAGGGATGCGGAGTCCCAAAAGGACTCCTGCATTATATCTCTACTTTTTCCAAGTCTGCAGTGTCCAGAAGCTCTAAACATGTTTGCTGACTTATGAACTGCGACAAGAAAAAAATTCATGAGAATTAAAGACTTGAAACTTATTGTTTTTAAGCCCGGAGTGCTGGAGTTCCGGAGTCCTTGCCGCTTTTATACTTAAGGATTACGGGCTCAAAAAATGATTATTCCTCTAACCTAAAAGTCTTAACTTTTTTTCCTATTAGTAGTCCATAAACTTATTTATATTTTTAGAGCTCCTGGATACCAAAAACTAGGATAGAGTAATCTTTTTGTGACTTTCAAATCCGGAGTTCTTTTAGGGACTCCGCATCCCTGGAGCCTATGGATAGTAGTTTATAAAAAGAAGTTACGCGCCGACTGACGCATTAAATAACCTGCGTTAAAACTTAGCAAATTTAAAAAGTAAAAAATTATTTTGTCATAAAAAAATAACCAAGTTTGACCTATTGCAGACCTAATAATCTCAAATAATATAACTTTTTAGCCAAAACATAGCTCTAGTAGTAGCTGTTTCACCATATGAAAGTAGTTGTCACAACTCTTTAGATGGCTTTACAATTACATTGTTTCATGGTGCCCCATGTACCATGATGCCCCATTCTCCCCTATGTATCTTTGGATGTTTTATAAAAAGTTCTACTTAATTTATTATGAAATTAACTTGCAACTAGAGAAAAAAGCCGATACATGATTTACTTTTAATGGTAACTTTTTAATTTTATTTTTAATTACTTTTCCTTTCAATTTTATTGATTTATTTTTATTTTTTGGATTCCTAAATTTTTTTTATATTTACAGGATTTTAAATACATTTCTCATGGGATAGGCGATAAGTTTTTTTCAAAAAATATATGAGTGTAATTGTATTAAAGAAAATATAGTCTAGTAATAAAAAGCAGATCTAAAATATTCAAAGATTGAAGTTTTAAATAATTTCAAATTATAAAACAAATGGATATCGGTAAAAGTTCTATATAGAAACAATTACATAAATATTACATAGAACCTAAAAAGCAAAGGTAACTTATGAGATAAGTATGAAGAACTATGTTATCTCTGACTTTTAAAACCATGACGCAACCTTTTTTTTTTTTGAAAAAAAAACAAAATTACTATTTAAGAAATGCAGAGCCAGCGAAAAAAAAAGTAGACGTTTTGCGTTTTATTTTAATTTACAAACTTCTAAACTTTTTTTATTTATTTCAAGTTATGTCTCTAGTTTATTTTTTTAACTTTATACGAATTTGAAGTTGAAATAGGTAACATTCATATACTTTTTAAAAGTCTTTTTAAGGAGTCTTTTTTAAATCGCTACTTAAAATGACTTGAAACTTTAGAACGGATTCTTTTCTATGTAAAATGTTAATTAAAATATTTTTCTTTATTATTCTTATTCAAAACTTCTGAGATTCAATAAGTATCAGTATATACTTTAGACAAATTAATTTACTGCCAATGTCGTTTATAGAAATTTTGAAGCTAATCTTAAATAAATACGTTTTATTACGTTTTTTTATCGGTATGTAGATTTTTTTTTTTGCAAAAACAATTTCGAAAACCTCAACAAAAGGATTGTTAAAGATTGTTAAAGAGCCCAATAAGTTCCATACATATTCTGAACATCTTAGATAACTTATTTTTTGTTTGTTTCAAGAAAAAATATTCTCATTATATAGCAGATACAGCAGAAAGCAGTACAAAATAGAGATTTGTCGAAACCAGTTTATGCCGAGTCCCCGATAGGTTTATTTTGACATTTACGGATTCTTATAGAGTGTTCATTTTTTTAATTTTCTTTATTTTAAACTTAACCGAGATATGTTATAGTCAGGGCCGTTCCGAGACTTTTTCGGGACGGCCCTGGTTAAAAAGTGAACAGAGAGTTAAGCAAGAGATTTAAAACAGAATATTTTTATTTTAAAAACTTACCAGTTTGTTATTTTCTTTTCAATATATTGTTTTTTTCATTTCGAATTTAATACTTTTTTTGAATGTTTCGATTCATCTTCAGTGCGGCCACACTGGACTAAAACGGACTACTTTATAACTGTTTTGTAACTTTAGTCGGCAATTCAAAATAAATTCATTTTAGAAATTTTATTTTTATTGATAGTGAAAGCTTAAGACTAAAAACAAAATGTTTTTAGAGGTAAGCTTTCACTATCAATGACGATAAATGTATTAAAATCGCTTCGATAATAGAATGTTGGTCAGCACCTAAAAATATTCTCACTTTCGTTGGTAGAATTGCGAAAAAAAAGAAAAAAAGTAAATGTAAATATAAATCTACAAGTAAAATCAGCTACAAACTTTCTCTCTGCGCTTCCAGCACAAATACATATATAGACATTTACAACAAAGTAGACCACTGATTGAAAATTCTATACAACCCAGTAACTTGTCTAAAACAATATGCACAGCTCAAGCCGAACCAGTAAAGTTTTTAAAGAAATTTATATAATCAGGTATGAATTCCCTTGTAAAAAATCAACCGACCTTTATTTAGATATAAATACTAGAACTATAGCTCAGGGCCGACAACACGGGTTTCAAAGTGGAGGGGTACAATCGTCAATTTTTTAAAAAAGCTCTCTTTATCTAGAATTTTCTTTAAAAAATAAAAAGGTCTAATAGAATGCTTACACTTGACTTTTTAGTATTCTTGTACTTTATGAAAAATATCATGTACCCGATGAACCTCATTTCTCAGACGATATTTGATTACATACATTTTGCAGACCAAATATAAAACCGATAAAAAAATTGTTTCAGATCCACAATGCACGCTGATCGATTACAAAGCTTGATGCTTCTTATTGCTAAGAAATATATGTTGTACAAAATTGATTTAAAAAAATAATTGTTCAAAAGTCAGCGTCAGTAAAACAACGGAAAAATTAATGTTTTCTAGGGTATTTTAAACTTGAGAATAAAAAAAAAAAAGAGAAAGAATTAAAGAAGAAGTTTTAGTGGGAAACTTATGACAATTGCAAATATTATTTATATTTGGCTCTTTGTAATCAACGCTACTATACAATAATGATTCTACTTAATGATTAAAAAAAAAATAATAATCAGTTGGCATTTTTACTACTCATATCAATAACACGTTTTCGCGCCGGTCCTGTTAGTTCGACTTAAATGATATATAACTTATGATAAACTTATACATATAAATATTTAAAAAACTATACCATTACATCGTTCAACTAATAATTTGCTTTTGTTTTAAAATAGTTCTCAAAAAGATAAAAAGTTTTTTAATACCATTATAAACTTATGCATATCATTTATAAAATAGTTAATTTATATTATTTTTATCTCAAAGATATAAAATTGACAAATAAAATTAAGTTGCAGTTAAAGAAATAAAATTAAAAAAAAGGTTGTAAATCATATTTGAAAAAAAACATCTCATTAAAACAATGCAATAGTATATTTAATGAAACTTATTAAATACTCTTCAACTTTGCGATGCAGTGTTGTTTCATCCATAAAATAAAAATATTTATTTAGATCATTCTCGTTTAATCTATTGAACAATAAATTTGTTCTATATTCAGAAAATATAAGGATAAAGGAAATATCTCCAAATTTTTAAAATTCTTATATTTTCAAAAGTTGTTAAAAACGGAAAACTCTTTGTTCCTTATAACTATACAGTATTTTATAACAAAATTTTCATTTAAATAAATTGTTATTTTTATTTTATTTACTTTTTTAAAACTAACTATTATAGTAAGTAATTGAAGATCAGTTACTAAAGATATTTGACGAAATTGAAGATTGAAGAAATTATTAGAGAATACTGTTAAAACAGTATGTTTAAAAGAAGAATTATAAGGAAAGAACAACTATATTTCACTCAACCGGTGGGACACTACATTTAACTCGGCTTGTAGGACACTATGTTTTACTCAGCTGGTTGAATACTATGTTTCACTCAGCTGGTGGGACACTTTATTTCACTCAGCTGGTGGGACACTATGTTTCCACTTATTTAAATTCAATGAGAAAATCAGCGCAATTTAAAATGTTCAATCAATTGACGTTAGCCGTGAATTTGAACGTTATTTACGTTAATTTTACTTTAGTTCGAGTTTTTGTTTTTTTTGTTAATTTCATTATACAAAATCGTAACTTTATTCACTTTTAACATGCGAATAGACTATAATAAGATATAGACTATCAAGCAGCCGTGGTTAGAGTTCTGGCTCAGAACCAAGAGATTTGTGAGGTAGAAAAGAGGTAAGCAACATTGGTAAGGAAAGAAACGTGAACATCCTGATTAAATGCTCATCCGCGGTGTTAGACTTATTTACGTTTAAAACGTCACTTAAAATGGACTTAAATTGTTTGAAACGTCACTCGGAGTAACTTTATTTAAAATATTTATACTTCGTTTGAAGCGGACTTATTTACGTAAGAAATTTATATATAACATGTTTGAAAGTTTGCTTTAGATGGACTTTAAAATAAGTGATAAGTGTAAAAAAAAACGTGTTAGGATTGCTTGAAAATTAAGTTTACAAATTATTTTATTACTTTCTTGCAGATAAACAACTTTAACATTACCTTGGTAAATAATTATTCTTTTAAACCAAAACTCTAAATCCGCCAACCTTTATAGAAGCAATAGTCTGATTAGAAAAACTGGCTATTAACTTCTCAACAGCTATAACTTAGTGTAAAAACTAATCAAAAACGTAAAGCTCAAAAAGTTTGTTTTTGAGAGGAATTTTAAGTTTAATGAATGGAGATGAATTAGGATAAATATGCACGTTAAAAGGTATTTTTAACATTGAAAAAAAAAGCTTTTTTATAAAATGGAAACACAAATATGTATGGTTTTTAGGTATGTGAAGAAATATTCTTTTGAACTAACAACCATCAGCTAAACCATCTTTTTACTCATAAAAATCAGTCTCTTCATTTAATCTATAGAACTTATTATTTGGCAACATTCAAGCTGACTTCAAAGCCATTTTTTATTTATATAAGCAAGAAGTATCTGTTTAAAACATCATTAACTTAAAGTTTCAATTAATGCTTCAGCGTAAATAATACACCTACTATTTGCCAAGTATTTGAATTTCACTCATGGTTTTTTGTTTATAGATATAATACTGCATCTGTAAAAAGGTCAAAGGCTGAAGCCGATGTGTGCCACACATGCGTGGAATTAGAGTTAAAAATGCATGTCAAAAATTCCCAATAAGTTAAAAATAATCCAAAAATACGTTTTAATAGTTATAAAATACATATAAAAGTTTTTTTATGAGTCTATGGTTGTTAGAAAGTATTACAGTTCATAAAAATGGTTCAAACGCGCCACTTTTCTATTCAAAATTTTTTCCCTTTCTAATCGAAAATATATTTAGGAATCTTAAATTTTTGTTTTACAAGTATTCTAATTTCCTTCTAACACTTTTACATAAATAGTATTTATATTTAATATATATTTGCTTCGTTTAAGAAAAGAAAAGTTAAATAACATTTGTTTACAATGTTTAATGTGCCATTTGTGAAAAGGGCAAAAGCCGCTTCACGGGTTGAAGTTAAACATCTAGTTTATATAATATATCATTGGCGCACGTTCTTAAACACAAAAAATATATTGTGGAAATCTTAGACTATAAAAACTTTTAATAAAGTTTAAGTGGAAACATGTTTACGTAGTTGTAGATATTAACATTGACTTACTCAATCATGCATGGTTGAGTCAATCAAAAGCATAGGCTTTAAATAGTGATGCAAAATCTTTTATTGATACTCTTTTTGATTGTAACCTTATCCCAGCTATAATTAAAGCAACAAGAGTAAATAAAATATCATCAATATGGCTAGATAACGTAATAACTCACAATTTTCATTATAGCCGTTAAAAACGGGTATAATCAGGACTGACTTAACCAATCATTTCCCTATATTCCTTATTACTAAGAGCGTAACTCTTAATAATACTACCCTCGAATCAAGAGTAGTCATGAGACAAATGCTAATTTAAAAAATTATTAAGTAAGTACGTCGATTTGAACTGTATAAAAGTTGTATGAAAAATATATAAAACATAAAACATATAATGAAATTAATTATCAAAACTATCAAAGTTAATTTGAAAAAATTAAAAAGCGATAAGCAGTTAATTATTCCGGTAAACGGCTTAAAATTAACATAACACTCAAAAAACGTGGAGTGTTATAGAGAAATAATTGGAAATAAAAATTGCAAAAAAAAACTTACCTCAAAAACTTTTTATTAATGGAAAGCTCACTTATCATAAAGAAGTTATTATTGAGAAACAGTTTTTTCCTTGATATTGGTCCAAGCTTAGCATCGAAAATTCCATTTAGTCAAAAATGATTTGATTCATATCTTACAACAACTGATATAATTATGGACGAACCAATTTTGAAAAAAAGTGAGCTGCACAATGCTTTTAATAATCTATAAATAAATAAAAGTGCAAGTATTGATCAAATTAATGTTAATGTAATTAAATCTGTTTTTAATATTATTGAATCCTCATTATTCCATCTTTTTAATCTCTCACTTAAATCAGATCATATTCCAGATAAATTGATAATTGCAAAAATAATACCTATTTATAAATCTAGTGATTAGACTAATATTTAAAACTACAGACTTATTTTAGTCTTGCCTACTTTTCTAAACCAGTTTAACGCATTATGTATAACAGACTTTATAAATATATTTAACTAAAAATAAGATTTTATACTGAAATCAATATGGTTTTGTAACAAAACATTCTACTGATCATGCAATAATTGAATTCGTTAACATATATGAAATGGATTTAATAATGGTTGCTATACAGTTGAGGTTTTTATTGATTTATTCAAAGCTTTCTACACAGCGAACCATGAAATACTTTTGAAAAACTATGGTGTTAAAAACAAAAGTTTTCTTTGGCTTAAATCATTACTAACAGAAAGCAATTTATAATAAAAAAATCAAAAGATTCAAAAAACAACATAATAACTTGTACCCCAACTTATACCCTAACTTGGATACTCTTGGGTTCTGTTTTAGGACCATTATTATTTTTACTTTATATAATTGACTTACATTTAGCATCTAAAATATTAAACACTATCTTATTTGCAGATGAAACTAATTTATTTTATTCTCACAAAGGTATTATTGTTCTTTTTAAAACATTTAACAAAGAATTAAGTTATATATAATATAAGTAACCGACTTTCATTAAATGTAGATAAAACAAAGTTTACCATACTCCATAAACGTAGTAATAAGTAATATAAATAATAGTAGATAAAATAAAGTAGAGCCAATAATATTCCTCTGAAATTAACCCATCTTTTAATCTATAACATAATAATTAAAAGGATATCGACTATAAACTTTCTAGGAGTGTTTTTAGATCAAAAATTGTCATGGAAATTCTATATTAAATATATCAAAATTGAGATTTCAAAAAGTATTATCATGTTATTTCGAAAAAAATCGTTTCTTAATAATGAATCTTTAAAAAATATATATATATTTTGTTCAAACACAGCTATATTTCTTACTGTAACATTGCCTGGGGTAGCACTAATCACACTAAACTCAAAAAAATTTATAACAAACAAAGACATGCTTGCAGGATAGCACTTGTGGCAAACAGGAATAGGAAAGAGGTTTGCACATTGCGAACCTCTTTAGCGTCAGTTTGGAAAGTTAAGTATTTATAATCAAGTTTCTTTATGTTTAAAGGAGAATGTGGGTTATCACCAGTAACATTTCAATCTTACTTTTATAAAATCTTTCATATATATCATTCTAAATTTTCAGCGAACAACCTAGTCATTCTCATAAACCATCTCAAATTAAACTCGTACCAAATTCAATATGGGGACTTTTTGTATGGAAAAATTTTCTTCATATTTTTAATGAAAAGCAAGACTTTGTTTTTAACTGTACTTTAGAAAGATTTAAAGCTACTTCAAAAAGGCATTTACTAAACATGGACTTCAAAATTTTAGATTTCAAATATCTTTTTTAAAAACAATTTATAAAGTTTTGAATTAAATAAATCATTTAAAAATATTTTCTTTTTGTTTTTATATTTTGGTTGAAATTTATTTATCAGCCCTAAATAATATTGCATTTTTTAAATACAACTTAACGTGAATTTTTTGTAATAGATAACTTTCATGATTGTCTCACTTTTTGTCTTCTTTTATTTGTTAAAACTAATCCGCTGGAAGACTGTTAGTAAAAATTTATATTATTGCTGAAGTTTAGTATGGGGCCATCCATAAAGGACGTCATGCAAATAGGGGGGGGGGGAGGGGTCCAGATTAAAAGGACAAAAAAGGACAAGGGGGAGGGGGGGTTATCAGAAAAGGACGTCACTTTATATAATTTTTTTTATATAAACATGTGTTTTGATGGAGTTAACGTAAGGGAATGTTATACTTTTATTTATCGTAATACAGAAAAGAAATAAGCGTTGATATTTATTTAAATTTTATTTTTGTATAAAAAATATATTGAATATATTACAATTAGTTATATATTGCTCAACCCTTGGTAGTTTCTCGTATCATACGTATCATTAGTTGATCGCTACGGGTTTTCGTGCTAATTCTTTTTGCGTAATTCGTCCCCAAGGACTTAGTGTTAATATCTTATATGATTTTAAATAGAGTTTTACAAATATTTGTCCAAAGTGAATAGCTTGCGTAGCAATTAATAATGATTGTCTAAAGCGAATATTACAAATGATTGTCCAAAAGGAATTTGACGGGAAAAAACACATCTTTAGTTTTTACAGTATTTGTGTTAATAAGACAAAATTTCAAAAATTCAGAAATTCATTCAAAGTCAGTGCAGAAACTTCCGGAATGGCGGATGCTTTTTTGTAACGAATTTATAAATAAATTTAAAATAAAGGAAGATAATAAAAAGATATAAAATAAAATAAAAATAAAGAGAATGGAGAAAAGAAAAAGAAAGAAATAAACAAGCAAAAACTAAAAAAAATTAAAAACCAATTAAAACAAATTAACAAAAGAAAAAATTGAGATAAGAAAAAGGAAAGATAAAAAACCAAAGTTAAAAGAAAATAAACATTCGAGAATGGAAAGTAATTAAAAAGAATTAAAATAAAATATAAAAATTGCTCCGTTTTTGAAGAAAGAAAAAAGAATATTTTTTAAGTTTTATTATTTTTGAAGGATTATTTGTGTTTGCTTGACATGATTTACATTCTTATTTTAGTATTGTCATTTATTATGAAAACTCTATACTTTTCGTGACTAAATGTTTGTGTGTGTGTGTGTCGGTGACACGTTTTTATTTGTGAATATTATTGAAAATTTTTTGTTTATTTTTTGTTATTTTTTAATATTGTAAAAGATCATTGTTGTCTGTATATTAAAAGATGGATAGAAATAGTCTTCTAAATTCGCTTATAAAATTTTACAATAATGCTCATCCATTCGAGAAAAAAGCCGATAGTCAAAAAAAAGTCCATAAAATATGGAATGAGATCAAGGAAAAGCAAGACTTGGAGGTTCAAGTAAAGACTTTGATCCAAAAATATACCTCTATGGTCTTGAAACAAAAAGGTTCTTTAATGTCATTTTGGGACCATCAAACAACCAAGCAATCTGTTCCTTTCCATGCCAGTTCTTCCTCCTTAGAGTTCCAGCATTTTTCAGATCAATTTAATGAGCCAATAGATGTCGTTGATACCACGTCAGATGCCTCTCGACACGACATCCTGAGCACAGTTCAAATTGAGACGAAGAAGGCCAAGACTCATGTTCAAGACAAAATCAAAGCAGAGATTATTGTTTTGAGTTAAGTTGATGCGGGCTCAAACTGACCTCCATTCAAGTCACGTGGATGGTCCATTTTGTACAGCAAATATAAAGAATGTGGAAGAAGTTTGCTCTTTTTTGGGCCCCAAGGATGTGTGCTTTATAAGTCAAGACGATAAAGCTCGGATCCTTATTGGAATCACCGCTGCCAACAAACAAGCTCCTATATTGATGCATATGGAATATCGAGTTTCTCTTCCTGATCATGATTGGGTTATCGCTGCAAAGCACAAACTCATTCCGTCCGTCTACGCAGGTATTGCAATCAAACCAGACGGGCTTGGAAAATCTGACGCAGTTTCCTATTCCGGTCCCACTTATGTTGCTATTCGATCTGGAAAGCATTCATCATCGACAGCGTATGCTCACGGATTAGACTTTGAACAACTTTTGACTCTGCCAGAGTTTGATTCTATCACAAAAGATCCTTTGACCAAGTTGGTCAAGCCAGTGGTTGTTTTCAGTGTTGATGGTGGACCAGATGAAAATCCACGATACGCTAAAGTCATCGAAACTGGTATAGCCTTCTTTTCAAATTTTTTTTGCGATCCATCAATACAGTTATGTTTCTTCTAATTTAAATACCTATTTTGTTTACAGCAATTCATCATTTTCTTACAAATGATTTGGATGCCTTATTTATCATGACAAATGCGCCAGGGCGGACTGCTTTCAATCGAGCCGAGAGAAGGATGGCTCCACTGAGTAAAGATTTGTCGGGATTGATCCTACCTCACGATCATTATGGACCTCATCTAGACTCTAAAGGTATTCAAATTCGTTTTTAATATCAACTGTTTTGTCAAAATACAATATAGATACAAGGCTTAAGGAGTTAATTATATGCATTGCGACTAATATTTAAGGCAGGACAGTGGATCTTCTTTTGGAGAAAAAAAACTTTGAATTTGCTGGAAAGAGCTGTGCCTCGGTCTTTTCAGGTCTGATGATTGACCAGTTTCCAACGGTGGCCGAGTATATCGATCGAGACAAAAAGACGGAGCTCGACGTCCATCATCTCTTATCAAAGGATCAAGACTAGTTTGCCTCTCATGTGCGCACTAGTCAATATTTCACGCAAATTGTGAAATGTGAAGATCCCAGATATTGCGCTTTGAAAAGAAGCTCTTACTTCCATGTTATTCCTGGTCGATTTCTGCATCCACCTATTCCAATCAGCCAGTCAGAAGATGGTTTGAAAGCTGTATTCATTTCAGACATCGCCAGCAAGAATCGTTTTTCTTCAGTATTTTTTCTTATCGCTTCCAATATTCAGAGCACCATTCCTCGATTATTAAAATCATTCAAACCTCGTCCTTACGACCTGTTTTGTCCATCTGTGCAATCAAGTTTGTCTCAGAAAATCTGCAAGTACTGTAACTTGTATTTTGCCTCCCAAGTCATGCTCAAAAAGCATGTCAATTTTACTCATTCCAATGTTATTAACCGAATGACTATTACTGTTTTGCAAGTCAGGCCTGTTCGCATTGCCGCCAAGCGCAAAAGAGAGTTAATGGCCGTAGTTGCAGTTGAATAGAACGCGACCTTTGCTGAAGGACAATTCCACATCAAATCACCCAGTCCATTGAACCATTTGTCTTCCTTTTGTGTTATATTTTGACACATTATTCCTAATTATAAAAAAATATTGCATGCAAAATTTCAGCTAAAAAAGTTTAGCGGTTGACAAGATATTGCAATTTTAATACTGACCTGGTTTCCCAAAATGACCCGGTTTTCATAACACTCTGAAAAAACATTTTCCTCAAAATAATGAGAAATAAAAATGGCATAAACATGAAAATAAATATATATAATGTTTTTTTGATGCTGAATTCAATAAATGTACTTAAAATGCTCAAATATAAAAAGAACATGCATAAAAATTAATAAAACAACTAGTTTCTATAAACCAACTTTGGGGCCCAATATCTCAAAACACCCCCATCAAAAAAATTTTTTTTTTGCTGTTAATATTTTCAGCTGTTTATAATCTTACTAGGCACAAAAAATCTAACTGGAAAAACAATTAAAACATACGGAACTTTAATTTCAAAGATGTATTACTTTTTCAAGAAATTCCCCAAAAATATTTCTAAATAAAATAAAGTTAATCGTAATTTAAAAAGTTACATAAATATACAAGATTTGTAAAGGTATCAAAGATGAAAGTTATTTTGACTGTGTTTGTAATAGTTTACAATATTGCTCCCATTTTACTTGTACTTCCTCTATTTCAGCATTTTCAAACACATAGTTTCAATCAGAACTAGAGCAAGCTTGTGGAACAGATTTTTCAATATGTTGGTGTTTGGAATAAAACAGTCTCTCGTCTCTTTCAGGCCAGTTAAAACAGATTGATGGACCATTTGGATGAAGAAACTTAACTTTAGCATCAACTTCTTCTAAGTTGGTTTTAGTTACAATGCCGATCCACCACTTATTATCACAGACTACAGCGACATAACCTAAAGTGACAGTATCAAGTTGAGATATGTCTTGTTTCTTTTTAAGATCCTTTTGGGGATTATTGTATAATTAGTGTCTGTACTACACCTCTTTGCCCCAACCTTGTTATCTCCTAGATGTATAAATTGATGAAAGCTACGAGTACCAGGTAGAGTTGTTACACCAGTGTTCCTTTCTTTTTGCTCTTCACGTTGCAATTGTAAGTCCAATCCCTTTATGTAAATGAATTTAACAACTTTGATTTTATCAATACAAAATTCATACATAGCTTCTGATGTGAGAATTTGGTTTCTGTACGGTCGTTTTAAACTTTCTTGTGCTGTTAATCTTTTTACAGTACCACCAATCCCATCGCATGGTGATTTTCCGTGGGAAGTGGCAAAAAAGTTCCATTCAATTTTAAGGCAAAATTCGCTCTCTAGTTGACATAGATTGTAAAAGCTTTTACAATTTTTGTACTGTCCGGCGCGACCATCAGTGAATAAATGTAATTTGGACAGATTGGAAAATTTTATTTTTAATATTGGTATGATTAGTTGGAATATTTTGTACACATAAGTTACATCATGTGTAATGTCATCTGATATAAAACAGTAAGAAATATGTTTCAGTTCACCTTTATCATCTTTATAGTATATGACTAATGGATGTAAAGAACATTGTCGGGTGTTCCAATGATAGCTCTGTATTTCATCTTGGACAACAAAAGCATAATTTTCAGCAAAGTCGCCAATAATGATAATGTTTGATTGATCCATATATTGTTTCAGTTGGTTAAGGTATTGTGATTGAGAGTGAGCAATAAAAGAATGAGCTTGTAGCTTTTCAAAACAAGATGCTAATAGTTCAACAAACGTTGAAACATCAGCTGTTAAACTTAATAGTGTTGCACGGTCAGTAGTTTGCCATTGCTTGTAGTGTATCTCAAAATCATCTTCGTATTCTCCAAAAATCTCATACAAATATTTGGTGAGGGGTTCTTTACCAGGACAATCATCACACTGTGCAAGCATGCATTCTTTGTTTTCTTCTTAGCAAACGGTTTTTGAAAGTAAGTCTTTATACTTTAGTCCAATATTTAAAGCATCTACTCGCAATATGGCATTTTGGTGATAAGAACAAACACAAACAGAATGTGTACCACTTGCACCTGGCAAAATGCACCACTTTAGTCTAAGTGAAGCAAATTTTAAGTAACTTATTTGTATTTTTGGACTGTTTTCTTTGTATAATAAATATAGTTCCTTTAAATTACACAAAAGCAGTTTTTTTTGTTTATGGACGTTCTTTTGAATGCTAACATAATCTTTTTTTCCAGGCATAGTTCTACATAAATCACTTGAATCATAAAAAAGTTTAACAGAATCTTCTATTTCTTTTTGTAAGACTTTCCCTTTATACAAAGGTGAGATAGCCAACAATCCTTTTTTATTAAAAAGTTGTCTAGCCTTTTTTGCTTGGTATTCTGTAACTGCAAAGTTATTTTGTACTTCTAATATTGATTAACTTGGGGGTGCCAGTGTTAGAAGTTGAACAATAGTTCTTTTTTCAGAACATAGAATTTTTTCTTTTATCAAGCTCATAATTTTATCAAAGTTTTCAGCCTTCTTTTTAATGTCATTTGGTTCATAACACAGTTTTGAGGGAACATTGAATTGACTTTCAGTTTTTCTAGTAAGGTTACTTACCATTTCGTTGATGCGCGCAACTTTTCGCTTTCCTTCTGAGAGTATACGTTTTGATGACTTTGAATGAGATTTTAGAGGAGATAGTTTAAAATTTTCAAGTTCTTCATTGATCTCCTGTCTTTTTGATTTGAATGATGATATTAGAAAATCTTCATCTTGTTCACCCTGACTTTGCTTCTCTTCTTTAAGATTTGCTTTTTTGGCAATCTTTTGCTTACAGGGTTTGCAAAGTTTCTTCCCAGGAGCAATATTTAAGCTACTTCTCATCATGTCTTGTAACTCATTTATCGTAACTACTCTAAGATTTTCTAAAAGTAATTGAATTGTATATATAATTGCATATAGCTTTATGTATTTTGTATATAGTATAATTGTATGTATAGTTGTATATAGCTTATCTGCACAATTGTTTAAAACATTGTTTATGTTTTGGAAAACACAAATTAAAAAAATATATATATTAAAATACTTAAATTCCACTTTTACTTACTTGTAATTTTCTTTGTTTTTTTTTTTGAATGGATCACAGCATGCTTTCTGCCATATAGGATACATTTTCAAATAATTTGTAGCATGTTTTTCACATAATGTTGTTAAGTTTGATATTTCAATGTTACAGCGTAATGATATAGCTATTTTTTCTTCGTTGCTTAAAGTTCCAATAACATCTTGTTGGCCTTTGCATGCATCTGATGTCATTAACCCAATAGAACACATCTTATAATAAACTACTTTGTATAAATGTATTTCCTAAAAAAAAGAGAATTCTCCTACTTAATTAAAAGAATTCTCCTACTTAAATAAAAGAATTTTCCTACTTAATTTTTAGTAAAAAAAAAAATTTAATATTGAAATAATTCAAACCTTTTCAGAATCCCACTGTTGCATAATTTTTTACACTGATAGATATTGTTAATTTTCTTTATAGATATATTTATATATATATACAATTCATATATATATATATATATATATATATATATATATATATATATATATATATATATATATATATATATATATATATATATATATATATATATATATATATATCAAATTGTTAATTTATTAAAATTTAAATAAAATTTACGAATGATGTTTTTTAACTGAACTTTTTATAAACTAGTTATTATAAACTTTTACAAAAGTTGTCAAAATTTTAAAAACAAATGCACATCCAAATCACACTAATTCAGTTTTTATATAAAACAAAACAGGATGTTTTTTTCAGTTGTAAAGTTCAAATAACTAAGTTATCATATATTTAAGACTTCCTTAAATATAACAAAATTGTTTTTTTTTTCAGGAGTCTTTTAACTAAATATAATATTTTACAGAATTCTATTTGAAAGTTTTTTAAAATAGCTTATTGAAAATTTGATACATCTTTGAAATTAAAGTTCCGTATGTTTCAGTCGTTTTTCCAGTTAGATTTTTTGTGCCTAGTAAGATTATAAACAGCTGAAAATATTAACAACAAAAAGAAATTTTTTTTGATGGGGGTGTTTTGAGATATTGGGCCCCAAAGTTCTTTTATAGAAACTAGTTGTTTTATTAATTTTTAAGCATGTTCCTTCTATATTTTAGCATTTTAAGTACATTTATTGAATTCAGCATCAAAAAAACAATATATATGTTTATTTTCATGTTTTTGCCATTTTTATTTCTTATTATTTTAAGAAAAATGTTTTTTCAGAGTGTTATGAAAACCGGGTCATATTAGGAAACCAGGTCAGTATAAAAATAGCAGTATCTTGTCAATCTCTCAACATTTTTAGCTAAAATTTTATATGTTAACTTTTCTTTTTAAGATGCAACAGCCAAAGAGGTTTTTAAAAAATTTGAAGACCCATGGTTCAAAATTTTCTAACTTTTGGGTGATTTGATGCGGAATTGCCCTGAATGGTTCGATGAGGACGAAATCAAAACTGAGGGCCTTCATATTCCGAGTGATTCAACTGTTTCAGACGAACCGGACTGCTCTTTTCCAATCATATCAATTGACGATCACTTAAAAAATCCTTGAATAGATCAGGTTGGTAAGTTGATACACTAACACATAGGCAAGTTGATACACTAACACACTTTGATTAAATTTAATATGTCGGATAAGACTAAACATACGTGGAAATACCTAATCAGATTCGGAATGATATTTATAGGGGTTGTAGGGGGGAAGAGGTGCTCAATTTTATGACGTCCTTTTTAAGGGGGGGGTATAGGAAAAAAGGACAACCAGTGACAAAGGAGGGGGGGAGGGGTCAAAAAATGCCTTATAAATGGTGACGTCCTTTATGGACGGCCCCTATGTACTTATACTGTTTTGTTTATCACATATTAGTTATGTAAGTAAAACGTTTGAAAACACTAATGTAACGGCACTTGGTGATATGACAGCTCTGTCTTTATCTTGCTCCAGACAGGATATTTTATTATTGTAATTACATTTTGGTAATTTTGTAAAGTTGTATTGTTTCAATAGAGAGTGGCTTAAAATTTGATCTTATAATGATAAGTTTTGTTAATAACAAATCATTATATTTGACAAGTTAGTTTTAATTGCCAGGTTTGTATTTCTTTACTTAATTATTGTTTGTTTTTTCAGCCTATTTGAAGTGCGTTATCATGTGAATTAGGTAATATGAGCACATTCGCTGCTTTTTTAAAATCTCTGTGCTTTTAAGAAAAAAAATTCGAATATTTTACTCGCAAAAATTTAGGATCCAGCAACATTATTTTTAAAAATATTCCAGTTTTTGCTTAAGGCGCTCACAATGCCTTGATCTACCCTATATGTTAGTTTACAAAACATGTAAAAAATTAAAAAAAAAAAAAATTCTGTATATTTATTCCTAGAATAGTTATATGAATAATTTTTGCAATTGACGTAGCATGTGAATTTGTAAGCTTTTATTCACCAATCTTGATAAAACAAATTTTGATAATTTGCTGATGGATGATTAGAAATTTTGGAGCCAATTTCGTTTTTTATATACACACACACAGAGTTATATATATATATATATATATATATATATATATATATATATATATATATATATATATATATATATATATATATATATATATATATATATATATATATATATATATATATATATATATATATATATATATATATATATATATATATATATATATATATATATACAAACACACATTTACCACGTTTGCATATAATTTTAACTAATCCTACTTTTGTATTATCTACATTTCTAGATAATACAAAATGTCGTAAAATGTATTATCCACATCTTAACTATAATCTATAATAAGAAAAAAAATTATAGAAAATGTTTTTTTTTTTTTTTTCAAATCAGTTTTTAGAACAAAAAGCTACAAAAACTAGCATTTTATAATGATCTTTTAGGATTTTTGTATAATGCTTTACTTTGCTTAAACTATTGTTGTAAAAAGAAATTCTTTTTTTATATGTATAAACAATTATTTTTTGTAAAAAAGATCAAGCTGATTAATTTCACTAGTAGAAATTAGTCTTTTATCTTTAGCAACAAGTTTTCCAGATCGTTTTGGGTTAAGCTACAAATTCTATAGACTATACAGAAACACAGAGAATTAGGAAAAACAATTCTTTTCAATGTCATAGGATTCGTCATGCAACATTTTTGTTCTTTTTATAAAGTTGAAGCTCAGTTTAATTCATTACGAGGTAAACATTAGGACTTAACGTTCTTTTTATATTCAAATGTCAATAAAATTATTGAAATTTACCATTAATAGAAGTTATCTAAAAAAAAAAATGCTACTGGTAAATAAATAGAGCAGGTTAATGTATTATTGTGTTTGCGTTTATTATTATTTATTATTGCGATTTTTTTTCGTTTAATTGCTTTTTATAGTAATAATAAAAGCTAAAATTCTACTACAGGTGTGTATATAACAGTTGCATATGGAATATAAAAAATATGAAAGCAACTCAATGTGGTTAAAGTACTTTTTAAGAAATTGCCATCAGTCGGTTTTTAGTTTAAACAATCAATATATTTATAAATATAAATATATTGATTAATAAAGTATTAGGTCTGTAAGATAAACAGTTCCTTTTTTTTTAAACAGTGAGACTGTTTAATAGGAAAACACTAAAGATCTTACACTGGATTACGTGCAATCTTTTGAAATTTATTTAAAATGTAATATGCCAAAGAAGACTTTCTATTTAATAAAATTTCATGCATTTTATTTCCGGTATATTATGGAATCCTAACTTAAGCTTTAGTTTCCAGAAATCTCAAGTTCTAGAATGCTGTCTTTAAGTAAGGACTTTACTTGTTGCTGTAATTATTTTAACAAATTTTAACTTTTTCTTTTGTTAATATTTAATCAATAAGTGGAAAATATTACAAACAATAATATATAAAGTGGAAAATATTACAAAGTAAGTGGAAAATAAAAATAAGTGAAAAACATTACAAAGTGCAAGCTCTTTTCTAATCTTTCTTTTTTTTTTTTTTTTTTTTTTTTTTGGTTTATAGTAAAACAGTCACATATAAAAAAAACTGCAGAGCTCATCCTATAAAGAATACTATTAGAAACATTTCCTGAAAATTTCAAGTAAATTGATGAATATTTGGCCGAGTTGTGATGTTTGAAGTGAAGAAAATTTCCAAGTATCTTAAAAACATATACTACCGTTATTAAGCAACGTAATTTATTCTAATTGAAAGATTGTCGTCACTTGAGCCACATTCTGTTAAGCCACATTCTGTTAAGCCACATTCTGGACAACAGAAATAGTTATTGAAATAACTAAAAGAGTTTAACGTTCCTTTTTAATATCATTATAATTGGAAAAACTTGATTGTAACTAAGGCGTTGTTATGGACTCATCATTTTATGTGCTTAACTAAAAACTAAAATAACACAAAAAATAAAAAACCAAAAAACTTTTTTCAAAATAAAATATTTATAGCGCAAATATTCAAAATTTGGTGGTTGCAATACCTGTAAATATTGCATTATTCTGCAATTATCTTTCAGAAATTTACTGGCCGATATTTGCAAGTAATTTAGAAAAGTAGATGGTAGAAATTTTTTCATATATTTAACGTCAAAAAATATCTTGTAGGTTTACATCGTTTAGGTATTATTTTTTTTTAAATAGTTACAGTAATACTATCTTGATTTGCTAAGGTTACACTAAAAATACTTATGGTTAATCTTTGCATCAAATTTCTGAGATAATCGTAAAACATTTAAACAAAGTGATATAAATTTATTTTTAGTACTTAAAAAATAAATTTTATATTTATATTATTATAACTAAGTTAAGCACTTTATTATAAAGTTTATAATAAAAATATATTTTTATCATAAACTTTATTATTAAGTTTATTTAGCACGACCTTTAACTAAAATGAAATATTATCCTTGTTACGTTGAAAAAATTCAATTTTGTTAGTTTTGTAATATAATTTGATGGACATGTACTTCAGGCATTTTCTTTTGTACCCATTATATCTTGCTTATAAATTTATCTATATTTATATTTGTTTAAAATTAGATTTGCAGTGTTTTTAGATATAATAAAAATAAGTATTTAACAACTGAAAAATAATTTTTAGAAATTGGTATTAGTTGCTGTATAATAGTGTAGTCAAAAACCTGTAAATTGAGTTAAAGCCTAATAGGTAGCATATTAATATGCAGTTACATAGATTCTATAAGTAATATGCAGTTACATAAATTCTATATGCTATATGTATATGTATATGCTCCAATATCTTGTTTAAGTTTATTTGTACAAGCTATAAAACGTTTTAGTGAACTAAATCATTAGATATTTAAACAACCAAAAAGGTATATTTTTTAAACTTAAAATTATTGCTATTATATCAATAAGTTGTGAAGACTTTGTTTGGTATAATAGTATTGATAATTATCCTCAAATTATGCATATGCATGAAATTTCATGTGTATATTTATGCCCATATATTTATAATAGTATGACCTTATATATTCATATATATATATATATATATATATATATATATATATATGTGTGTGTATATATATATATATATATATATATACATATATATATATATATATATATATATATATATATATATATATATATATATATATATATATATATATATATATATATATATATATATATATATATATATATATATATATATATTAGGGTTATGATTTTTTAACTTTTGTCACAGTTTTAATTGGCCATAGTTTTAAAACCTGAGAAATTGATAGTTAATGTTAAATTTTTATAGTAATATTGAATATAGTTAAAAAGTGTCGCCCACCCACCCACAATTAAGTTATGCTATAAAAATATTGTTGTTTTTATGACTATTATGGAAGCATTTGATTTTTAATTCGCTATAAAGCATAAAACACACCTAAGTATAAACTATTTTATGCGGTTGTGTAATATGTTGGTCTGAACTGAAACATTACACAAATACAGAAAATAGTTAATACTAATCCGTTTTATGTTTTACTCATTTCTTTTTACTTTACCCATTTCAATGTCTTTTTTAATTAATTTTATATTTATACAGTAAATTTTTAAAGAAAAGTATTTTTATTAAAATAATATTAAAACATAGAACATTACTAACATATATTATCCATGCATTTTAGATTTTTCTAATATGTCAAATAAATATAGCAAACTGTTGTTGACAAATATTCAAGAGTATGGACAAAAAATTTAGTTTCGTTTGAAAAACGAATAACATCAAGAATTGGTCTACCCTTTATTGAAAAACTATTGGATTAATTTAATAAAATGCTAAAAAAAACTTTTATTATTGGAAGTTACAACTTGCTGGCATCAAATGAAAAAAGCAGAAAAGAAAGAGTAAAGTTAATTGGTATCAAAATAAGTAAATTATGGAACAAACTCAACTTTTCAATTATTTCTAAAAAATCAGTTGGAAGAAAAATTGAAAAGATTATAGAAAAACATGACAAGTGTCTTAAAAAGCGTGGTAAAAAGGAAGAATGTTCTGTTTTTGGAGATTATTTTGATATCACCAATATTAAGGGCATATGGCTTAGTCTGGAAGATAAAAAATTTCATAACATACAATTTTTAAGTTAAGGAGAAGTTGGTCGCAGTACTAACACACAAGTGTCATTACATCCTTCTTAAGTCAGAGTTTGTAATGCAAAAGATACAACTTCTACAAGCAAAACAAATAATTGTCCAGTTAGCAGTTCAACTGCATCAGAAGAAAGTTGTTCAGATTCAGATTCACAAGACAATTATGAACCAGCGGAACTAAAAAAATCAAGAAAGAGAGAATACAATAGAATAAAGTTAGCATCTAATCTTGTGATAACTGAATCTTTAAATACAAATAAATCAGCTAGAATCTGTAAAAAGTTATTTGAAAAAAGTATTGAAATAGAACCTCCAAGTCAGAAAGCAATATCAACAAAAAGGCAAGAGGAAATCATGAAGAAAATTGTTGCTAAAATGGTACAAAAAGAACAATTCTGCCTACATTTTGATAGAAAGAAAATAAACAAGACTGAATACCAAGTTGTGATACGGAATTGCTAAATGATTTTGACGCTTGGAAATGTATTTCAATGAAATGTATTTCAGGAAGATTAAATGGTATAGTTGTAAAAATACAAAATGAAATGGAAACCAGAGGCTTTACTTAACCACAAGATTTAGGATGTCAGCATCATATACTGGATCTCATTTTAAAACACGTTTTGGATAATTTTGTAAATTGTATATGAACAAGTCCAGATTTTGATTATAAATTTGTGAAGGACTAAACCAAAAATTATGAAAATCTTCAAAAAAATTATACATATGAAGCTGACTATAATCATTACATAAACTTGGGATGGCGAAATGACTTCAAATTCCTTTATGAGTTATGTGAAGCTTTTAGTTACTTCAAGAACCATAAAAAATTGCCAAAAATTAAGTGGCACAACCTACCTCCATTGCACAGTGCCAGATGGAACTCTATAGCATCATATGTTTTTATTTTCTATTTTCTTATACCAACATAAATGTGTGAACTTGAAAGTGCAGCAACTTTTATTGCAAATCAATGGAAAAAACTTTAGTTCAGCAAAAAAATTGTTTGATGATAAATCATATGACTTTATGCTTAATGCATTGACTGAAATTAAGTGTACAGCTGCATTAAAGTGCTTTATGAAACACTGGAGCAAAGAAAATAGTGTAGTTCATATTTTAAGAACAAACATCATTGCTGAACGAGGCGTTAAAATGATGGAAGATCTCTTTCAAATTCAAAAAAATGGAAATATGCAAATGTGAAATTTATTGGAAAAAATGACCTGTGAAGCGTTAAAACTAACTTGCTGAAAATAATTACTTTTATTGGTCCACTTCAATCATATGCAGTTTATAAATATGAAATATAATTTGCAATTAGTTTTATTTATTTTTGTGGCTGTTCATAAATGGGTTGGAAATAAGCTTTATGTGTCCTCATGTAATCTATGAAAAATGACGTTATTATCAAGGGAGGGGGGGGGGATATTTTCGCAACTAGACTACCATTAAACCAGTTTTTTATCAATTACTCAACATTTCTCAGGTTATAGAAGTATGGCTATAACAGATTCAAAAAATGTCATAACCCTAATACATATATATATATATATATATATATATATATATATATATATATATATATATATATATATATATATATATATATATATATATATATATATATATATATATTTATATAATGTATTATTTATACAATATGTTATTGCATTGATTTTAGTTTTTTTTTTAAGAAATTCACTTATACTACCAAGCATATTAAAATGTCTCCCAAATACATATTGAATTACTTCAATATTCAAGGAAAAGCTGAGGTAGCTAGACTTTTGTTTTATTGTAAAGGTGTTGAATTTACCGATAATCAAATTAACTTCGAAGATTGGCCTTCACAGAAAAGCGATGGTAAGAATATTTAACTTTCTTGTCTTGTGGGGGAAGTTCAATATATTTTTACACATTTTTTAATTTTTTATGTTTAGATTCTAGGTTTCCTTTGGGGCAAATGCCGACATTAGAAGTAGATGGGCATGTTTTTTGCCAGTCTGCAGCTATAAACGCATACTTGGCTGAAACATTTGGCCTTTATGGAGTTAATGCCTCTAATAGATTGACAATTAATCAAGTAATCGAGACTATGAATGATTTATGGAGTGATTACTATGGTATTTGGAAAAATGAAACCTTTGATAATGAACAGAGGGTAAAAAAAAAATTAGTTTAGAAGTTGATAAATATATTTTGATATTAAAGTTATAAATAAAAGCCTTTATTGTTACTTTTTTTTTTTAGAAAGCAGCTTTTGCAGAACTTTTAGTAAAAAATACCACCAAATTAAAGTTAACTTTTCTTGAGAGCTTGTTAAAGCGTAACCATGATGGTCATGGTTTTTTTGTTGGTGAATCGGTGAGGTTTGGGCTATTAATTGTATAATTGAGGCTGGCTATTAATTGTATAATTTATCTAAGAAATAGTGATAATATCATTAAAGCCAAATTACCGAATCCTGTCTAAATAATAAAATATTTTTTATAGTTATTATATCATTTGCATTTATGTTTCCTTTTTTATTTTTTTTTTACAATAATCATTATTTATTAGTAAAGCCACTATTAAGGATAAATAAATAGTTGAGGTATAATTTACCTAGAGGAAACAAAACTACGATATCAATCCTCAATTTAATTACACTCAAGGATAAAATAAGCTTTTTGTAAACTTTAGTTCTTTTTTTAATTCTTCTAGTGGAAGTATTACAATAAAAATACTTAGTCCTATTCTGCAAACAGGATGGTCAAAATATGCTTTAATTCTTGCAAAATGTTATTTAAATAAAAAAATAGTATTTTCAAAATTTGTTGAACGACACACCTGTTGATTCATAGAAGTTAAACTTTAACAAAATTTAGTGTTTATTTGTTATTAATGTTTTTAATTATTATTTGTTATTAATGTTTTTATCTTTCACTTTATGAACATATAATCAGTTTTTATTTAATAATATTTGCATTGACCCTTTACATAGGTATCACGGTAGCCTGAAAATTTTTAGTTGTACAAATTGTTAATGATTTCTATTATCTGAAATTTTTTGATGCTGATATATCAAGCTATTGTAGATATTAGATATCCTATTTGTCCTTGAATATTGCACTTAATTATGATTTCACCAAGATTGCAATAATGTCTCACAAATATATTCTTTAGCAATTATTGCCATATGCATTCACCTGCATCAGGTAAGAAATGCAGAGTTAGAGAAATAAAATTGTCATATTTCAATCAGGTTTTATTTTCTTAAATATACTATCGAAAGTTTTATTATATTAAGAAACTTTAACTTTTTATCTCTTTCTGTTAATGTTTTAATGTGCATAATTTTCTGTTAATGTTTTAATGTACATAAATATAAAAGAGTAATGCTATTATCTTTTGTTAATGTCAGACGTTTTTTAATATCTATTTTGTAGTTTTTATGCTCATACTAGAATATTAACACTTTTGTTATTCAAACATAAATAAAAACATCACATGGAACAAGTCAGTTGTTCTATGTGGTGTTTTTATTTATATTTGAAAGTTGTGGGTTTCATTTCTTAGGCATGCTGATAATGGGTAAAATATTAATTTCTGTTTTATAAAAAAAAATTTATCTCATTAAAAAAATAGATTTAATTTATTAATACTTCACTAAACATTTATAACAAAAAAGTATTTTAACAATGGCCTGGATTTATATTTAGTAGTGTATGATTTAGTTTTCTTTAACTTTTTGACTTAATTTTAATCTTTAAAGGTATAGACTCGTACAATCAAAATTTTATATTGATAAAGTGAAAATAAGTTTTTGAATTTAAAAACAAAATTTTCGATATAAAAAAAAATATGTCAGTTTCCATTTTTTTTGAACCATTCAAGGATAAGCCTGAATATCTAAATATGCTAAGATTTGAACTTTATTTTACAAAAATAATAACGATATTTGACCTCTGTGAAAATTCTTTTTTAAAAAAAACTCTTGAATATGCTAAGGTATGAACTGTATCTCAAATAAATAATAATGATATTTGAACTCTATTTACAAAACTTTGCGCAATCTTTGAATTATTTGATTTTTGAAATCTTTAACTTGATTGATTTTTATATTTTTGACTATCGTTTATTATTATTTATTATTATTTTTGTTACTTAGTTTTTAATTAATTATATTTAATTTTGATTAAATACTGGATTTTCTATTTATTTTGTTCGTTCATAGGATTGTTACTCAAAATCAAGTTTTTATGAAACACTTTTATATGTTGTATGTTATGTTCATCTAATATTACTTACTAATTTTCGTTTGTTTAAGATTACTCTTGGAGATTTGGTATTCTACCATACTACAGGAATGGCTAACAAATCATTATTAAATGGTTTTCCTTTGTTAACTGAGCTAAATGATCGAGTAAGATATAGTCCTGAATTAAAATCGTATTTGGATTCTCGAGCCCATTCTTCTATGCTTTAAAGTTTTTAATTAGGTTATAATGTAATTTGTCTAAAGAATATCGCAAAAAAAATTTATAGTTATAAATTTTTTCGCTTTCATATTTTTATTTTATTACGGTTTTTTATTTTAAAACATTTATGTTTGCATCTCCGTTATTTTAAAACATTTATGTTTGCATCTCCGTTATTTTAAAACATTTATGTTTGCATGTTTGCATCTCCGTTAAGCTGCTGCGCACTTGCATATTGGAGCTGTGTTGTTAAAGCTTTTTCTAAATATCTGCAAAGGTGCATGTTTTATATCTTTGTGTTATGCCTCATGCAACTAATAATCTTGTTCAGTCAAAAAAATTACTATAAATTTTTCATAGTAAATGATAAATTGCTTATGAGAAAATTATAGTAACCAATGTTTCTCAAAGTAAAAACAAGGCGAAAAATTTTTTTGTGAAAATGTTTGCAAAATACAATAAAGTGGGCAAATGATGTTACGTCAGACGTATCATTCGAACAATAAATTTCGTTTTAATAGAAATATAATACTCAGTTTTATACAAATATAAAATTCACTAAATTATTATTCTCACATTTGAGGTGGGGTAGGGTATAAAGGTTTTAATGGTTTTGTTATTTGCAGGCCCAATTTCGCAAAACATTTACATTTGTTGTAGGCATACTCAAGTTTGAAGTTTCTGAAAGTTATTATTTTTAAACATTAAAAGAGCTGTCATGATCTCGCTGCCACTTTTTTGTATGTGCTAATCAATAAAATATTAGTATAAAGAGTGAATTACAGTAAATAATAAAATAAACTAGTCAAGTATTACTTGTATGTTAGTATCAATCAGCTACATGTTAATATCAGTTCTTTAATTCTTATACCAATTTTTTTAACAAAAATTATAATAGAAAATTATATTTTTTTACTTATAACTTTTTCCTATGCGTGTTGCTGATGCGGTCATCAGCAACACGGTGGGAAATCTTAAACTTGGTAAACTGTAGTTATTATATGTACAAGCAAATCAAATACTGTAGTTAGCCATATCCGAGTACTAAATTGTTTTGTGCAGCGCAATAGCTGTGAAAATGGTGTAGTAGTGGAACGCTTCATTCGTAAACGAGAGGTTCCGAGAGCAATCCCCAAGACGTTCCTACTATAACCGTAATTAATTTGTTTTTATGCATAGCAGCCTTGTTAATCAAGGCTCGTGTGATAAAATATGGTAATGGGCAGTTTAATACTACATTCTTCAAGTATGCAATGCCACTTGCTGGTCATTGCTATATGATCTCTGATCGATTATATCAGTTTTATTCACTAGGTATGAAAAATCTTCATTGATTACCGATGACTTGAATGTCTTATTTAATAGTTGTTTCATTTTTATTCACCTCGTTTCCATGAAAAGCCCAAGCACAAGTTGATAAAACTCAGTAAAAATTAAAAAGTATGCACAATTTTTAAAGAAAAGCTGTGAAATTTTGTTTTTCATTACTTTTATAGTAAACAAAGTTTTTTTTTTTTGGTGTGAATATCTCTTGTATTAGAGAGTGACACAGTCACGGGAATTGCGGTATTTCTGGAATTACCTCGGTAGCAATTGCAGGAATGTTTAACTAATTACGATACTAGCGCGGTAACGATAATAACGAGCTCGGTATTACCGCAGTTTGTAGCGGTAACAGATGTTATATATATTACATAAGAAACACGAAATATATCCACAATTGTTAAAAATGAGTGCCTTTATGTAGAACACATAAAAAAAGTATAAAACGTATTCAAAGTTAGGACAGTTTCAATTTATGAATTAATAAAAAATATTTAACACAATAATAATAGTTTTTTTATGGCTAATAAATAACTTTTTGTTAACTAAGAGTTATACATATTTTTTTAATGTACTTGCGAGTAAAAAAAGCAAAATATATTTTTGTGTACAAAAATTCAAAATATAGATGCTGTTATTTTAGTCTAATTTGCATTTCTAATGGCCTTTTAGTTGGGTTACCTTTCCGAGTATCTGCAAGGAATTCATATGGACTTAAGACGACTGCAGTGATTTCAAGTGTTTTTTTGTAATTCGCAGCGGCATTACAATTTAGTATTTTTTATAGATTTATATAATGGCATCTCCTTTTTCAATTAACTTTACATAACTTTGACACAGAGTTTCTATTGATTTTTTAACTCGACTAATCACTTGTTTAATTCGTTCAATATGTTAAGAATTCCTATGCAAGGAATTCAAATGGACTTAAGACAACTGCAGTGATTTCAAGTGTTTGTTTGTAATTTTCAGCGGCATTACAATTTAGTATTTTTTATAGATTTATATAATGGCATCTCCTTTTTCAATTAACTTTACATAACTTTGACACAGAGTTTCTATTGATTTTTTAACTCGACTAATCACTTGTTTAATTCGTTCAATATGTTAAGAATTCCTATGCAAGGAATTCAAATGGACTTAAGACAACTGCATTGATTTCAAGTGTTTGTTTGTAATTTTCAGCGGCATTACAATTTAGTATTTTTTATAGATTTATATAATGGCATCTCCTTTTTCAATTAACTTTACATAACTTTGACACAGAGTTTCTATTGATTTTTTAACTCGACTAATCACTTGTTTAATTCGTTCAATATGTTAACCCTTTCGCAACTGAGTTAAAAACAGCTATATGACTGCGCGTAAAATAACGATCTAGGATCAATTAAAAGAGTATAAAATAAAAGCAACTTGTCAGATTTTTACAAATAAGGCCTTGTTTTTTTTTGTCAAAAACTTGGCTTTCAGAAAATTAAAAAAATTAAAAATTTTTCTTATAATCTTAGTAGGGTGATCAAAATATAACATGTTGAAATTAACAAAAATATATAGTTTCACTATGTAACCTTAAACAAATAAAGAAGACATACATAAACATATCGTTTTTGACAGTGCCGTAACTAGCTTTTCTAGTGCCCTGTGCAAAATTTCATTTTTCGGCCCCCTAAGCCTAACTTTTTTTTGGAAAAATTGTAAATAAAAAATATATTTTAATTTACTATTTTTAAAAATTTCTTTATTAAAATTGCACTTTTCTCGCTTTCATTTGCGCAAATTCATTTAAAACGTCGTCATAATTAATATCTTTAACAATGTTTTTATTCAATAGATATTATTGAAAGATATTTTCGTCAGTTTAAAGTTCCATTTCACGGCCGCCTAATCTACGGGCCCTGTGCAAGTGCACCTGTTGCCCCTGCCTAGTTACGGCACTGGTTTTTGATATTAAATAGTGGTGATCAAACGAAAAAAATTTTCACCACTATAATTGAAAAAAATATTGAGGAACTCATTTATGACAGTATATTTTTTATCTATTTTTGTCATTTTTTTAAATTGTTTTTTGAGCGATCTATAAATTCAGTTAACAAACGGTTTGAAGAATTAACTTGAGAAATTATTTACATTTCAAAGATAAGTTTAAAGTTTTCCCCAATTGCTTTAGATAATTTGAAATATTCAAAACTGTTTATGAACCGCCTTGCCCGTCACTTGTCATTTAGAAACAATTTTTATGAACCGCCATACGGGTCACTCGTCACGAAAGGGTTAACCATTCCACAGTGGAAAATCACATTACCGTAAATTAAAAAATTGACTTACTTCAAACATTATGTCTGATAGTGGGTTTTTTTATTAGTCCTCACTAAGGCTTGGGGTAGTGTAAGTAAAACTAAATTAGAACCACTTTATCGCCAACAGAAACATGTTGCACGACTTATTAATTTTAAACATCGATTTTATCATGCTAAGCCTCTTTTAAACGAAATGAATATTCTTAATATATATCAACTTAATATTTTTGATGTATTGTGTTTTATGTTTAAATGTAAGTCTCGCACATCTCCAATTTCTTTTCACAATTTATGTTCTTTAAAAGTTAAAAATAAATACAATTTGCGTAATGAAAATTTTATTCTTCAACCAGTTTTCAAAACTAATTTTGGTAAATTTTGTATTTCATTTAGAGGAGCATTTTTATGGAACAAAATAGTGTGAAAACTTTTTGATTTCTCTCATGAATGGAACTTTTTCTTATTTAAAAGAAAATTGAAAGAAATTCTTTTCTCAGTTGAAAACATTCTGATATATTTTTAAGTTTGTTTCGTTTTTTATTAATACTCTTAGGAAATATTTTATCGTAATTTATATATACGAAATCTTTTATCTTAACTTATATATATGTATGTATATATATATATATATATATATATATATATATGTGTGTGTGTATATGTGTATATATATATATATATATATATATATATATATATATATATATATATATATATATATATATATATATATATGTGTGTGTGTATATATGTGTATGTGTATGTATATATATATATATATATATATACGTATATATGTATGTGTATTTGTGCGTATTATTTGTATGTGTATATATATATATTGATGTGTAAGTATATTTATTTACATGTTTGTATGTTTAAATATGTATAAATAATTATATTTGTATTTATGTGTGAATATTTGTCTATGAATTATTAAAGGATTATTTATTATTTAAAATCTGTTTAGGCGGTTCTCGATGACAAGATCTTATGATCTTCTGCGAGTATCCGCGTTCTTGTTGTAACATTAACAAAATTGTAATTCTGACTATACGTATTTTATTCATTCTTATATTGTAAAACTTATTTTTGAATTAATAAAAAAATATTCCAATTTATAAAATTCGAAATGTGCCAGACTCAATAGTAGTGGCTTCTTGAAGTTAGGTTTTTGATAAAAACTCTTTAGATGCAGGGTTTATATATTGACTATTGAAAAATTGACAATATAAACATATTTGGAAAAGTTATAATATAGGCTTTTAAAAATAAAAAATAAAAAATTTCCTGAAAAAGATAGTACTACAATTTTAATGTATTTAAAGTAAAAAATTCATCACAAAAAAACTAACTTTTAACTTTAATGAAGAATTAAAAAATTGTTCCAATCTGTACCTTTACTATAGATAAGAATAAAAAATTAAATGAATATAATAAATTTACAAAATTAGATCAATAAAAAAGTAAACGAACTGGGGGACTCGTTGTAGACCATTTGGTCTTGTCGTCGAGAACCGCTAACATAAACGTGATAATTTTTCGTATTATTGGTAAAAGATAAACAAGATAGTTACAAATTATTTTAAAAAATAAAAAGGAAATACACAAAAAGACATATATATATTAAAAGGATATTACCAAATCATCAATTGTAAAAATTAATTCTTTAAGATTTTATTTCCAACTACAATAAGCTATTTGAACAATTTAAAGAACGCTTTTCTTAGTCTTCTTTTTTCTTGTTTATTTGTTCAAACTGAACATTTGTTATTGTTGTGATACATGTTGAATTAATTTTTTTTATCTCTGTGTGTTTATTATCAATTTTTTGGAGTGCATCTTTTACTTCTTTTTGCAATAGTTCTTTTACACAATTTGGGTTACTCCTGTGCTTCAATTTGTTGATCAACAATATCTTTATATTGCTTAATTAAAAATCATTACTAACGGCATTTAACAACTCGCTTTCAATATTCGGATCCATTATATATTATCTTATTAACACAAATACTATGAATAGTTTAAATAGGTTTTTTTCCACTGTAGTTACATTGTTCAATAAAAATTTGAGAAAAAATTTTTAAAACTTAGTCCATACCCAGCAAACACAAACCATCTTTAAGACCATCTTATTTAGGTCTTTAAATAGCCTTGTCTTCGGATGACGTCTTCAAGGCGTTTATTATCAGGTTTCTTAAATCCTTTTTTTAGCGCCAATCTCAATCTTCTTTTATACGGCTTAATGACGTCTTTAAAAAGACAGTAAAATATTTTGTGTCTTCGTATGACGTCTTTAATACGATTATTTTTTACTTAGTTATAATATTTTAGCTCTGAAAAAGATGCACTGAAGGTACATTTAGAATTTATATTAAAAACGCAGACCGAGAAAGTTTAGCGCATGCGTATATGCCGAAGGTTCATCGCTAAGCAAATAGGTTTCCATACCGCAATGTAAAGTGGTGTGTTAGAGTCCGCAAAACTCGTAAATCTATTCCGCATAATTATTTTTAATATTAAAAATTATTTATTTTGATACAGTTAAGTATATATATAATTTTAGCCATGCTTTCTTGTTTGTTCGAAATTGCCGAAAGGGTTAAATTAACTTGAAGGATTAAGAAAAGAGTTATAACTGTGGTTTAAAATGGACAAAATTTCTTTTTCATATGATAAGATATTTATTTATTATTTTTGTTTTACATTTTCACAACTAGTTACAATTTTTAGTTACAATTTTTTCACATCGTAATATAAGCAAAATATACTTCCGTTACAAAAGATTATCTTTAACCAAATACTGCTAAAAAAATATCTAACAAAAAAAAATATATATATAAAATAAACAGAAAAATTAACACTCAGTTAAAAAAGAAGTAAAAATAAAAAAAATAAAAAATAAAAACAAAATAATTTTTAATTTAGAAAGCATTAGTTGAATAGCTATGAAGGGTTTGTTAAGAAAAATTTTATTATTTTAGGGAACTCATAGAAGACTGAATAAATCTTATCATCGAGAACCTTGGGGTATTACGCAAGGTACACATAAACTTCGTGACTCTTATGCACAAATCAATTGGTGAATGTTAAAGAGCGGAAGTCAAATAATGTAAACTTTTTGAAATCTAAAAAAAACTGCATTTTCCCCCGTACTAAATTTTCTTAATCGTTCAATAATTTTTTTTTAAATGTGAATAACATTATCCTTTTCAAAAAAAAAATTATAAAATTAACAAAAATTTACAACGGCGCTTTGAATTTGATAAATGTATGTCGCTATCATTTCTTTTAATAGATGTTTGGCATGTGTATGTTTGTTTTTATGATTTATAATTCTAGAAAATGTTTATAGAGATATAGAGACATTAGTTTTGTTATGTGTGTGCTTCCCCAAGCAAAGTAAGATGACTATATACAAACGAAAAGTAAAGAACTTTCAAGTTTTTTTGTGGTAAAAATGATCTAGCTTTGAAAAGTAAACCAAGATTTTTAGATATTTGAGTGTTAACATTTTCGTCTATAACCACTCCAAGAAATTTAATTGTTTGGGTTCTTTCATTATTGTTGAAATCAATACTTAGAGAGGGAAGAATTAATGGAGGTCCTTTTTTTTGTTGCTTTGTATGAAATAAAATATATTTAGCTTTTCGTACGTTTATTGATAACTTATTAGCCCTGAACCATGTTTTAAGTTATTGAAGCTCAAGGTTGACTTTGTCAAAAAGGTCATCGATATAGAAGTTGAATAAAACAAATTTGCATCATTTGCAAATCTGTTTTATTCAACTTCTTCTACTTTGTACTGATATTCACTTAAAATTTTATTTTCTGTTAGATATTTATAGTCTGTAGATTATTCGTTTAAGAACCTTGTATAATAATGGAAGAATTGAGATAGGTCTGTAATTGGTTTGTGATGCCGTATCTCCAGTTTTAAATATTGGTAGAATTTTCGCTTTCTTTTATTTTTCTGGGACAACTCCTGTTCGAATTGATGAGTTAAAAATATTAAAAAAAGAATCTTTTATAAAGGGTAAGATATCTATTACTACATTGCTGGAAATATCATCGATGCCTGGATCTTTGTTTTTTTTAATGATTTTTTGCTTCTTCGAACTCCTCTAACTTTAGTTTATTTTCAGGATGTAAGCTAAAATGGTCAGTAAAATAGTTATTAAATGATTTGTTCGAATTATTTAATTATTATGCTAGGCTTGGGCCAACACTTTCAAAAAAATTATTAGATATTTCCGAGTATCTTTATCTGTGTACTCAAATCCATTTTCTTCGATTCTGGAGGGTAAAGTTTCTGATTTTAATTTAATTTTACCAATAATTTCGTTCATAATTTTTATTATAAACAATAAAATCGTTCATGTTTTTTTATTTGTATGGAAAAATACAACTTTTTAGATTTTTAAAAAATTTTTTCAAAAAGACTTTTGTATTGTTAATAAATCATGAAATTTTTTTGTTTCTCATTTTTTAAATACTTGTTGTATAACTTTTATTTTTTCTTAGAGGATTTTTTTATTCCTTTGTAATCCATGGATATTTCAAATATTTAATTTTTATTTCTTTTTCTGTAAGTGGAAAGTGCTTATTGTATTGTTTTAGGAAAAAACCAGTTTTTATTTCTTAAAATAGTTTCAGTAAAAATAAATTGTTTTAAAGCTCAAAATTACAAAATGGGAAAAAAGAAGACATTAGTTCTGAAAAAAAAAAGCAATTATTCAATATCTTTTGACCAACAAGCATTCCTCAATAAGTGAAATATCAAGAAAATGTGATATATCAAGATGCACTGTAAAACGAATCCAAGACAAATTAAAAAATGGCCTCCTATTATGTGTTCGGAGAAAAGGCAAATGCGGTCGAAAAAAGAAAATAACACCCAGGAATGAGAGAATGCTATTAAAAAGAGTAAAAGAAAATAGATTTGCAATATGTTCTGCAATAACCAGCAAGTTTAATGAGGTGGGAAAAAATATAGCGACAATCACTGTTCGACGAAGTGGATTGGGCATTAGAAGTAGAAGGCCAGCACAAAAGCCAAAATTAACCAGAGAAAAAAAAGCACCTGGATTGGGCTAAGAAATATCGTAGTTTCAATGTTGATGATTGGAAATTGGTAAGTCATTATAATTCAATGATTAGAAATTTTTTTCTTAATATTTCAGTCTTTATATTATGTGATAATTTTTATTCTGTTTTCTTCAGATATGCTTCAGCGATGAGCCTACCATAGAAATTATCAATCAAACGGCTCAATATGTCAAAAGGGCTGTCAATAAAAAATTCCACGAAGATTGTCTAATCCATACAATTAAATATCCTTTTAAAGTCATGTTTTGGTCGGTTACCAGCGGGAAAGGCCTTGGTAGACTGTTCATTGCAGATGGAACATTAAAACAAGATCAATACAAAAAAGTTATTAAAATTTGTCTATTACCTCAATTGAAAGAGTGGTTTTCAAATAAGCAAAAAAAAATATTTATGCAAGATGGAGCCCCATGCCACACAGCAAAATCCATTAAAAAAATATTAGCTTCTCAAAAAATTCCACTATTGATTTGGCCAGGGAACTCCCCGAATTTAAACCCTATAGAAAATGTATGGGATTTTTTTAAAGAGAGAAATCTCCACCAAATAGGTCACAAATAGGACCGAATTGTTTGAAAAAGTTATTTGGCATTGGAATCACAATGCACATTTGAAAGAAATGGCTTTAAATTGTCTCTATAGTATGCCAAATCGTTTTTGTGCAGTGATTAAAAATAAAGGAGGATCAACGAAACATTGAGAATTTCTTCTAATAAACATATTCTTTATTTATATTAATTTTTTTAATATAAATAAAGAATATGTTTATTAGGAAATAATATTTTATTTATGTAAAATAATTATATTTTATATAAATAAAAAATTTGTTTATGCATTTTTGAAGAAAAAATCAAATTTTAATACTAGAAATGAGAAAAATTACAAAAATAACAACTTGAGCTAATAATTTAACAAGGGACTGGGATCAGGGACACATTAAATTTAATTTTGTATATAAGCCGGGAAATAACTATTGAAGATCTGATTTTTACAAAATCTAGAGAAAACTAGATTTATCTAACTATCATTCAATAAGTCTTCTTTTTTATTATTGAGAAGGTCTTTGAGTTTTTAATCAACAAATAACTAACATTTTATTTCAAATCTAATATCTTACTCTACGACAATCAATATGAATTTCAATCGCCTAGTTTTATGGCTGACTTGCAAACATATCAAAAGCTTTTGATAAAATGTGATCTTCTCCAAAAGCACTCTTCTTCATTTCCAATAACTACGGGGATGCTCACTAATGCTTAAGGACTCTGTCTCATCTTCTTGTTTTGTTAATCATACAATCTTTAGCTTTTTAAGTCTTCTGTTAACCGTTTCATGCTCTTTAAAACTATTCTTTGTTTTCTAGTAATTCACAACTTAAAACTGTTTGGTTGCAGCCTTATTAGGAGTGTAAAAGAACATACAGCAGCTCGGCAAAAAGTAATGACATAAACAAAAATACCATCACAAATAAACGATACTGTAAAATAATGAGGAAAATTTAACAATAACCATGCAAGTTAAAATGAATGTATATGTAACATGTTCACAAAATCTTTATATGTATATTGATACTGCATATATATATATATATATATATATATATATATATATATATATATATATATATATATATATATATATATATATATATATATATATATATATAGATAGATAGATATAGATATAGTTAACCTTGATTATCATCTAATGTTTTATTTTGCTTAGCTACAGTTTTAATAGTGGCTTTTCATGTTTATGTTAAAAGTGAGCTTCTTTATGAACTTATAGTTCATTTTATTCTCCCTTTCTCAACCATTTGATATTCAAAAGAGAAGATAGATCGATTGAACAAGAGCCCTGAAAAAATTCTATTGACGAAACAAAAGTAAAAAATTATCATTCAGCCAGAGACAAAAAAAAAACTACTTTTCTCATCTGCCTTCATCTCATCTGTAGAAATGTGGCTATTTATAAATACAAAACTTTTTTTAACGTAAATAGTAAAAAAAAAAGAAACTAAAATAAACAAAAATATTCAAAAAGCATTTAAATGGGTTTATCTTAATAAACTTTAACCCTTTAACAGTCCGCGCGTTTTCTAAAAAACGGTCGCTATAAGTTTTACGTTTTTTTTTGAAGTGGTCTCTAAATGTCCCGGCTTTTTAAAAAACTTCGTTTTTTTACTTTTGAATTAAAAAAAAGTTTTTACTATTTTAACACTATTAAACACTAAAAAGCACTATTATTCATGTATAAGAATTTATAACCATACTATAATAATCGAAAATTTTTATAAAAAATAAGTTCTAATATTCAGTCTTTGTGTGAAAAGTCATAAAACATGGAGCTGCACAAAGTCCTACATCACATTCTACGCATTAATATCTAGAATCTTTTCTTCTTTTGTGTTTGCATACAAACACAAAATAAGAAAACAATTTTGTGTAAACATACCACACACCTTCTCTGAGCATTAATTTTTTTTTTCAAACACTGGCACATGATGGAAAATGTTGGTCAATCAATTGTAAGGGGTTGTTTGCTACCAATCTAGAGTGAGATTTTTTTTGCTGTTGGGCATATCTTTGAATAACCGATGTGATAAACATTGTTAATCACAAGTTTAAAGGCGTCATATTAGGACCCATTTTTTTACAAATTATTTGTGTATTAAATGCTGCTTGATTAATTGAGTTAACACTTTCTTGTACCACTTTTTTACCCTTTCTTTTTCAACTTTGTATGATGTCATATTTTGGTCACTTCTATCTACGCCTCTCATATTTTGATTATAATCATCAATAACTAAAGGAACTAACTTTTTTTCCCAGCTCTTAAAACATTTTTAGCCCCATCATTAGTGCAAGTTGACATGGTATAAACATCCTTTTTATCTTTCCAATGTGTTATCTTGATATTTGTTTTTTCTTCGTAAAGAACTTTGGGTTCATTTTTTTTTTAACTTTTCATGGATATATTTAGGTAAGCCTTTTCTGTTTTTTCAAAGTTTCTATGGTATCTGTAGATCTTAGCAACAATACTGATGAAAGCTCGTAGGAAGAATACCAGTTGTCAATGTAAAGTTTGTAACCCTGATCAAGTTAGCCATCTGTAAGAAACATAATATTTTTTGTTGCAACGTAGTGATAATCTGAACTTCGAGTATTAGTCAGCTCAGATACTGGATATAAATTGGATTTCCATACATATCCTGAATCTGACTGGCATAATGAAAAACTCTTTATACCAAATCTGGCACTTTCGCTGCGAATACACTGTTCCCAAGAAAGTCTAGCTTTCCACAACAAAAGTGACTCATCATTTGATATATTTTGTGTAGGTGTTTACACCTCTTGGAATTTATTATCAAATAATCCCATACTGTGCTTATTTTGGATAAAACAGGATATTTATTTTGTAATGTGGTAGAATCAACAAAATGAATGAAGTTATCGATTAACTTGAACTTGTTATAGGATAACAACCACTTAATAACAGCACTTGCAAACAATGGATTTATGGTGTAATACATTTCATACGTCGGCTTTCAAAGTACTCCTTGATATAAAAAAATTGCAATATATTGTCTGACCTCTGAAACTGTCCCAGGCAACCAACGCCTCATTCTGGATTTAACTGATAATTCTTTTTTATTTATAGTTTGGGAAGCATATCGATTAGTTTCATTAACATTAAAACTCACATATTTCATCTGTAAAGTAAAGCTCAAACAAATAAAGAGGATCATTTTTGACTATATCTTGATTGCACCCAGAAATACCGGTAAAATCAAAGGGGTGAACGCTATTATTTGAAGGTTCAGATTTCCAAATCGGTATGTATGAGCCAGGAAATACATTTTTTAAGGAATTGTCACTAGAACTGCATGCATTTCTTCTTCTAAACTTAACTCTAATATCTCTGGTTCGGAATTTTCTTTATCAGAAACATCAGATAAACTATACTCTTCTTTTGAAACCTCACTCAACTCCTCGTTTTTATCGAATATATAATTTTCTATTTCCTCGTGAGTAAATATTCGCTTTTTCGTTAATGATTTTTGCACTGAGAAAACTTGCTTGTATATTTAAAACAAAAGTGAACACGTGCTTAAGTAAATTATTGAATAAAAAGCTTATTAATTATGCAGTAATAAATTTTGTGACAATTAGAAGTATAATTACTCATAAAAAGAAAGAAATTATGAGGAGATACACTAAAACGTAATATTACGACATGGACATTTAGGAACCACTTTTAGTTTGCGTAATATTATGGCATGGACATTTAGAAACCACTTTGGATTTGCGTGTTATTACGGCATGGACTGTTAAAGGGTTAATAAATTTCTTTCAAAACCCACTAATAGTAAATTAATTTTAAAAAAAATTTTAGGAAGTTATTTTTTGCTCATACTGTAAATGCGTTCAAAAATTAAATGATATGAGATTGCACAAAAAAAATCGCATAAAACAAAACGCACAAATAAAGTGACGCATAAAAAAGGACCGCATAAAAAGAGGTTTGAGAGTACATATATATATATATATATATATATATATATATATATATATATATATATATATATATATATATATATATATATATATATATTTATATATATATATATATGTATCTCCACTTAGATAAAGGTGGAGAGATTAGAGCCATCGCTCTTGACACTTTAAAAGCTTTTGATAAAGTTTGGCATGCTGGTCTTCTCCATAAGCTTTCTTCTTATGGTGTATCTAGCAAAATCTTTAAGGTTATTTAATTCTCCCTTTCCAATCGTATTAAAATCGTAGTATTGTCCTCGATGGACAACAAATTTCTTCTTATTCTATAACTTCAGGGGTTCCTCAAGGTTCTATCCTTGGCCCTATACTCTTTTGAATTTACATTTAGATCTTTCTATATTTATGAACAGTGATGTACTTGATGAGTCATCCACTTTTCATCTTCTAAGGTTAACTCTTACTTCCGATCTTTCTTGGAAGCAATATATCAAATCCGTTGCAAAATTACCATCTGCTAAGGTTGCATCTCTTTTTTGAGCTCGACACTTTTTTACTTCGGATTCTATTCTCTATCTCTAAAAATCTCAAATCCGGCCATGTATGGAATACTGTTGCCATATCTGGGGATCTTCTAATGATGCCCTTTCTCTTTTACACAAGGTGCAAAAACGCATTGTAAACATAGATCTACTACCTACTCTTGCAGCCATCCTCCAACCATTATCACATCGTCGCAATGCTGCTTTTCTTTCTCTTTTCTACAAATCTATAATGGGTACTACTCTCAAGAGCTAGCGTCTCTTGTGCCATCTATTAAAATTCATTCTCGTGTTACTCGTAATTAAATTAAGTCTCATCCTTTTTCTGTGACGTTCCTAAGTGCTCCAAAAACGCTTATTTGTCTAGTTTTTTTGCTCGTACATCAGCTCTTTGGAATTCACTTCCTTCATCTTGCTTTCCTGATTCATATAATTTGCAATCTTTTAAGTCGTCCGTCAATCGTTATCTCGCTCTACAATCTTTATCTTTTCTCTTCCAGTAACTTCCAACTTTAATAAGTGGTTGCTTGCAGCCTTGTTGGGAGAGAAGATAAAAAAAAAAAATGTTGTTGCTTCATTCTCTACTGTCCCATTCACATATAAAGCAACAATACTTTGTGTAGCCTGTTTACATTCCCATGAAAATTTTAATTACTTTTAAATCACCACATACTCTCCAGTTATATTTACCATAATTAATTTTGTTTAATAGAAGCGATATCGTATGTTACTTTTAAATTAGCAGAATATGCAATCGGGTCAAACGCAAAAATAATTCCGTTGTGTAGAAATACTGCTTTAAAACTGCTCTTTGATGAATCAATAAATAATCTCCATGATTCAATATTAAGTTCAACGCCAAAGTTTTTCATAAGATTCTCAGTATCTGTGCAATAACATATATTCTCATTAACTTAAAAAAACATTACCAATTCTTTGTCACGGTTTCGAAATTTAGAAATTGTTGTACCTGGTGCCAATAAATTTAATTCTTGAAGTCGAGATCCAAGTAATTCAGCTTGACTTTTTGTCAGCGCCAAGTCTCGCACAAGATCGCAAAGTTCCGTATTATTGATTAAATGGACGTTTTCGTCATGCTCGTTGTAATCAGAGTCTGAACGATTGGCAGAAGACGCAATTTGAAATTCGTTTAACATTTCTACATCAATATTATATTTAGTAGGTGCAGTAGGTATTAGCAAAGTGGCAGGATTATGAAGTATTGGCTTTGAAACTGATGCCACTTCAGGATATTTAACAGACAATCGAGTTTTATATGAAAATCCAGCAATATTTACAGAAGAGAAATAACAGTCCGTGGTATCGTTGCTAGACTCCCGCCATATCATTGGAACACCAAACGAAAATTGATTGTTCTTTTCTGCTTTGGTTATCCAACTACGCAAGTTACATGCACATGCTAAGCAAATAAAGTTTGGTGCCCAAGCCTTATCCAAAAGAAATGGTGTAAACGTTGTCCGATGAGATTTGTTTGTTAGATAGCCGCAGACGTAACAAAACATAACTTTTGAATTAATACAGCCTCTGAAAGCTATGATATTAATTTACAATTCAATTTAAATTTAAATAATGATAAAACTATGTAAACTTTTTTAGAAGAAATTAAAAAATAAAGAAAATATAACAAAAAATAGAAGTATATATTTCTATGCTTAGTAAAAACATAGAAAATACAATTTTACAAATATCTCAAAAACCTGACGTGATACAAAAAAATAGTTTTCAGATTTGAAATCAGCCTAAATATTACATTAGAATATATAAACGACATATTAGATTTCCACAGCTTGTTTATTAGAGTTATTAAAGGTTACTTGATTTAATTTGCAAAGATTGTGCACTGATCTTTGGTTCTTCGCATGTAAAATTAGGTTTTGTTTATAATCCAAGAAATAGTAGCAAAAAAGGCTTTTCAGATTATGGGAACAATATGTCTGCTTTTGATCCAAATAGCATTGCTACTGAGGTTCTTGCATTTATACTTGTTGGACTTCAAGGACATTGCAAATATATTATTGGTTATATTCTAGGTGAAAGGATTATATAAATTTTTAGTTAAAAAGCAAATTAAGTTTTATATAAAATAAAACTTAATTTGCTTTTTAACTAAATCAGTATTCAAAACGGTATAAATGATTACAGCATAACTTGTGCTTTATTTTTTCAATTTTTTGTGAATTTTTTAATTAAAATCAAGTTTCAAAAAATATTTTTCACTAAATTTTTTAGTAAGTTCAAAGCAAGCATATTGAATCATTTTTGAGAAAAATTCAGCTGGTTCAATACATTCATGTAAATAAAGAAACAGAATTTAAAGATAAAAATAAAAACATTACTGCAAATTTATCTAATAGTCTTGAAAGGATTTCAGCATCAACATACAAAAATGCTTAATTGTATAGCTGGTCGATTTGTAAGAACACTTAAAAAGAAAATAATTTGTTGCATATGTGTTTGTTTCTGTTGAAACAAATTAATTTAAACGTTATGAAGTTACGAATTAAAATTAATTTAAATTGAAGAGGTAACTGTATTCAAACTATAGCAAAACAATACGATTCAGTGTTACTAATTAAATTTAGTGTGTTGACATTTTAGAAAAGTTCTATTTTAAATCTCAAAAACATAGATATATTTGTTTGAATTCTCATTTCTCAAAATGATTTTTCCGTATAGTTAAGTCTATAAAATAATCTTCTTTTATTGGGTTTTGCATCTGTATAAAACAACTATGATTTTCATTTAAAATATCCATAATAATTAATTAAAACAATCTTAAAACATTTAACGCATGCGTAATCTCAACATTCTATATTATTTACAAAAAAAATGGTTTAATATTATATGAATTTATTTTTTTATTAATGATGTATTCATTTATTTTAATTTAATGGAATTTATTTTAAACTTATATGGGTGTAATAAATGGATGTAAAACCCGCTATATGGTTGTACTCCTTACTTAGAAAATACACTAAGGGGCTTGAATGGTATGAAAAATTTTATGTTAAGAGATGTGTATTCTATAGAAAAAAAGAATAGGTGGATGATGTCATAATAAATCTATGAGCAACGAGATATAAAAGAAAACGAAGTTGAATTGTCCAAATGAGGGGGATTCGAACCACGGCCTTTATATGAAGTATGAAGAGAACGCTTTATCCTTAGCATAAACGTATTGGTTTTTAAAACAGTCCTATATTTTATATACTATATTTTATATTCTATACTATATTTGTATTCTATATTTTATATTTTAGTACTAGTTTAATAAGTTTTTTTTGTTATTTATTATTTTTATATTATTTATTTATTATCAATTATATTTTAAATATATTTAATTTAAGTATAAGTAAAGGTTGCAATTAACATTTTGTTATTTTATTTTCTGCTTAATTAAAATAATATCATAACGATTAGAGACGCCATCAGAAGTAATTTTTATCGAATACCGAAAATTCGGCGCTCAGGCAAAGCACTACTTATTCGGCGACACTTGTTTATTTTAAGGGTTTCAACCGGCTTTGTTGAAGTGCACATTTCAATTACACTGAGGGCATTTTTGTTTAATTTGTGACTAGGTCATTTCACAGAACGTTTTGTTTGTCGTATGTTACATCAAATTTTTTAACTATAGCAATGTATAAAAGTATCATACTCTTTAAAAAGATTTCAAAATTAATCAGCTCAGGTATATCTTACATTTCTAAGATAATTTCATAAGGTGAAATATATATGGATATAGAAGAAGGAGCTCCAAACTTAAAAAGGAATGAGAATTACACGGCTGCTCTTTTATTTAATGCACGTTCCAAAACTAATTTCCTGGAATTGGTTAAAACACAACAAGCAAAAAAAAATGTAAATACTCTGAGAAAGATTGAGATATGTGACACACATTACAATCTTTTTTTAGTGAAATGTTCTTTCTTAGTAAAACGCTAATTCTTTTAAGTGAAAGGCTGCTTTTTCACCAATGAACACTGGTGTCTAGTGTTCATTGGTGTCAAGCAGTTTCTTAGTCTTAAAAAGTGGATCACTTTACTTTTTAAGAAGAAGAAATGTTAAAGAAAAGATTAAATCAATCACTACAGAAAACATGTACAGATATGAAGAATTGAAAAAGAAAAGTCCTATTGCAAATGAAATTGATTTTTAGATGAAACTGTTTTCTATAATTGGACAACAAACCCCTATAACTAGTGGTCAGAAAAGCAAAATCTTTTTATTATTCGGTATTCGGCAAAATCGGCTGAATACCGAATAGTAAAAAATGTTGCCGAATAGGCAGAATACCGAATAGTCACCGAATATTCGTGACATCACTAAAAATCATAATAACAATAACAAGGCACGATTATTATTTAGTCGTTTGATTTTCTGCTTAGAATAATATCATAACGGTGATATTATTCTAAGCAGAAAATATCACCGTTATGATATTATTCTAAGCAGAAAACGGTGATATTATTCTAAGCAGAAAATATCACCGTTTTTTGCTTAGAATAATATCATAAATGAATTTTAAAAAAATTTAAAATTCGCTTAAACAGGTTCAAACTTCTCTTTCCAAAATAAATTTTATTTACTAGCTCGCACCTTGTCATTTTTATCACTGTTATGATATTATTCTAAGCAGAAAATCAAACGACTAAATAATAATCGTGCCTTGTTATTGTTATAATGGTTTTTAGTGATGCCACGAATATTCGGTGACTATTAAGGATCAAATAAAATATTAAGGTCAAATACGGTAAAACTAAAAAAAAAAAAAATCGTATTGACATAAAAATACCTAACCTTTCTTTGAGAAAATCGAACTTCGTAAAATTTGCAATTTAATCAACACTCAAATATACCTGATATTTGAACCCATTGTAGTCAAGGAGGCAATACTTTTTTATTTATATTGATACTAATATATATATATATATATATATATATATATATATATATATATATATATATATATATATATATGCAGTTTTCAAGCAAAAGAAATTTATTCTTTTAGATTTTTAATTTTTTTAAAGTTGTTTCAGAATTTTTTTATATGATTGCTTGATTTATCTAGTTTAACAAGCAGGCCCAATATTTTTTCAAATAAATAATTTTGAAGAAATCGATTGAAAAAATGACATAAAAAAAAGGACCATAAAACTATTTCGTGGTAGTACTGCCCCCTCCCCCAATAAAATTTTTGTTCCTACGGGCCAGACAAGTATTAATAAAATAAATAGAACGCTAAAGGGGAGACCGACGCTAGTTGGCAGCAGGGGTAAGTTGACGAACTGCGTTTATCTTCAGAGCCTTTCATCATAAATTGACAAAAATTAAATAGAACCTTCCTAATCGATCATTTCATCATTCACTATAGTATTGTTAGGATTTTTTTAAATTTATTTATTTATTTTTCTTCTCCAGGTTTACCATATAAAATATACATTTATTATCGTGAAAAAAAGAAAAAATATATATACACAATCAATGATTAATATACATTAATAAATACTAATACATAAATATAATACTTTAATAGGAATTCTGGTGTAATAACTATTATATATATTTATTTTTCTAAACTTTAAAACCTAAAACGAGGAAATCAAAGAAGATTCGACATTTTCGGGTATAAAATTCCAAAAAAAATTCGCCATTTAGCGTATATCTATCTGTGTAAAAGTAAATTTAAGTAAATTTAGAAATAATTTTTTTGTAATTAGCTTTGTAACTTCTATTTCTACTGTTCTTATATTTTTTTTATTTCATTTTATTTTATTTTATTATATTTTAACTTCTTTTTTAGTTTTTAAATTATTTTATTTTTTATTTATAGCAATCATTTTCACAAACTAAGAATATGCAGCTTTGCTTGCTGTTTAAATGACGGTATTCCATTTAAATCTTTTAATTTTTGATTTCTCAAGTTTTTCCATGTTTTTGGGCCTTGTGACATAATTGAAAATTCAGAACCCCGGTTTAAGTTTTTTTAATACAATAGTTACAATACAATAGTAAAATGCATCCTGCGGTTTGAGCGCAACTATAACTTTGAAAAAATGATGACTAAAATATGTCTATAAAAGAATTTGGTAGAATATTTTTATATTTGAACATAAAAATAAGAATCTGGTATCAAAGTTTTTCCAAGTTTAAGACTTTCATATTTGTCATCGCATTAGAAGGATTGTCCATTCTACTTATTAATTTGCGCATGCGCATGGGAGATATTAGGATTTATGTGTTTTTCGGGCAGAAACGTAACTTTTAGAACATCGCTTCCTCTTTACTTAACAAAGAAAATAATTAGCCTTATGAAAAAAAAATTATTGTAAAAGTTTCAGTTACACTTTTTACTATTTTGAGTCAGATTTTTTTTCAATAAATTCCGTTTTAGAAGATTTATAGACTGTTTACTAGCAAAAAAGGCATTTGGGGTAAGTTGGCTCATAGCATTTACAATGGGAAAAAAAAATAAATATTGTTTTAAACAATATTGAAAAAAATTATTTTTACAAAAAAAAAATTTTTTTAGTTTTTTTCTCAGATAAAAAGTGGGCTACTGTTTTGGCGCGATGGTGTATTACGCGTACTATTATTTGGTACCAGCTAAAAGAAATTTTAAATTTTTGGCTTAATATTGTTGCCAAAATAAACATTAAAAAACTTTCTATAAATTTTGGCCTTAATAGTACATCAATAGTCATTTTTATAGTTTGCGCCAACTTACCCCGGGGTGGGGTAAGTTGGCTATTTTTTATTTTTCACAAATCTGTTAAAGAAATAAAAAACATTTGGTTATCGAGCCTAGAATCTTATCAAAAGTTATTGATTATTGCCAAGATTCGAGACGATATTAAAGGGGTCCCACAAGGATCATTTCTTGGTCCATTGTTATTCCTCGTTTATATTAACATTATCTACTTATCTTCTAACATACTTAACTTTGCCTTTTTTGATGATAATACGAAAGTATTCTTTAACCACACAAACATTAGTCTATTATTTAACACTGCTAATCAAGAAATTGAAAACCTGAACGAATGTTAAAAGCTAACTCTCTCTAAATGTCGAAAAAATTAAATATATTCTTTTTACAAAATTTTAAAAATCTGAAACCCTTCCCTTAAAACTACCTGATTTACTAATTGATAAAACTAAAATTAATCGAGAATAATCAAAGAAGTTTATAGGAATAATTCTTAATGAATATATTAGCTGGAGTAATCGTATCAAAGTTATAGAAAATAAAATATCTAAAATTATTCGTATTATGTATAAAACAAAATATCTCCTGAACGCAAATTGTTTAAAAAATATTCATTTTGCATTTATTCATAGCTACATTAGTTACTGCAACGTTTTCTGGGCAAGTACTTATCCTTCAAAGTTAAATACAATCAACAAAATAAAAAAACGAGCTAGTCGCTTGATGTTAAATGCAAATAAAAACGCTAGTGCCAGACCACTACTAAGAGAAGTTGGAGTGCCTAATGTCTATGAAATAAATATTCTTAATATACTTATTTTTATGTTTAAGTTTAAAAATGGTATGCTACCAAACATTTTCAAAACTTACATTTTTCTTCAAACTACAAATACGAAACTAAATACTCAATAAACAATTTTTTATACCAAAAACATTATCAAAACAAACTGATTTTTCGATATCTTGTCGAGGGCCGCGGTGAGAGAGGGCCGCGGTTATGGAACTTGCTTTTAACAAGTAATGTAAAAGCTTTTACTTTGACTCAACATTTTAAACGTGCAACAAAACAACACTTACTTGATTTTGATACAAAGCAACTAATATCCTTTTATTAAAAGTTTTTGATAATATTAATTATTTAATGTCTTATAAATTATCGCAAAATCTTAATTATATTGTATGGTTCTTAAGACATGTTTGATATTCTAATTTACAATAAAAACGCAATTTGAAAATGCAATATTCATTATATCTTACGCAATTTGAATATGGAATATAAATCAAATTATTAGTTTTTGTATGTATATATAAACGGACATATATTTGTGTGTATGTGTGAGTATATATGTGTGTGTGTGTGTGCGTGTGTGTGTGTGTGTGTGTGTGTGTGTGTGTGTGTGTGTGTGTGTGTGTGTGTGTGTGTGTGTGTGTGTGTGTGTGTGTGTGAGACAGTAATAAAAATAAAAGTAGAATAAAATAGAGAATTAAAAAAATTTATATTAGTTAAAAATAACTTTTTTTCTTTTTTTCCCCAAATAGTAAATTTATTGTTAAATCAGTTTTCTGTTTAGTTTCTTTTTTCCTTTTTCATTTTTTATCGGCTGAACTTTTTAGTTATATTAACGGGGCTACACGATAAGACCAAGTCTTCTACCAGCTCCGGTCGAAACTTTAAGGTTTTTATGTTGTGAAAACATTGTAAAAGCTTAGTTTTTAATGACGAAATTAAATAAATAAATTATGAAAAACACTGCACACGACAAGCAATACAGAAGAAGGTGCCTTTCATATTATTAACTGATCACAAATCATGTCGATCTTTATTATTAAATACCAAGAGATAAAAAGAATCAGAGAAGAAAAATCAAAAAGATAAAATACTTAAAAGGTACAAGCAAAATAGATCTATTTTACGAATAAATGTAAAGAAAAGCTTAACCAAAAAATACGATAAAAAATAAATTTAGAAGCAATTTATGTGTTGTAGATAAAGGAAACTTCACCAATTAAAAATCACCAATTAAAGAAAAACATTTATCTTATATGGAAAGTGAAAGCTAATAGGCATATTAAAAGGTGAAGCATATGAAAAAGCGATTAAAGAAATATTGCAATATAAAGTGATAAATTAAATGTCAAAGCAAATTAAAAGTAATACTGTAATTATTGTCGTGAACAATATTTAAGAAACAAATGTAAAGATGTTATATCATTTAAAAATAATAATATTGTCAAAACAATAATAAAAAAAAGATCTTGCCAAAAAAAATATTGAAATAAAGATCTTACCAAAAAGAATATTAAGATAAAAAATCATGCCAAAAAGTTTAATAATATAAAAATCTTGCCAAAAATAAATACAAACTAATGATCTAGCCAAAAAAAATAATGAAGAAAAAATATTGCCAAATAAAATAGTGAAATAAAGATATTGCCAAAAAAAATATTAAAGAAAAGATCTTTCAAAAAAGTATGATAAAACGAAAGTCTTATTATACTTTTTTGTATAAGTCGAAAAGATTAACGAAATTAAGATCTTGCCAAAAAGAATTATAAAATAAAGATCTTGCCATAAAAATTAATGAAGAAAAAATCTTGCCAAAAAGAATAATGAAAAAAAGATCTTGCCAAAGAGAACAATTAAATGAAGATCTTGCCAAAAATAATAACAAAATAAAGATCTTGCGAAAAAGAATAATTTAAAAAATATCTTGCAAAAAAATAATAAAATAAAGATCTTGCCTAAAAGAAAAATGTAATAAAGATCTTGCCAAAAAGAATAATAAAAAAAAGTCTTACCAATAAGAATAATAGAAAAAAGATCTTGTTGAAAAGAATAATTAGAAAAAACCATCTTCCCAAGAATAATGATGAAAAAAAATTTGCCAAAATAATTATTGAAATAAAGATCTTGCTAAAAAAATCATAAATAAAGATCTTGCCAAAAAAAAAATGAAATATTGATCTTGCAAAAAACAATAATGAATTGAAGATCTAGCCAAAAAGAATAATGAAATAAAAATCTTGTCAAAAAGAATAATGAAACAAAGATCTTCCGAAAAAAATAAGGAAATGATGATCTTGCAAATAAGAAAAATAAAGAAAAGATCTTGTCAAAAAAAAAATGATGAAAAAAAGATCTTGCCTAAAATAATAAAAAACAAAAGATCGTGCAAAAACGAATAATGAAAAAAAAAACTTGCTTACACCAATAATAAAAAAAATATGTTGCCAAAATGAAGAATGAAATAAAGATCTTTTTTTTAAAAAAAAAAAATAAAATCAAGATCTTGCCAAAAAAATAATTAAATAAAGATAATGTCAAAAAGATAATAAAAAAATAATTTACTAAAAGGAATAATGAAAAAAAAGATCTTGCGAAAAAAAAAAAATTAAATAAAAATCTGCCAAAAAGAATAATTAAAGAAATACCTCGCCAAAAAGAATAATGAAATTGATCTTGCCAAAAAGAATTATGAACTAATGATCTTGACAAAAAAATAATGAAGAAAAGATCTTGCAAAAAAGAATAATAAAACAAAGATCTTGTCAAAATGACTAATCAAATAAAGATCTTGCCTATAAGAAAAAAGTAATAAAGATCATGCTATAAAGAATGATAAAAAAAAAGATCTTGTTGAAAACAATAAATAAAAAAGAAGATCTTCCCAAAAATAATAATAAAAAAAAATTTGCCAACAAGAATAATGAGGAAAAGATTTCGCCAAAATAATTATAAAAATAATGATCTTGCTAAAAAGAGTCATAAAATAAAGATCTTGCCAAAAAAAAAATGAAATATTGATCTTGCCAAAAAGGATAATGAACTGAAGATCTAGCCGAAAGGATTAATGAAATAAAGATCTTGCCGAAAAAATTATGAACTAAAGATCTTCCGAAAAAAAGAATGAAATAAAGACCTTTGAAATAAAGATCTTGCAATAAAGAAAAATAAAAAAAGATCTTGCCAAAAAGAAAATTTAAATAAAGATTTTATCAAAAAGAATAATAAAAAAAGTATGTAAGTAATAATAAAAAAAAAAATCTTGCCAAAAAAATAATGCAATAAATATCTTTCCAAAAAGAATAATGAAGTAAAGATCATGCCATAAAGTAAATTAAAGCAAGATCTTGCTAAAAAAAACTATGATACAAAGACCTTCCTAAAAACAATAATTAATTGAAGGTTAAATTAAGGTCTTGCCAAAAAGAACAAAATAATTAAGATCTTGTTAAAAAGAATAATAAAAAAAGACTTTGCCAAAACGACTAATAAAAAAAAGATCCTGTCAAAATAAATAATGAAGAAAAGATCTTGCCAAAAAGAATAATGAAAAAAAAATCTTGCAAAAAAAAAAAATAAAATAAAGATCTTGCCAAAAAGAATAATGTAGTAAAGAATAATAAAATAAAGGTTTTGCTAAAAAGATTAATGAAATAAATATCTTGCCCAAAATATAAAAAAAAAACTCTTGCTAAAAGAAACATAAATCAAAACTCTTGCCAAAAAGAATAAAGAAGAAAAGACCTTGCCCAAAAAAAAAAAAAAATAAGGATCTCACTAAAAAAATTATGAAATAAAGACCTTCCAAAAAAGAATAATTAAATAACGGTTTTGCCAAAATGAATAAGGAAATAAAGATCTTGTTAAAATGAACAATGAAAAAAGACTTTGCCAAAAAGACTAATAAAAAAAAAGTTCCTGTCAAAAATATAAATGAAGAAAAGATATTGCCAAAATGCATAATAAAGTAAAGATCATGTCAAAAAGAATAATATAAAAAAGATCTTGCAAAAAAGAATATTACAAGAAAATCTTGTTAACAAAGTAATAAAGGAAAGATTTTCCCAAAACCAAATTAAAACAAAAATCTTGCTAAAAAGAATAATGAAATAAAGATCATTCCAAAAAAGAATATTGAAATGATGATCTTGTCAAAAAGAATAATAAAATAAAGATCTTGCAAAAACAAAAAATAAATAAAGATCTTGTCTTAGAGAATAACGAAAAAAGATTTTGCCAAAAAGAATATGGAAGAAAAAACCTTGCAGAAGAGAATATGGGAATTTATATTATGTCCAAATGAATAATGAAATGAATATTTCACTAAAAAGTATAATAAAAAAAGGATTTTGCCAAGAAGAATAAAGATATAAAGATCTTGTCAAAAGGAACAATGAAAAAAATATCTTGCTAAAAAGAATAATGAAAAAAGAGATCTTGTCAAAAAGAACAATGAATTAAAAATCTTTTAAAATAGAGTAATAAAATAAAGATTTTGCTAAAAAGAGTAATAAAATAAACATTTTACCAAACTAATGAAAAAAAGATTTTGCTAAAGATTAATATATCAAAAATTTTGCCAAAAAGAATAATAAAAGAAAAGATCTTGCCCAAAAAAAATATAAAAAAAATATCTTGCCAAAAATAATAACGTTAAAAAGATCTTGCCTAAAAAAATAATAAAAAAAATATTGCCAAAAAAAAATGAAATAAAGATCTTGCAAAAAAATAAAAATAACTAAAGATCTTGCTAAAAAGAATAATGAAATAAAGATCTTGCAAAAATAAATATTAAAATAATATCTTGCCAAAAAGAAAAACGAAAAAAAGATCTTACCAAAAAGAATAAAGAAATAAAGTTCTTAGCAAAAAGATTAAAAAAAAATGTATTTTCCTAAAAAGAATAATAAAAAAAAGATCATGCCAAAAAGAATTATAAAATAAAGATCTTGCCAAAAAGCATATTGAAAAAAAAATCATGCTAAAAAAAAAATAATGAAATGAAGATATTGCCAAAAAAAAAATTAAAAAAAAAACTTGCCAAAAAAAAAATGAAAAAAAGATCTTGCCAAAAGGAATAATGAAAAAAAGACCTTGCCTAAAAGAAAATAAAAGAAACATCTTACTAAAAGGAATAATTTAAAAGAAGATCTTGCAAAAAAGAATAATGAAAATATAAGATCTTGTTGAAAAGAAAAATGAATTAAAGATTTTTTAAAAAAGAGTAATGGAATAAAGATCTTGCTAAAAATAATGAATAAATATGGATCTTGCCAAATAACAATAATGAAATAAAAGAACTTCATGAAAACAATAATAAAATAAAGGTCTTGCCAAAAGAATAATAAAAAAACGATATTACCAAAAAGAATAATAAATCTTAATAAAAAGAATAATTAAAAAAAGATATTGCAAAAAGAATAACGCAATAAAGATTTTGCCAAAATAATAATGAAATGAGGATCATGTCTAAAAGAATAATGAAATAAAGATCTTGCAAAAAGAAAATAAACAAATGAAGATCTTCTAAAAAAGAATAATAAAAAAAAGAACTTGCCAAAATGAATAATAAAATGAAGGTCTTGCCAAAAAGCATAACGAAAAAAAGATCTTGCCAAAAATAATAATGAAATAAAGATCATGCTGAAAAGAATGATGAAATAAAGATCTTGCCAAAAAGAATAATGAAAAAAAATATTGCAAAAAAGAATAATAAAAAAAAGATCTTGTCAAAAATAATAAGAAAATAAAGATCTTGCCAAAAAGACTGATAAAATAAAGATCTTGCCAATAAGAATAATGAAATATTACAATTGCAAACACTCAAAAGAAATTCAATTGCTCCATTTTGGTGGATCAGGAAACCAAGTGTCAATCCACACAGTTGTGGCGTACTATTACAGTATTTCTATAAACAAAATAAAGGCCAAATCTTGCTGTACATTTTCGGATAACAGGCAATACAACTTTGTTGGGATCTGTGCACATTTAAAGCCTGTTATTAATGGCTTGAAAGAAAAGCTGCCTATCATTGAAGCAGTTCATTTTTTTAACGATAGTACTTCTCAACAGTACCAAAACAAGTCCATGTTCTATTTGCTAGGTACTTTTTTTCGAAAAGAATTTGGAACTAAAACAATGAGATGGCATTTCACAGAAAAGGGGCACGGAAAAGGTGCCCCTTATGGAATAGGGGGGTGTATCAAAAAAACGGCAGACAGAATAATAGAACAAGGGAAAGATATTCCTGATACTGATTGTTTAGTTGAAGAAATAAAAGAAAAGTGTCCAAGTTTAACCATCTATACTATTAAAAAAACAGATTTCAATCTCTATGAGAAATGTGTACCAAAAACCTAACAACTTTCAAGGGAACTTTACAAGTTCATGAGGTGTTTTGGAGTTCCACTAAAAAAGAAACGTTGTATATGAGAAGGCTGACATGCACTGAATGTGACAATGGTACAAAATGCAATCACTATAGTATTGGAGAAGTACTTATCCCTACTGAATCTTTGACAGATCTTCATCCTCGTATCCTTTTAATGTATAAATTTAAATTGGCTCATATTGAATATTGCAAACTTTTGCATTGCTTAAATGTTTTAGGTACTTAGCCATCAAGAATGTTTGAACATTAATAATTAGTTTTTCAGCGAGCCTTATATTTTCATAAAATATTGAAATAAGTTGTGCATCAAAAACCTTATTTAACTGTTATTTAATTTTGTAATTTTTTTTTATAAATTTATTTGCTTCTGTTTTAAGAAATTCCTTAACATACTTTACCAGGTCAACGATCCTTGAAAAGGAAGAAAGCACTTGCTGAAGAAACGATATCGAAAGGTTTGGCACAAAAAAACCAAGGCCCAAATAAATGTAAAAAGAAAATGCCAAGACTAAGTTATCACAGTGTTTAAGGCAATAGTGAGGAGGACAGCTTGTCTATTAAAATAAATGACTTTGTGATTGTGAAGTTTCAAACTTCCAAAAAAATTATCAAACACTATGTTGGGTTAATTCAAGCCTTAGTTGCAGATGGAAATGAGTTTGTCATAAATTTTTAGAGAAGATCTGGCCAGGAATATTTCATGTTTCAGGAGAAAGATGACATCTCTGTCATCAATAAAGGCGATGTAGTGTTTATATTGTGACAGCCAAACCTCAACAACAGGGGACAATACAGTTTTCCACAAGATTTACCATTCAAAAACATTTGCCAATTTACGTACTAATAACACTTTTTAAAAACTTGTACAATATACTATTTTAAGTTAGCTAATTAAAACTATTGATTGCAAATGATTATTATTATTGAAAATTACTTGAATATATAGCTATTACAGCATAAGTGAAATTACTCTTAACGTCACGTCTGTGGTAAAGTTGTCACAACTGTGGATTATACTATAACTTTTTTTTAGTAAATTGGTATTTAACAAGTTGTGTAGATACTTTCAAATGATTAAATATACTCAAAGCTATAACCACAAAAAATTTGCTTTAAAAAATTTAATATTTAATTTTTATAAAATTAACTATTGAAAATGCTACTTTTTAGGAGAATAACCCTAAAACGAATAACAAAAAACAGATATCGCTAAAAAAAATGATGCAGTAAAGATTTTTTTGCCAAAAAGAATAATGAAATAAAAATCTTGCAAAAAGGGCTAGTTAAATAAAGATCGTTTAAAAAGAATAATGAAACGAAGATTTTGCTAAAAAAGAATAACGAAAAAAAGACCTTGCTAAAAGTAAAAATAAATAAAAGATCTTCCAAAAAATATTACTGAAATAAAGATCTTGCCAAAACAGATAATGAAATAAATATTTTGCCGAATAAAATAATGAAAAAAAGGCCTTGCCAAAAAGAATAATAAAATAAAGATCTTTGCAAAAAAAAACTAAAAAAAATAATGATAAAAAGATTTTTCAAAAAAAAATATTGAAATAAAGATTTTGCCAAAATTTATGATGTAAAAGAGATCTTGGCAAGAAGAATAATAAAAAACAAAAATTATTAAAAAGAGTAATGAAATGAAGATTTTGCTAAAAAAAATAATACAAAAATAGTCTTGCCAAAAAAAAAAAAAAAAAATAAAGATCTTACTATAAAGAATATTAAAAAGAAAATCTTGTCAAAAAAAATAATGAAAAAAAGATCTTGTCAAATAAAAAATAAAAGAAAGATCTTGCCTATAAGAATAATGAAAAGAAGATAAGATCTTGCAAAAAAGAATATTGAAAAAAATATCTTGCCAAAACGAAAAACTAAGAAATGATCTTGGCAAAAAAAATATTAAAATAAAGATCTTGACGATAAAAATAATGATATAAAAATCGAGCTAAAAAAAAACAATGAAATTAAGATATTGCCAAAGAGTATAATAAAATAAAGATTTTGTCAAAAAGAATAACAAAAAAAATATCTCGCCAAAAAGATTAATGAAAAAAAAGATCTTGCAAAAAAGAATAATTAAATAAAGGCCTTGCCAAAAAGAACAATAAAAAAAGACCTTGCCAAAAACAATAATAATAAAAGATCTTTCCGAAAAAAATAAGTAAGAAAAGATCTTGCAAAAAATAATATAGAAATAAAGATCTTTCTGAAATAAAAAATGAAATAAATATCTTGCCAAAAAGAATAATGAAAGAAAGATCTTGCTTAAAGGAATAATGAAAAAAAGATCTTGATAAAAAAATAATGAAAAAAAGATCCTGTCAAAAAGAATAATGATAAAAAGATCTACACAAAAAAAATAATGAAATAAAGATCTTGCCAAAAAGTAAAATGAAAATATTATTTTGCTGAAAAGAATAAAAAAGAAAGATCTTGCCTAAAAGAATAATGAAAAAAAGATTACACAAAAAAAATAATGAAATAAAGGTCCTGGGAAAAAAGAATAGAAAAAAAAAAAAACTTGCTAAAAAGAATAACAAAATAACAATCTTGGGAAAAAAAATAAAACAAAGATCTTAATAAAATGAATCATAAAGTAGAAATCTCGGCAAAAGGAAATAAAGAAAAAAAGATATTGCCAAAAACATTCATGAAATAGAAATCTTGCAAAAAAGAATAATGAAATTAAGATCTTGCCAAAAAGAGTCATGAAAAAAAAAATCTTGTCAAAAAGAAAAATAATAAAATAATCTTACCAAAAAGAGTAATAAAATAAAGATCTTGCCAAAAAGAAAAATGAGTTATAGATCTTGCCAAAGATAATAAAAAAATAAAGATCTTGCCAAAACAAATAAATAAATAAAAATTTTGCTAAAATGATTAATGAAGTAAAAAGTTTGCCAAAATGAATATTAAAAAGATCTTAACAAAAATAATAATAAAAAAAAGATCTTGCAAAAAGATTGATGAAAAGAAGAATTTGCAAAAAATATTATTGAAATGACGATCTTGCTAAGAGGAATAACGAAATAAAAATCTTGCCAAAAAAACATTAAATAAAGATCTTGCCAAAAAGAATAATGAAGAAAAAATCTTTCTAAAAAAAAAAAAAAGAAATAGTAATGCAAAAAAAATTAAATTAAAGATCTTGCCAAAAAATATAATGAAGAAAAGATCTTGCAAAAAATAGTAATAAATAAAGATCTTGTCAAAAAAAATAATAAAAAAATTCTTGCTAAAAAGAATAATGAAACAAAGATCATGCTAAAAAAAATAAAAAAATAAAGATCTTATTTAAAAGAGTTATGAAATAAAGATCTTGCCAAAAAGAATAATAAAGAAAAAATATTTCTAAAAAGAATAAGTAAGAAAAAATCATGCAAAAAATAATATTGAATCGAGGAACTTGCCAAAGCATAAAATGAATAGAAGATTTTGCAAAATGTAGTAATAAAATAAAGATCTTGCCAAATTAAATAATGAAAAAAAGATTTTGCCAAAAAGAATAATTAAAAAAAATATCTTGCAGAAAAGATTAATGAAAAAAAAAACTTTCCAAAAAGAATATTGAAATAAAGATCTTGCAAAAAGAATAATGAAACAAAGATATAGACAAAAAGAATAATAAAATAAAGAATTTGTCAAAAAAAATAATCAAAAAAGTATCTTGCTAAAAAGAATAATAACAAAATAGATCTAGCCAAAAAGAATAATGCAATGAAGATCTTGCCAAAAAAAATATTGAAATAAAGATCATGCCAAAAGGAATAATGAAATACAGACTTTGCCGGAAAAAATAATGAAATAAAGGTCTTGCAAAAAAGAATAATTAAATAATGATCTTGCCAAAAAATATAATGAAGAAAAGATCTTGCAAAAAATAGTAATAAATAAAGATCTTGTCAAAAACAATAATAAAAAAAATTTCTTGCTAAAAAGTAAAATCTAAAAAAGATCTTGCCAAAAAGAGTAATAAAACAAAGATCTTGCTAAAAGGCATATTGATATAAAGATTATGCCGAAAAAAATAACGAAATGAAGATCTTGCTATAAAGAATAATTAAAAAAAGATCTTGTCATAAAAAAAATTAGAAAAAAAATTCGCCCAAAAAAGAATAATGAAAAAAAGAACTTGCCTAAAAGAATATTAAAAATAAGATCTTGATAAATGATTAATGAATTGAAGATCCATTAAAAAAACGATAATATTATAAAGATTTTGCTAAGAATAATGAAAAGGAGATCTTGACAAGAAGACTAATGAAATAAAGATCCACCCAAAAACATTTTGAAATAAAGATCTTGCCAAAAAGAGTAATAAAAAAAAGATCTTGACAAAAAAAATATTAAAAAAAGATCTTGCCAAAAAGAATAATGAAATAAAGATCATGCTAAAAAGAATAATGAAACAAAGATCTTGTTTAAAAGCTTTATGAAACAAAGATCTTGCCAAAAAAAAATTAAATAAAAAGATTTTGCAAAAAAAAATAATAAAGCAAAGATTTTGTTAAAATGAATAAAAAAAAAAAGGTCTTGCTTAAAAGAATAAGGCAAAAAGATATTGCCAAAAAAAATAATGAAATAAAGATTTTACAAAAAAGAATAATGAAATTTAGATCTTGCCAAAATGAATAATAAAATAAGGATCTTGCAAAAAAAAAAATTTAAAATAAAAAATCTTGGCAAAAACAAAAGTGATATAAAGATCTTGGTAAAAAGAAAAATGAAAGAAGGATCGTATCAAATAGAATAATATAAAAAAAGTCTTGCCAAAAACAATAATTAAATAAAGGTCTTGCCAAAATGAGCAATGAAATAAAAAATCTTGTAAAAAAGAGTAATGAAAAAAAGATTTTGTCAAAAACAACAACAAAAAAAAAATCATGCAAAAAAATATAATAAATTAAAGATTTTGCTAATATGAGTAATGATAAAACCACTTGTCAAAAACAATAATGAAAAAAAGATCTTGCCAAAAGGAATAACGAAGTAAAACGTTTGCTTAAAAAGAATAATGAAATAAAGATCTTGCTATAAAGGATAATTAAACAATGATCTTGCCTGAAAGAATTATAAAAAAAGATGAAAAATATTAATGTAAAAAAGATCTTGCCAAAACGAATATTGAAATAGAGATCTTGCCAATAAGAGTAATGTAAATAAGATCTTGTTAAAAAGAATAAAGAAATAAAAATTTGGCGAAAAATAAAAATGAAACAAGGATCTTGCCAAAAAGAACAATTAAATAAAGATCTTGGCAAAAAGAATTTTGAAATAAAGACCTTGCCAAAAAGAATAATGAAATAAAGATCTTATTAAAAAGAATAATAAATATAAGATCTTATCAAATAGAAAAAAGATTATCAAAAAATTATCAAAAAGAATAATTAAAAGAAGATCTTGCCAAAAACAAAAATTAAATAAACATCTTTTCAAAATGAATAATGAAGTATAGATCCTGCCAAAATGAATAATCAAATAAAGATCTTGCGAAAAATAAAATGAAATAAAGATTTTGCGAAAAACAATCATAAAAAAAAGTTCATATTAAATAAAACAATGAAAAAAATATCTTGCCTAAAAGAATAATCAAATAAAGACCTAGACAAAAAAATAAATGAAATAAATATTAAGGGAAAAAGAGTAATAAAAAAAAGATCTTGTCAAAAACAATAATGAAAAAAAAATCTTTCCAACAAAAATAATAAAATAAAGATCTTGCCAAAAAAGAGTAATAAAAAAACAATATTGCCAAAAATTATAATGAAATTGACCTTGCCAAAAAGAATAAATAAATAAAAATTTTGCCCAACAAAATAATGAAAAAATATCTTCTCAAAAATAATAATGAAAAAAAGACCTTGCTAAAAAGAATAATGAAAAAAAGATCTTGCGAAAATGAATAATATAATAAAGTTCTTTCGAAAAAGAATAATGAAACAAAGATCTTGCCATAAAAAATAATAAAAAAACATCTTATCAAAAAGAATAATGAAATAAAAATCTTGACATAAAAAATTAATAATGAAATAAAGATCTTGGTAAAAAATGAAATGAAGAAAAGATAATGCTAAAAAGAACAATAAAAAAAAAAGATTTGCCATCAAGAAAAATGAAAAAAAAAAAGACTTAGCTAAAAAGAATTATATAATAAATAATTTGCCAATAATAAAAAGTGAATAAAAGATCTTGGCATACAGAATAATGAATAGAGATCTTGCTAAGAAGAATCGTGAAATGAAAATCTTGCTAAAAAATAATAATGAAAATAAGATCTTTAAAAAGAATCATGAAATAAAGTTTATGCCAAAAAAAAACAATAAAAAAATGAATTGATAAAAAGAATAATAATAAAAGGAATAAAGATCTTGCCATAAAGAGTTATGAAATAAAGAAGTTGCAGAAACAAATAATGAAAAAAGATCTTTCCAAAAAGAATAATGAAAAATAGATCTTGCTAAAACGAATAATAAAACAAAGATCTTCCTAAAAAGAATCAAAAATCTTGCCCAAAAGAAAAATGAAATAAAAATCTAATTTAAAAGACTAATGAAATGAAGATCTTGCTAAAAAGAATAGAAACATAAAGATCTTACAAAAATAACAATAAAATGAAGATCTGATAAAATAAATAATAAAGTATATATTTTACCAAAAAGAATAAAGAAAAAGAAATCTTGCTAAAAATAATCAAAAATGGAAATCTTACTAAAAAGAATGATGAAATTAAGATCTTGCCGAAAAGAGTGATAAAAAAAAGATCTTCTCAAAAAGAATAATAAAAAAAAAAGATCTTGCCAAAAAAAGTGATAAAATAAATTCTTGCCAAAAAGAATAATGAAATATATATTTTGCCAATTGGAATAATGAAGAAAAGATGCTGCCAAAAAGAATAATGAAAAAAAGATCTTGTCGAAAAGAAACATAAAATAAAGATCTTGCCAAAAAGAATAATTAATTATAAAATTTGCAAAAAAGAAAACAGATCTTGAAAAACAAAAAGAAACATAAAATATAGATCTTGCCAAAAAGAGTAATTAAATATAGAATTTGCAAAAAAATAACAGATCTGAAAACAGATCTTGTCAACAAGAATAATGAAAAACAGATCTTGCAAAAAAGAATAATGAAAAAAAGATCTTGCCAAAAATAATAATGAAATAGAGATCTTCCCAATAAGAATATTAAAATTAAATCTTGTTAAAAAGAATAATGAAACTAGGATCTTGCAAATAAGAGTTATAAAACAAAGATCTTGACAAAAAGAATAATAAATAAAAATCTCACCAAAAAAGTTATAAAATAAAGATCTCTCCATAAAAAAAAATTAAAAAAGATCTGGGCATAGTGAATAAGGAAATAAAGGTCTTGCTATAAAAAATGATAATAAAGTAAAAATTTTGATAAAAGAAAAAATAAAAAGATCTTGTAAAAATTAAAGTGAAATAAAAATATTGCCACAAAGAATAATAAAAAAAAGATCTTTTCAAAAAGAATAATGAAATGAAGATCTAACCATAAAGAATAATTGAATACAGATCCTGGCAAAAAAATAATAAAATAAAGATCTTGCCAAAAAAAATATTGAAATAAAGATATTGCAAAAGAAAATGATAAAATAAACATTTTTCGAAAAAAAAAAATTAAACTAAGGTCTTGATAAAAAGAATTGTGAAATAAAATTTTTGCCAAAATGAATAATAAAGTAAAGATCTTTCCAAAAAGAATAATGAAAAAGAGATCTTGCCAAAAAGAATAATGAAATAAAGATCTTGCCAAAAACAAGAATGAAATAAAGATCTTGCCAAAAAGAGTAATGAAAAAATGATGTTGTCAAAAAAAGCAAAATAAAGGAAAGATATTCTAAAAAAAATAATAAAATAAAGAATTTGCCAAAAAGAATAACGAAATAAAGAACTTGCTAAAATGAATATTGAAAAAAGATCTTATAAAAAAAAATTATGAAAAAAAAACTTGATGTAAATAATTATAAAATAAAGATCTTACCAAATTGAATAAAAAAAAAAAGACGTTGCCAAAAAAAAATTAATAAACAAATATTTCGCGAAAAAAAAAATGAAGCAAAGATCTTGCCGAAAAGAATTATGAATTAAAAATCTTGGCAAAATTATTAATGAAGTGAAGATCTTTCTAAAAAGAATAATGAAAAAGAAAATTTGCCAAAAAGAATAATGAAATAAAGATCTTGCCAAAAAGAAAAATGAAACAAAGATCTTGCCAAAAAGAGTAATAAAAAAAAGATCTTGTCAAAAAAATGATGAAAAAAAGATCTTGCCTAGAAGAATAATAAAGTAAAGGTCTTCTAAAAAAAACAATAAAATAAAGATTTTGCCAAAAAGCATAATAAAGAAAAGATATTGCCAAAATGAAGAATGAAAAGTTGATCTTGTCAAAAAGAATAATGAAAAAAAGCCCTTTGCAAAGAGAATAATAAGAAAAAGATCTTGCCAAAAAGAATAATGAAATAAACATCTTGCCAAAAGGATTTATGAAATAAAGATATTGCTAGAAAGAATTATGAGGAGAAAGTGATATCAGAAGCTAATTAGCACTGTTTATAAATATTGAGGAAGAATAACAGAACCTGAAAGCTTATTTTAATTACAGAAAGAAAGTTACATCGATGCGTTGAGATGTACATTACACAATATAAGTTTATTTAAACCTAAAGAACCGTAGTTAAATTTGAAGAATTTTGTTAAATTAACTCAATCGAGCCTGTGTCAGTGGGAAATTGGCTAGCAACTAGCTAGCGATATTCGTAACAATAAAGATATCAATTTAGCATCGCAGATTGCTAGCTATGTAAGCTAGCGTCAACTCGTAATAAATTTTTCTTATTAGTAATATCAATAATTTGATTCTGTTTAACAAGTTCTTTTTTTAAAAAAAGTTGCTCTAACTTTGATTAATTTTAATTGAAGCAGGAAAAATATGAACTTTTTCTCTTTTATTGCTTAAGATATCGAGGACGGTGTTTACACTATTTACAACTATAAGTAGAATGAAAGTTTTATGTTTTAATAATTAGTTACGTAAAGATTTTTACTTCATAGAATTTAGTTTGTGAGATTTAATTCATCATGAGTGTTATGGAGCCAATCGAGATTTTAATCGCAGCATTTAATAGGATTAGGTTTGAACATTAGAGATTATTTGGTATTATATGGTGGTGTTTTGGATTGGAAATTTTGAATTCCAGCCGGAACCGGTTTTGCCGGAATTGTTAATAAAATTTCGACCGCAATTCCGGCCCGTACGAGAATTATACTTTTGTAATTTTTTTACCTTCAATATTGAAAGTGAAAGCCTGCACCTCAGCATCGTGTTTACATAATAACTTTTATAACCTATAATATAAACCTATTTCATTAATTTGATTCTTGTTTCATTATCTATCTAATATGTTGTTTTTATTTGTTTCTTATCATTTTAGTCAAAGGGCTTTTTAGTTCTTAGCCTCCAATCATTGCAATTTTTTGCAAAGCCTCATTATTTGACGCAAGTATAAACATAAAAATGTTTGGAGTTTGCTTTATGTCTAGAAGCTAGCTCAAACATCAAAATTCCTGGATCCGTCACTGCAGTAATTTACTGCAAATAAAATTACAATGTGTTTGTTAATAATTTCGTATTTTTTACCTAGGTTTACCTTTAGTTCTTCATTTCAGTGTCGGATAACGATTTTTGAATTTAATTTACACAGTCAGTGTCATATGTTTAAAAAAAAGAAGTAAAAAATAAATTCCAGCAATCCGTCTTGAAATATTGTAAATCCGGCCGGAACCGGAATGACATAAAAATCACAAATTCCCGCAGGAACAGAATTCCGGTACATCCATAGTATTATAATAGAAGTTGCAAGATTTTTAGTAGCAGAATACTTACCTTTTACATTTTAACTAAGACAAAATAAAAAACCAAATCTTAGTTGTTATTTGCATTTCATTTATTCAGTTTGATTTTGTTTGTTAACTTTTGTTTGTTAGCATTATTTTTGTTAGAAGCCCTTTAGCTTAATAGCTATATTTATAGGTATTTATTTATACCACAACCAACAAACAATCCATTTTTCAAAAATATAATGTTGTATTTTTTTTTAGTATAACAAGACATCTTTTAATACATTTAGCTACATTCCATTCAGGCGGATCCAGGAATAATATTGACTGTAGCAAAAGTAAAACCAGATAACCCCAGCAATAGAGGACCTTATTTTTTTTTTAAACAATGAAAATTTTTTTTTTTGATAGCTTTCAACATTAATCTTGCGGGTATTGTAATCAAAGTTTAGTAGTATGAAAAATAACATCAGAGCTATTCTAAAAAAGAAGAACTAATGAAAAGTATGTGATTTAATACACGTTTATTACAAGGTCATTATTATTATTAATGATATAAACAATATAGCAGTGCTTTTTTTCTAAAAAAAAGTGTCGGAACTCATCATTAGTATATCACAAAAAATTATGACAAAATTAACACTTTTTAAGTTTTTTTAAAAGGTGAAGGAATGGCGTTTGGTGCGTTTGAGGAGAAAAAACGCACTGCAATATTTTAACCGCAGAAACCTATTTTGTAAGATTATTAAACTGTTGGCTAATGATCAATAAATTAAAATTCAAATCATGAAAACTTACTAAATTCAAACCATATTTCAACAGTAGGCAACTAAAACAAAATAATGGTAAAGATAGAACTCAATAAATATAAAGAAAAATACATTTCATAAAAAATAAAAAAACCTATAAACTTTTTTAACAAAACCTTATAAGATCAAAAAAATTTCCTGTAAATATTCTACCAGTAATAAATAAAAATATCCTGTAAATATTCTATCAGTAATAAACAAAAATATTCTACACAAATTCTCTCTCTCTCTTTATATATATATATACATATATATATATATACATATATATATATATATATATATATATATATATATATATATATATATATATATATATATATATATATATATATATATATATTCCATATAACTTATTAGCAAATGTATCTATTCATCAGAGTTCAATATATTTTTAAATTCCATTTATCGTGGAAATGCAGTCACAAATTTATCTACAACAATATTCAAATCAATTTCAATATCTCAATGAATGTGCAACATGGCAATACCGTTTAAACAACCATCCCCCATAGTATTGCGCAAGGAAGTTTTAATTCTTTTTAGAGCTGATAATGATCTTTCGCATATACATGTTGTGACTGGTAATGTGCAAAGGATTCGAAGTATAGTGGAAATATTGGGAAACATATGGTCATCACATTTTTGTAGTGAATCTGAAATGGTTTTAGGAGCACTATCAGAGTGATTTTTCCAGTAAACTTCCAACATATCCAATTCAGCATAAAAATATCTTGGTTCTGGTAAATCGTTTTGGTATGTACAAACAAATTCTTTAACATTTTTCTTCCGATCCTTGTCAGAAATTAAATTTGATGGTATAATGGAGAAACTATCTAGCAATACTAAATTTTCTGTAGAAAATAAAGAATCTAGCTGTATTAGAATGTGATCAAGAAAAGGAATTGAACAAGTTATTCGAAAATATTCACTTATATCATCTACTTCATGGTTATCACGTTGCGTTTGTTGACCACATGTTGGATTAGATGGCATTGTATTAGTAGTTGCAGCTATGCTAACAGCTTCTTTATACCATTCTGTGTGTGAAATATCAATAGAGCTCCGAAGAGATTTAAGAGTATTCTTTAAATTTTTCACATCTTTACGTGCTTTTGAGAAATCTTGATCAACTTTTTGCAAAGTTTTTGTCAGTGGTCTTGTATAGCCTAATAACTTCCTAACTATGATTAAGGTGATGACAAACTTAAAAGAACAACATATTGCCACATATGCAGAAGCATCACCTCTGGATTTGTAGTTCCATGTCACATCTTCTTTGATACAAATAAGAGATGCAACTATCGCTGGGTATAATTCAATAAAGGCTTCAAGACCATCAACGTTTTCAATCCACCTGGTTCTACAAATATTGAGTTTCTTTTGAAAAGAAGATGTTGGACATAGCTCACTAATTTTTGTAGATATATCTTCTATCCTTTTTGGAGAATTATTAAAAAATCAGAGACAATTCGAACATGATCCATTATATCTGGAATGGAAGGAGTTACACATGCTTTGGCAACACATAGATTAAGTTGATGGGAAAAGCAGTGGACGTATGGAGCTTTAGAAAAATCATTTAAAATTAATGCTGCTACACCACAAAGACGGCCTGCCATTTTACTAGCCCCATCGTAACCTTGCCCACGACAATAAGACTTTTCCAGACCAAGTTTATGTATACTTTTCTTGATCTTGCTTGATAAAGAAACTCCACTTAAGCCAGTATTGCAAGAAACAAATTTTAGAAAATCTTCCTTTATATTACAGAATTCATCCACATATCGAACAATTACAGCCATTTGTTCTGTTTGTCTAACATCTGAAGCTTCATCAACGAAAATAGAAAAAAACTTTGCTTTTTTTATTCTGTCTGTTAATAGCGATCGAACAACACCTGCACAAACATCAATCAACTCATTCTGCACTGTCTTTGATCAATAAGTTGCAATTTTTTATTGAGGTTTTATGCATTGGAGAAGTGTTACTATGTGATAAAATTCTTACATTTCCAACTGACCAAAGCCGATATGGAAAGTTATAAAATAATTTAGTAGTTAAAGAGGCTTTTCCGAACAGAACATAAGAGATACAGAACAACCCATCATAGTATTTTGAATACCACAAACATGAAAATTTTTTGAACCAAACAGGGTTACATTTGCGACCACTAGTTTTAGGAAATATATAGTCAGAAGGTAGCACCCATATGTTGATTAGAAGATTATACTTCTCATGCTTTGATAATTTTTCCACTTTGTCTATTAACAACCCAATATCAAATTTGTTACATTCACTTACGTTGTTGTCTTTTCATAATTTACATGCAGTTTCGGAATTGAGACACCTGATATCAATTTTTTTAATTTATTATTTAAATCCAAAGATGGATCAGACACAGACAATAGTTTATTGTTCACAGAAAAAAAATTCTTAATACACGATGAGGGTTTGGTCAAATTAATTTTTTGAATGGCAGAACAGTGGAGTATTTGAACAAGTTGGGTAGCTGAAGTGCGTTTTTCTCCTGTTACTACAATATTTTTTTCAGAATTTAAACTTGCTTGAGTACGAACTAAATAATTCGAAATTCTGGCTGAGTGCTTTTAAAAAATACCAGAGGCACATAGTGATTTGGTATGAAAAAATGCATTTTTCCCATATGTGTAAGGTTGCTTGGAATTTCTTTTTTTGTGTCAACATTGTAGAGCATCAAGTAAATTATTTGATTGGGTTTATTGAATTTTTTAAAAGACTGTGGGTACAATGTACTTCTAAATAGATATTCTAGACATGCATCTCCTGTAGTAGGATAAAAAATTTTTAAAGGAATCTAAAAATGAAAATAAATATATACACAATATTATTCATATTATAAAACAATAAAATTCAAATCAGTTTAAATATCATATTATACAAATAAGAATATACTTTTAAAATATTTGAGATAGATATCACACAAACTAAAGATGACCAAACACCAGATTGAGAAATATTTAATGCTTCAGCCAAAAGCATCAACTTTAGACTTCTTAGCCTCAAATGCAGTAGATGCGACATTGGAGATACCTAACAAAAAAGCGGATCTTTCTGATCAAAAAACACCACTTGAATGCCCGAGACGAAAAACAGGATGCAAAGCAAAAAAATTTGCGTTCTTGTATAATTCAATTGCACAAAGTTTCCTAAGAGTTGGTGCTAGTGTATTTTTTCCGATTAAAGCAATGGAGACAGCAGAAAATAAACAATTGCCATCTTGATGAATTCTGGACATAAGATTAAATTTATATGCACACACACAAATATATATATATATATATATATATATATATATATATATATATATATATTTATATATATATATATATATATTTATTGATTACCATATATATATATAGCATTGCAGTGGCTAAATATAGGGTGTTCAGTTGTTTTTATTATAAATCAAGAACTTCTTAAAGAAGTTCTTTTAATAAAGATCTGCGCTGCTCAGCTAGAAATAACAAAAACTATAAAAAAAACATTACCTGACAGGAACCATGGAATACGTTTTTTTATCTATAAGTTTATCAGCATACAACCTTGCCAAACTATTACTTGCTGCAGCATCTATAAAACCATTGGCTGCACCAGAGAATTTATGTAAAATATATTTTCCCTCAGAGACTCGCTGGCAGAAATTGTTTAATTCGGCGGTGTTACATAACTTAATCTGATCTATTAAGGAATGATTGTTTGCTTTTAACGCTTGATATAGCTCCATTTCTTTCATTATAAAAGTTTTTTAACCAAATATATAGTAATATTAATTCACCCAAGTATAATTTTGGTTTTTTGCTACACTTGCTAAAGGTTTTCGGTTGATGACTTTTAGTTCCTATGTAAGACCTCCTTGTTAATAAAATGATGATACTAAATAGGTATTCATTACAATAAATGCACGGGTGTAAGCTTAGAGTTATTTGAAAACATGACAAACAGGATTTTGCTACAGTTGCAACACATATTTTGCCATTTTATTTCACTCCCAGTCAAAGTTAAGTAGCTACGCTCCGAAATGTTTGACATTTTTACAAAAATTTATGAACATGAGAGACAAAACCCTTTAAAAACTTGGGTTTCTTTAGCAAAAATTTTATTTTTTGATTTAGTAAAATTAGTAAAGCAACAACTGCGACCAAAATTTAATCTAAAATTTTTATATTATTTTGCATAAAAATATATACATATTTATATACGTGTGTAGAAAATAATAATAAATGTAGTCCGAGTTGACTGTAGCAATTGCTTCACTTGCTACACCTTGAATCCGCTCTTATCTTATATAAAATAAATATCTTTGTATTGTTTTAGTTTATGTCTTGACTGTATATCGCAGAGAATTTTTAAATAATAACTGCGTTCAATCTAAAGCTAATTACTCAAAATGATTTCAAACACAATATTTCAATAGATTGTTTTGAAAATTTTTTTATTCGTATAATTTATTGCTGTTGTTAAGTTTAAAATGACATTTTTTGCATATTTTTAATCATCATTAAGTTTTACACAAAATAGCGTTTCTACTAAAACTAACATTAAACCAGTTTCGACTAAAACTAGTATTAAACCGGTAAAAAGTGATTAAAATTTATTTTAACTTAAACTAGTTTTAATTATTACACTAAATTACAATTTGAAATCGAAAACACTTGTAATAAAATATTTAAACTTATTTATGTATCGTATCGTTCAGTTGCCTTGATGTTTATATTTATACGAAAGCAAAACCATATTCAAAAAAAGAGTTAAATACAATATTTGATAAAAGATATAAAAATATTATTTATAATATTTTTATATTAAGTAGCGTATGTATTACATAAATTACTTAATTGTGGAAATAGTTAAAATAAAGTTTTATCTTTTTTACATAGGATGTTATTGGGGATTTTCACAGTATTAAAATAAAATTGTTACTCTATATTTTATATTAATAATAACAAACAACAAAAAGTTTATGTCATGAAAGAGGATAGTTTGTTTAATCGCATTTTCCTATTATATTAAGTCAGAAAAAGCATTAGTTTTTTTTTTGGTTGAAACTATTGGAAAAAAAAAAAAAGGTGTGACCTCGAGAAGAACGGATGCTACAATAGAGTTTAGCATAAAAAAATTAAGGATTATCTCTATAACAAAAATTTGTTATTTAAAAAAAAACGCTTATCTAAGTTGTGTGAATTCAAAATTTATTCCAATTTGGTTATTTCACGCATCTGTTCATATTTTGGCCTACCTCTGTGTCTTTTGTCGTAACTATGCGTACTTTTGCGTCTAGAGTATAAGAGCTGATATATCTAATATTAATCAAGCAAAAAAAAAAATTAAAAAAATAAGTTTAAATTTAAACCATTTAAACATTTTATTGGTTTAAATTTAAACAACAACAAAGAATAAAAAAACAATTCAAAAAAGAAAAACATATATTTAAGATATCAAAGTTTATGGCAATGGAGGATGTGTTCGAAAATCCAAATATGACTTTAGTTCAGCACTATGTCTTACTCGATAATTTAGATCTTCTAGCATAGGAAAATCATATAGCAATGACTTGTCAACCATTCCAGTAATGTGAAAGAACACTATATCCCCAAGAGTAATCTTAAAAATATTAAAGAACTAAAACTTTGTTATACAACAATAAACAACAGTATTAAAACAGTCTGATTTTTTCAAAATGTTTGCATTAGGCACAAATCAAACTAAAATACATTTAATATCAATTTAAAAAAATGTATGAAGTTAAAAATCTTACCGAATCACCAACAAAAAAATTTTTACCATCGTTATTACGCTTTAGTAATCTTTCAATAAAAGATAACTTTAATTTAGTTGACTTTTTTGTAAGCACTTCTGCACATGCTTTTCTCTGAAATTAACAGCATAAATTAACATAAATTAAAACAACAGCACACTATATAATAAAACTCAATTCATGTACAATACCTTACTGTATTGAATTTTACTGTCACAATTGTACCAAATTACATTAAACATATTAAGTCTTGTTGCTGCATCAACAAAAAAATCAATTTACCTTTTGCTCATTGTCTAATGTTTTGTTTTTCCTAACAGCCAAGTATTCATGAATAAAATCATCTAGAGTCTCGCATACTTGATTAATAACCAGTCTTTCAAATGCATTTTCTCCATAAAGACCAAATGTTTCAGCCAAGTATATGTTTATAGCTATAGATTGACAAATAACATGTCCATCTACTTCTAAAGTTGGCATTTGTCCCAAAGGAAACTTATAATCTAAATTAAGTATTAAATACTTTTTAAAGCAAAAGAGGTTTAATGTTAAATGCTGTTAAAAGCAAAATAAATAGATCAACGAAATATAAAACTGTTATACTCAACTAAAAAAATAACTATATATATTGTTAATAATCTTACTATCACTTTTGAGTGATGGCCAGTCTTGGAAGCTAATTTTGTTGTCTGTAAACTCCACGCCTTTATAATGAAACAAAAGTCTAACTACCTCAGCTTTTCCTTGAAAACTGAAATAGTTCAGTACATATTTAGGAGGCATTTTGCTATATTCACCCAATGATTTTTGCTTTAAAAAACTATGACTTATAAACAAGTACATACGAAAGTTTACATCTTACATTGATAAACAAAGACTAATTCCACATTGGGTGTGCTCAATTCGACAAAATCTTATTGAGTACACCCAGTGGACACAGTACATTCATCTTAAGGACTTTAAACGGACTTGTAACGTTTATAAGACATCGTTTAGGTGTCTTACAGACATCTCTGCTTGCTGGGTAAGTAATTGTAAAGAAAAAAAAAGATTTGTAGAGAGAGTTAAAGACTCGTAGAGAAAGCAATACTTACATAAAAAATATATACTAGTTGAGTGACTTTACGATATGTAAAGAATTATTTATTCAAATAAAGTATTGACAAAAACCTTATTTCGTTCTATAAATAATTATACAAACATTTTAACAAATAATTTTTTTTTAAATCGTTCATAATTTAGCACATGTGCAAAATTTTATCACAAAGAAAAAATTGTTAAAGATTAGTCTTTTAATCTTTTGTTATGATTTAGTATTAAACAACAAATAAAACGTTTTGAAAACACTTGAACAATTAATGGTTATCTTAATCAATCGACAAATAAGGCATTTTATAATTGCTCTAAAAAAACATTAATTATGGTTTTTATCAATGGTCGTTATGACTGTTTTGTCAAACAACTTGCTTTTAATATTAAATAGTGAACTTTTCAGGTGCAAAATATTTTTTAGTTGATAATTCAAATTAAATCTCTACTAATATTAATTTGATGCTACATTTAGACGCACTTTTTGAAAATTAGTCTTTTTTTTTTTATCAAAAATTTTAAAATTTAATTGTTTCAATAAATAAAACAAATGAAATACAAAGGTTTCAAAAATACAAGGTCACTTATATATTTTTTGACGGCTATTAATAAATAATTTGCTTTAACTTACCATTTAACTACTCAGAAAGAATTGATAGGACTAGTAAGTGTTATGTATCATTAAAAAGTTAAATGATTAAATAACTTATAAATTAAAAATAATTATTAAAAAATTATCTCTTTAGTAATTTTTTTAATAACTAATACTTAAAAAACTTTTTTAATTTTCAAGTTAATTAATCAATTAACCTTTTAAAGATATATAACACTTACTGGTCCTATTAATCCTTTCTGAGTAATTAAATGGTACGTTAAAGCAACTCTGTTGAATTCTTATCGAAAAAATGTGTCAAAATTGTAAGTTCAGTTTATTTAAACTTAATTACTCTTAAATAAGTAATACGAAAATCTTAAAAACTTGTACTTGCTTTAACAAATGTAAATTTCAAATGAATTCAAATTTAAAAATCAATTTTTAACCCGTATTTCAACAGATATTTAAATTAAAAAATTAAGTATCACAAGAAGTCAAATTACAAAGAGTCGGTTTATCAAAAAAGTTAACGAGAAATAGTAAGATTATGTGGTATTACACTTTGCTGAGTTGAACTGAGTATTCTATTTGCTGTGTCCAAACAACACTAAAAACAACACTGCTACCCTAAAGGTTTTAGATAGGAAGTCATCAGGCATTTTGCAGGGATTGGAAAAAGTATTGAAAGAACTGAGAAGTAAACACCCAGACGAATCTCCGGTACAAGATAATTGTTTACTAAACGACCCGTTACAAAACACTCCAGAATATCTTTTTGATTCAATTAATGAGATAAACATATTTAACTCAGCTTCACAAAAAATGGGTTTGCAGGTCCTTCTGGTGTGGATGCAGATCTTTACCTTCGAGTCCCATGCTCAAAGTGTTTCCGACCCTCTTGTAAGAAACTTCAAAAAGAAGTAGCGATACTCACAAAAAATATTGTAACAAAATCGTACCATCCTGATATAGCTGAAACCTATATTGCTTGTCGATTAATTCCCTTTTTTGATAAATCAAAAAACAAAAAGAAAGAGGAGATCAGAGTAATATACGTAAGGCTTCCAGAAAATAGACTACTGGTTGAACAAGTCTGTGACAAAAGTGCCAGCAATTTAACAATTATTAAGCTAGGGATTCTCGAAACGTTTCGGGAAAAATCAATCGAGAAAATTGTTTCGTTACAATACGAGAGGTTTCAATCAGTTATGAGAGCGACTTTGAAAAATTACCTAAATTCTCGTAACATTTCGGTTACGTTACGGGAAATTCCCGGTAGTTACGAGAATCATTACGAGAATGGTTTCCAGTATCCCGAAACTCATTTTTCCAAAATTTTTATAGTCTCATTTCAAGAATTATTTGTGTTTCGGGATATTTCAGGATATTTCGAGTTATTTTGAGTTCCCGAAATGATTTGCAAAAAATTTGATTAACCGGTTAATCCGTTGAAGTACGAATTTTCAGGACAATTGACGCGCGCAACAGCTGAATTTTGTTTTCTTTTTTTAAAAAACACAATTATAGGTTGAAAATATCAATTTAAAGTCTTTTATTATATTATTTATCAAGAAAAAAAATAAAGTTCAACTAATTTTTGTGGATTTTTCATCTTTTACGGTAAGAAAACACTTTTTAATAGTTTCTTTGTTATTTGTGTTGCTTTTAAAGGAACATTATTAGACAAGACTTTTGTTAAAATTGCTAGTAACAAACGTATTGATGATTCAATATTTTAGTTAAATAATTTAAAATATAAGTCATTAATTTAAAAGTAATTATTATTAAAACATTTTAGACCAAAATTTAAAATATTTAACAGTAAAATTATCATGTTAACAAAATGTCTTTATTCATAAAATGCAATACAAATTTTGGTTTTTTTTTTCCGGGAAAGTGCTTAGTTAGTTTTGCAGTTCCTGGAACTTTTTGAAGATCAGACGTGTTTGATTGAAGTCCGGAAAAAAATTAATTTGTGACAAAATTTTTAATACTTAGACTCAACACTCAAGTCAAGTAAATATGGTCAGGCCTAAAACAGAGATCTGGAAGCATTTCACATAGGAGAAAGGTGGTGTGGACAAGACCTACGCTAAGTGCAACATTGGGGGCTGTGGACACCTGTCAATAATACAAGTCATAAGTTATTGTTATTTAGTACTTTGAAAGTTTTAAATTATAAATAATTCCTTAATGTACCTTTAATGTACATTGTTTTAATATTTTTTTAATGTACTTATATTGCTTTTTTGTTACTTTTTTAGTTGAATGATGAAGATGAGCAATATGAGCAGGAGAAAGGTGGCAAAACTTCAAAGGTCCTAAACCGAACTCTAATGAAAATAAGGTTGGCAGCACCGACCACTTTAGAAAAGGCAAAGAACATTGATGCGTACATGAAGTACAAATCACAGGATAAGGAACAACTGCGAGGAGATATTGAAATTGTCAAGTTTCTTGCAACCTCCCATTCCATTTAGTCGAGACAGATGGCTTCAAGAATTTTCTGGCTTATTTTGCACCTAAAATGAATGTGAAGAAGTCCAAGACGTATTCAAAGTTTAAGTATGTTAAATGTATGAATTTTTTTTTTTGAAATAAATCATTTTGGGTTGGTGTTTTTTTGATTGGGATTATGAAATTTTTGAAATAAATACTTTAGGGTGGTGTGTTTCACTTTTCCTAAAAATACCCTTTTAGGTATAATGTTGGAAACAAGCCTTTATTATATAAGTATAGCATATTTATATTTCCATTTACAACCCCTATTTGAAATTGAAACAAAAATTTTGAACCTAACCTTGAAGCATGTTTTTCTTTTTCTTTTTAGACTACGATTGCTGCACACCAATGTCAAGAATGCCGTTGACAACGTTTTGCTGACCGAACTTCCCAAATCAACTGGATTTGCTCTTTCTTCAGACCTTTGGAGCAGTCGCAACAGTTACTCATATCAAGCCATCACTCTTCACTACATCAGAAAAGATTTCCAGCTCAGGATGTTTGTCATTGGCACTGAACCTTTTGCTGAAAGACACACTGCCGATGCAGTTGCCGACATCTCGACAAGTAAGTTTTAGTAGTAATACAACTATGACAGTATTATAATGTAGAATATTATTTCTTACCGGGAAACATCGTTATTTCTCAAAATTAACATTTCTACCTCAATTAATTGTATCTCGAAACTATTCTTCTTCTTACATAACGGGACATAACGAGTTATAACAAGTTAAAACGAAAATGTTCACAAAATTGTAAAGTTTGTAGCATTATGTACATTATTGCTTTTGATTTTTGCAGGTATGTTTCTGACATTCCTGGAATTGACGGCTTCAGTTCAGTGGTATTTGTTAATGATTCAGCTGTCATTATGAAGGCAGCTATTCCAAAGTACACGTATGTTGATGATTCTCTCTTGTATGCAGACCACATTCTCAATCTGGTTGTGGAAAACACGATTAAGGAGACAAAGTCAAACAATGAATCTCGAAGCTGCCATCATCAAAGCAACTGCATTGAGTTCCAAGTGTCACCGATTAAACTTGGCTAAGCAAAGGATTGAGAAGGAAGTGAAACTTAAAATTGTCTAGATGTTTTTGACCTTATTCAGTTTTAACTTGCTAATTTAACTTTATTTAAGTTACAATTAACTTGTAAATTTTATTTCAGGTTTTTATAATTCGTTACCATGTACTAATAACTTTTTTTTTTGGTTTTTCAGTACAAATCTTTAATGGACAACAGTGAGCTGAGAAGTCAATAAAAGTCATCTCTAAAAGTCGTTTAGGTCATTGCCCCAGTCAAAAATCGTTGGAATTCCGTTTACATGATGCTTGGCAGCATTGTGCGAATGCGCAAGATTTTGAACTCTATTAGAGACAATCCTGGAAATGACATAGGCAGGAAACTTGCTGAGTCAGTGCCTACTGAAGAGGAGTTTAACCTTTATGGTGAAATTCTGCCAATTTTGAGAAGAATCTGTGACAACTCAGAAAGTCTTTCAGCTGACAAAAAAGCGCCAACAATATATTCTATGCCGTGGCTAACCTTCTCAACTCCTTGTACAAGGGTAAACCAATGAAAAAACTTTGTGGTGGATTTTTTGGAGCTGTCTATAATGCTTTGATTGTCAACTCTAATGCTCATCAACAGTGGCTTGCTTCAATCCAGGAAATGACCACAAATGTGCAGCAGCTCAAGGATGTCATGGCACCCGAAGATGACCCATGTTATAACTTGATAAAAGATGAAGAGATGGCAATTGTTGGGCCTGAAAGACCTCCTACCCAGTCATCAATTGTCAGTGAATGGGACATGTACACTAAAGTGCCTGCAGAGATTGTCACAGATGAGCTGAAATTTTGGAAGGACAACCAAAAAAATTTCCATTGCTTTCAGAGACTGCCCGGAAATGGCTGTGTGCTCCTGTCTCTTCTGCTCCTTCTGAGCGAGTTTTAAGTTTTGGAGGTAACATTGTCTCCTAAAAGAGGACCAAGCTTCAACCTGAGCAAGTTGAAAAACTGCTTTACATCCAGCAGAACTACTATCAAGTGAAGATAAAAACCTACAAGCTCACTTCCACTGAAGAGGTCAATTCCGAAGAGGATTCACAAAGGACATTTACTTCCTCATCTTTGCCTGAAGAAATTGTCCCGCTAGTTGACCTGGAAGATGATTCTGAAGATGATGACCCTTTTGCTACACCTGCTACAGCTACACCTGCCACAGCTACACCTGCCACAGCTACACCTGCTACAGCTATACCTTGACCTGCTAAATCAACTCCAACTGCCTAATTTGTTGACTTTACTTAATCTTTTTTTATGAAATAAATTATTATTTAACTTCTGATTAAAAAAATGGTAAATTTGGTGTTTGATTCATTTCTTTTTTCCTTAAAATCTTTTAAATTTTTGTTTAACTTATGGCTAAGTTACTTACTAAGTATTTTTAAATTACTAACTTATTGAAACAGTGCAATAAAAACTAAAAACCATGTACATTTATAACTTTTTTTTTACTTTTTTTGTAAACAATGTTGAATTTTAATAATGTATTTTTGTAACTTTTCATTGCACTGTTTCAATGGTCGAGCGGTCTGAGGCATGAGTCCCGATATCAGAAGGTCGTGAGTTCGTTTCTTTCTTCATCCAAGCAATCTTTCATCACTTCTGTAAACTGCGTCGCTCAATTGAGGTTCAGTTGCCAAATCAAACAATAAATGACGTTTTCGTGGAAACTCGTTGACATTCAATGACGTTTTGTGTTCAGATGTCAGATTTGAAAGTTAAACCATTGAAACATTTTTTTGTGAACTTATATTCATGTTAGTTAAATTAGTAAATTAACTAAAATTACTATAGTTAAATTTCGTATTAGTGTTTTTTAATTTGTTGAAAAAGAAATAAAAGTAATGTTTCAACGACCACTGGGTCATCAGTGGCAATCATTGTCTGTCCTGTCCTTTGACTCCATCATTGGTGCTTTCTTTGGCGTTTTTGATATATTGTTTGAAAGGCAATTGGCAGGTTGGGCAATATTTTTCCTAAATTCCACCTGCATCAAACAGTGCATCTCCACGCCTGGACTCGAACTCACGACCTTTAACAAAAATATTTATTATATTAAGAACCAAAATACTGATTTGATGGCATCGAATCATGGTCTGTAGCCCTCTTTAATTTAAGTTTAATTTTTTTGTGTGTGTTTGTTAACCAGTTTTATCATCTACTTCGCGTGATTCGAACTTACAACCTTCCAATAACTGGCAAGCGTCTTAGACCCCTCGACCATCAAACCAGCTTAAAAAAGCTTCCCAAAAATACATTATTTAAATTATAAATTATAATGTATGTGTTATATCACATTAATGTGTAATGAAAATTAGGGATTTTTTATTACAATGTTTCAATGGTCAAGTGATCTGAGGCATGAGTCCGTTATCCAAAGGTCGTGAGTTCGAACCCCGCCAAATCAACAACAATCTATGACGTTTTGCGATTTGACTATTTCTTTAACTTCATTGCTTCTTCAAACTACATTACATTGCAAAAGCAAACCATCCTCAAAGCAAACTATGACCATTGGAACATTTTTATTAATATTTTTTTCATTTTCTCGAAATGTATCGAAATGTATCGAAATGTTTCGAAATGTATTGAAATATATTGAAATGTTTCGGGTAAAAATTATTTCGAGATTTTTATTTTTCCCAAAAATCAATCGGTACTCTGGTAACTTCCGGGACCCAATCGAAATAAATTTCCCGAAAGTTTAAGAACCTTACTCTCGTAACTCAAAAACCTTTCGAGAAGAGTTCCGTTACGAGTCTCATTTCGTAAGGTATCGAAACAAAAATAGTTTCGAGAATTCCATGCTTAACAATTATAAAACAAAATCTTTATCTAAATAAGGAAGAGTTTAAGAACGCACTTAGATTGAGATACAATGTGCTACTTGCTAATTTACAATCCTACTGTGCCTAGATTGAATCTATGTTTAAATATATAAGAGTCTTTCTAAATGCACGTAGTGGTCATTCAAAATACTTAATTAAAGCGTCACCTTATATTTTTGACACATTTTTTATTATAATAGTATTTTGACTTGATTCTTTTATTTGTTTGATTTTAGTACCAAAATAATTGTTTTTTTTTTAATTTTTAATTTATTTTTGTTATACAATATATTCCAAATACAAGTAAAAAAAAAAAATCTATCCTCTTTTTTTTGCTTATTTAAAAATGCTAGAAATTAATATAAGTAATCGCTAAAAAAAGACCCTAATATTCTTGAAAGCCACTTTAAAGAAAAAAAAAGCGGCCCCTGATTACGTCAAAAATAAACATTATTTAAGAAAAAAAAACTACTGAAAATGATCGAGTAGAAAAAAATTCTTTATAAAACTTGTTTTTACAAATAAAAAAAACTACTTAATTTTTTTTTTTTATTACAAAAAAATAAAAATTCTAAAAAAATAACTAAAGGTGGTCGTCTTTTAAGGATGGCAGTATTTTAAGAAATACTAAAGCTAGTACATGAACCGCTGCAATATTCTGCCCTGCATTAGAGACTAAACGCTAGATAAAAGTTCGGGAAGAAAGATTTTCATTTAATCGCTTATACAAAAATATGACTTAATATCTTAATATATGCGCAGTATATAAAAATTTTTAAACCTTACTTTATATTCATTACCAAAAAAATAGCTGTCCACATATGTCACAAACTGGACTTTTAAAGGATTACGGTGTTTATGTAAACATGAAAAGTTTTTTTCACATTTATTCTCCAATTCTTTTGGCAGAGATAACTTGGTGGGTGCAACTTGAACAATTTATCACTATTTATAGCTTATATTGCTTTGTTGGGTGGTTAGTTAGTAGTAAAAACTGTAACAAGCATAGCCTGTTACAGCTTTTACTACTAACTAACTTATTTATTAACTAAAATATTTTTTCTAATTTGTCAATGTTTTGAACAATTTTGAACATTTGTATCAGATCTCCCTTTGTCTCATTTCCACCAATGTTGTTAGATTTAATGCTTTGAGTCTTTTTTTATAGAAAAGAAATCTTATTGATGATACCAGTTTAATAGCTTTATGCGAGATTCTTTTCATATTGTCACAATCAGATTTTAGAAAGAGAGACCAGACTGGAACTGCAAACTTAAGTAATGACCGAATAAAAGTTAAATAAAGCGATTGCAAGAACTAAAATGTTATAGACATTTTATTCTTGCAACCAAAGGGCAGACGTTTTCGAAACTTTTGACATTTTTACTTGTATCTTAAGTTTATTTTGCTTTAAGTGTCCAGGTTACACAAGTTTTAACTACTGTTTAGAAATACTAGCATGTCCACTGATTATGGTTGCCAAAGATGCCCGCCGTCAAATGACCACATGTCCATCAGTCGATATTGTGCATTTTATTGGCACTAAAGTTGCAGGTATGCACATGTACTTTATCTAAAATAACGTAAATACATATTTTCTATTTTCCAGGTTTTAAAAGAGTTTTGTCGCTAAGACAAACTAGTAAACGAGTTGGAGGAATTATACTTTACATAAAAGAAATCTTGCACATATGATGAGGCATAATAAGTTGATTTCTGAATCAAAAACTCAAAATAATTTATTAAGGCTTTGTTTAATGTTTTAAAAATTTTAACGGGGATAAAGAAATCGTTTTCAAGATCTTCATTCACATACCAAGTGTTATATTGCTACATTGTTGTATACCAAATGTTATATTGCTATATTGTTATATACCAAGTGTTATATGCTATATTGTTATATACCAAGTGTTATATTGCTCCATTGTTATATTCACAGTAAAAAAATTACCCGTTATAACTTTTGAAAACGTAACGCCAGTTTTGGTGTTTTATAATGGGTAATTACCGTCATGTTCAATGTATAATTCGTATGAAAATAACATAACTCTAACTGCCGTTATGTTATTTTCATACGAATTGATAAACTTACATCCACTCTCATAAACAGTTTATCACGTTTTCTTGAAAATAAGTTTCTGCTGGAGCTTTAACAAATTGTCGGTGTGATTACCAGACTCTGGAGAAATCCAAATCAACATTGCTTGTATCTTAACTGTAGCATCCTAAAAATCAGCATAAAAACGAATTGCTTCCTCCAGCATTAGTGTAGGAGCAAAACCAATTTTCTTTGATATCACACTGAATGTCTTATTATTAAATAGTTGTCTATTTAAAATGGACAAGATCGACTGTGAAGGATTTTATTTTTTAATTCATTCTAAAATGAAAAGTACCAGTCAATTTTAAACATATACAAGAGCTAAAAAACTACTCTAATAATAACCAGAATAAATTAAGAATATCTAAGTAATATATATTTTGCCTAAATACATAAATTATATTTTTCTTACTTCAACATCGTTTAATAGCTGCTCTTGATTAGCTACCGATTCAGTCACAACAGGTTTGAGTTTCCTATTGTTATTTGAAACAGAAACCTGTGAAAGCCTATTCACCTTTAAGCTGTGACACTTGGTATACTGTCGTTGTTGAAAATTGTTTAGCAACTTTTTAAAAATGAGATCCTACATAACCAAAATATAACATTATAGTTTATAAAAAAAAGTAATGAAATAGCATATTCATGAGACTGTTTGCTAAACAAATATTAATGCATAAATTGTCAAATAAAACTTTTAAAAAACATTAACTTTTAAAATTTACTTATTATACATAATGCATAAATGATTATCTATTTAAACCAAAAAGTACATGAACTTAAAAAGAATAAAATCTTTAAATGCAAAATTAATACCATCACTTTTATTATGAACAAATTGGACTAACAAATACATTATTAAACGTAATATTTCACTTTTTTTTGATTAGTCACTAGATTGTTGACGTGAAGTAGGTGTCTCATCATAAGTCAATAATGGAGGATCGGATGAATGCTTTGAACAATATTCTGCTGGTGAGCTTGATGACATATAAGGTTTACCAAGTAGATTTGTCACTGGTAAGACAAATCTACATGGTAAACAAAGACAAACACTGCTGTGGTGAAGAAGCATAAAAATTTTCAAGATCGGTGTATTCAGCTTTTTCAACAAGAGAAAATTTATTTAAACTTTTGCAGAAAGAGCTTGAATAAAGTTTAGACACTGGCAAAGACAAGGCCTCAACTTCCAGATTTTGCTTATTTAGAATGGCGACAAAAGTATCTTCATCGATATTACATTCATTCCATGTGATTCCACAAATGTTCCCACTTGTACTAGCAAACTTCTTTGAAACTAAAATAAAAACATTACTTTAAATAAACACATAAATTTGAAACTAAAATAAACACAGACATAATTTTTCTTCAGATCTGTTTCGTTCGTAGGCTCTAAGCATATATCTAATTTATTTAAAAAGAGCTTGAAAAATTAAAAAGGTAATGTGGGGTAACTTTGACACCAGAATTTGACAACCCCACTTAAAAGCAGCAACTTAAAATAAAACATAATAAAATAAAATATATATATTTATGTGTATAAATAAAGACACATTTTATATTATATAGAGAAGTTTCGCAGTCTGCTTTTAAAGTTACCTTATGTAAACTTGATTAAGAATTAAAATGAAAATATTAAATAGCATGCATATACATTTGCAAAAATTTTACTTAGGCAAAATATTGCGTAAAAATTTTATATTATTCTTAACAAAAATCTATAAACATTATTAAATGTGAATTTCTGAAATTTTTAAAAATAAATATGCATACCATTATTTAAAAAATCAATTATACTGCTATTATTAGCAATAACAATTTTTCGCTCGCCAAAGTACAAAGTACAAGAACAGCTTTGACCATTTTATTTTCTTCTTTGTTATTTCTTTTCTAGTTACATTATAAATTATGAAAGTAATGAAGCTAAACCATGTTTATATATATATATATATACAAGTTTATACATATATACACATATAATACATGTTAAACTTGTTTGCAACAAAAAGCCATAGATATTCCTTCAAACCAATAAAAACAATCAAAGAATGTTCCAATAAAGTTTAACAATTTACAAACAATAGCAATAAAATACTTATTATATTCTAATAATATTATTAATTTGACATATTATAAACAACTTATAACGTTTGGAAGTTCTTATAAATTATAAGAAAATTATAAGATAATTTAAATCAATTCATTGATGTGTGTGTATGTGTTTGTGTGTGTGTGTGTGTGTGTGTGTGTGTGTGTGTGTGTGTGTGTGTGTGTGTGTGTGTGTGTGTGTGTGTGTGTGTGCACCAATGCTTGGAACAATCTTACTTATTCTTTTAAAACTGAAAACTCAATTTCTCGATACAATTTTTTCAATTAATTTCTCGATACAATTTTTTCAATTAATTAAAAAACTATTCGAGTAGCTACTATAATAATGAAATCAATAAAAGCAATATATCACCGTTAATCGTCTTATTAAAAATACTCTCTCTTGTATGTTTTATTTACTTTATCCTTTTTTTTTTCTTCCTTAGGAATTTTTACATTTATGTATAGCTTTTTTGTCGTCCTTGTACAATGAATGAATGTGTATGTGCATATGCATGTGTGGGTATATGTATGTGTATAAATGTGTGCATATGTGTACGTATGTGTGTTATGTGTTAATATGTGGGTGTATGTATATGTATGTATGTGCGTATGTATACATTTATATGCATATGCGTGTATATATATATATATATATATATATATATATATATATATATATATATATACGTTTGTATATGAGTATGTGCATGGATGTATGTGTGTTTATGTGTATATATATAAGCGTATGTGTGACATATATGTATGTATGTATGTATGTATGTATGTATGTATGTATGTATGTATGTATGTATGTATGTATGTATGTATGTATGTATGTATGTATGTATGTATGTGTGCGTGTGAAAGTATAGATTTGTTTAAATATGCTATTTTTATTATTATCATTATTATTATTATTACCTTTTTTTTTATTATTATAATTATTTTTTAATAATACTATTATTTTTACTAATATCATTATTTTTATTAATACAATTATTTTAATGTTTTTAATACCTTTTTTTTTTAATAGTTATTACTAATGTTGTTATTATTGTTAACGTTATGATTTTTAGAGTTGTTATTATTTTATTCTTATGTAACATAATGTGTTATTATTCATTATAAAATCACATAATATGTTATTATTCATTATTATTAGGTGTTTACGCATCATTAATGATTATACCATTTGTAAACATAGTTGAGTTGTAAAACATGTAATTCAGATATATTGATAATCAATATATTCTAAATTACATGATTTTATCAATTTGATTCAATTTGAATCATGATTTCATCAATATGATATCAATATATTCTGAATTACATGATTTAATCAATTTGATTGATTGATTGATTGGTTGATTGATTGATTAATTGATATATATTCATATACAGTGGGTGCTCATATTATTAGAAACACGACCAAATTTTAAAAACTTTGTGAATAAAGTTCAAAATTAACAAAACATTTTAACAAAATAATTTTTTTTATTTTACAAATAGTATGTATGTACCTTTTACTTTAATCTGGGAGTTTGGCAACATTGCATTTCATCTCATTATGAAGTTATAGGGTTTTTTCCGAATTTTGACAATTTTGGCAGTTATACCCGTGTTGTTGTCGCGTGAAGTGCTGTTTGTGTATTGCTCTCTTTTTAAAGTTTTCAAAGATTTTTTTATTGTTTTGTTATTGAGTTCTATTTATGTGTCTATTTTTTACAGTTAAACATGATTAAATCAATATTTTTACATATAATTTGACTTCTATAACGGTTTACTAGAATCACGTGTTTTGTTCAATATGGGAAAGGCAAAAGATGTTTCACCCTCAAAAAAAAGAGAAGTTGTAGCATTATTGAAGAATACTTCTTATTCTCAAAGGTGTATAGCATCAATGACAAAGGTTTCAGTGGCAACAGTCAACCGAATAAAAAAAAATCTGGACAAAAATGCTGATTACACTCCTCAACGAACAGGACATTGTGGTAGAAAACGGCTAACAATGCCAAGAGACGATAGAAAAATACGAGATATTTGCGTATAAAATAGGAATAAGCCAAGGCGAATACTAACCACTTTAATACAAGATGCTGGAATACCAGTATCTCCAATGACAGTTCGTCGCCGACTTAAAGAACAAAGATTTAGATGCTGTCGACCTGCTAAAAAGCCTAAGCTCACTCTAGCAATGCAACAAAAACGACTTGCTTGGGCTAAAAGTCATCGGCATTTGACCGTCGATGACTGGAAAAATGTAAGTACTTCATTTATAATTGTACACATTCCATTTAGAGATTTGCCTACATTAAAACTTTGACTTATAAGTTTTTTTGATGTTGTTTAGGTATGTTTCTCGGATGAATCGACAATCCAGATATTGATGAACAAATCACAGTTTGTGCGTAGACGAGCTGGAGAAAAATTCCACAAAGATTGCATCTTAGAACGTGTAAAGCATCCTCTAAGTATAATGGTATGGTCTGTCATTAGTGGACATGGAATAGGGCGCTTATATATCGTTGAGGGAACTATGCGCCAGGACCAATACATAAAAGTTCTTGACACAAGATTGGTACCACAGTTGAAGGAATGGTTCCCAAAGAACCAAAAATTTGCATTTATGCATGATTCTGCCCCATGCCATAAAGCAAAGAAGGTTACAGAGTACCTAAAAGCAAAGAAAATTCCAGTGGTACCATGGCCTGGAAACTCACCAGATTTAAACCCTATTGAAAATCTGTGGGAGATCATGAAAAGGGAAATTGCTTCTGAAATGATCACCAACAAAATACAATTAATTGAAAAGATGATCAAAGTCTGGCACAATAACATAGATATTCAAAATAATGCAATAAAATGCATAGAAAGTATGCCAAGACGTGTAGAAGCGGTAATAAGTGCCAAGGGAGGGATAACAAAATACTAAAATAAATCACCAATATGTAATCTTTTGCTTGTACAATAGTGGAATTATTTAAAAAAATATATAAATAAGTATATTTTTTGTAATAAATATAGACCGCAACACTCAAAAGTTACGAAAAAATAGTCTGCAACCTTTTTATTTCTATAATAAATAACCTTTAACGCATAATTTTCAAAAAAAAGACAGTGTTTCTAATAATATGAGCACCCACTGTATATATATATGTATATATATATATATATATATATATATATATATATATATATATATATATATATATATATATATATATATAAATTAGTAAAAACAATTGTATTTCAACGATTTATAAATCATTGACTTTTGCTACAAATAATCAACCTTATCTTATTTCTTATAGAAAATCCTCGTGCAACAATTACACAATTTTTTTACGCGCTTCTTTTACTAATACTTTTATTATGTCATATTATTAGATGATGGCATATTTCCAACCAACACAACGGTAAACATAACGGTTTACCATAACACCATACATTTATATACAAATATACAAATAACTTTGGCCAACATATCGCTTTAGACAGATTAATTACTAATATAATGAAAAAACATAACGCCAAACCTTTCATTTACCGTTATGTAACCGTTATGTTAGCGTTATATTTTTTGCTGTGTTGTTATATTGATTAATGATTTTAAACATAAGAAATGATTAAAATAAATTTCATACTTATTAAATGACGGTTATCGTCTTTCAATAATGCTATCCGGGCAGTAACCAACGGGTGGATAACCGGATAGCCGTCTTCAGTCTAACACTAAACTAAAAATTTAGGTCGAGTCGTATTTTGTGTACGTAATTAAAATAAGTAAAAACGCAACTTAGAGTAATACATGTTAAAAAAGCTTAACAAATATTATTGCATAATTTACATTAATATAGTTACACAAATAAATTTATTTATTATAACTTTTACAACTTTAAAAAATTTTTAAACCTTATTTTATGTTCATAATTTAAAAAAAGTTGTCCACATAAACCACAAACTGGATTTGTAAAGGATTGCGATGTTTATGTATGCTTTTTTTTTTACAAATTATGTCAGTGTGTTCAGTAGGTTCATCAGGAAGCTTCCTGACGAACCTACTGACGGTCAAACATGCTTTGAAGACAACTAATAAATAGATAAGTGTTTTTACTGATTTATTTATATATATATATATATATATATATATATATATATATATATATATATATATATATATATATATATATACATATATATATATATATATATATATATATATATATATATATATATATATATATATATATATATATATATATATATATATATATATATATATATATATATATATATATATATATATATATATATATATATATATATATATATATATATATATATATATATATATATATATATATATATATATGTTTGCGCTTTAATTAAGACAAAGTAAAAGATAGTTTCTTTTTTGCAAATCACTCGAAACAGCAACTACTGCACGCTATGTATTTGATACAGTTGATTCTTTTTTTAAAAAACACGACATCTCTTGGGAAAATTTTTGCGTTGTTTTCACAAAAGAAGTTCCAGCAATGTCAGGACTTTGGTTTGAATTTGAAGGTCTGGTAAGGATCACCGAATGTCATTGTAACTCACTGTATGAAGTATCGAAAAGTGTTAGCAAAATAGTCTTTGCTACACGAATTTTAAGAAAAACTGAACAAAGATGTAAACGCCGTAAATTTCGTAAAAGGTAGTGCTTCAAATAGACGCCTACTTTCAAAATTTTACTGTTAATTGGATGCAAACAATAATGTTTTGTTATTTCACTCTGAAGTGAGGTGGTTGTTCAGAGTCAAAGTTGTAAAACGTATGTTTTGATCTTTGTTATAAATTAAAAACGCTTTTTAATCAAAACTCTTAACCACATTTTGAAACACTTTTTGGGAAAAAAAAAAACCAACTTCACAAAAATGCTTATTTGATTGACATCTTGGCAATCTTTAACGAATTAATTTTAACGCTCCAATGCCTAAATGCAACATGTCTAGATTCGTCAGAAAAGATCCGAGCATTCCAATTGAAACTTCAAATTTGGTAAACAAATTTAGATTAAAATAATTTTTACATGCTGTTGAACTTATCTACTTTCTTTGAAGAAAATGAGATTGAACATGAAACAATAAAATGAACAAAACTTTCTGTCTAAGAACACTTCAAAATCTTTTTTAAAACAAACAAAGAAATTTCAAGATATTTTCCAAATTTACCTCACACACCATTTGCACTTGCCAGAATTTCATTCACGTTCAAAGTTGATGATGTTTCCGAGAAGGCTCAAGAAGAGTTTTTTAAACTCATTACCAGCAATGCAGAAAAAAAAGGTCCTAGTCAAAGTCAATTAACGAATTTCGGATCAAGTGTTTGCTTTCATATCATATTTTGTTTCAGATTTTTCATTTTTTTTTATCCAACGATTTTTTCCGAACCTTTGTGAAACAAGCTTTTCAAGCTTGTTGGTTATCAAATCTAAATACAGAAGACTTAAACAAAGTAAACTTGTTATTAAACAAAGTAGACTTGTTACAGAAGATGATCTGTGTTGTGCTCTTGCAAAGACCGTTTCTAAAATTTCTGATATGACTAGAAAGAAATTTGTAGAAAATAATTTTTAACTGAGATATAAGTCTTAAGGGGCTGATATATGTAGAAAAGACGTATCCGCGGTTTCAATGTAATGAGAAATTTAAAAACAAAAACAAAACAAAAAAGCTCTTCACCTCTTTGCTCAAAAAACGCTTTAACACGTACTTCAGTATTCATTTTTTAAGTAAACGGAACCGAGAGAACCTTTTTAAGCAAAGTTTTTAGAAATTTTTATATATTTTATATGTTTACTGTAAATTAAGTCAAAAAAATCTCTTTTGTTTCAAGATTTGACACGATAAGGTAGACAGCAAATAAAAATTTTTTTAAAGATCGTAAATTTCAATTACGATTATGGAGTCATTAGTATTTAATGCTATTAAATTCAAGCACTTGTCTAAATTAACACTTACAAGCCAAAACTCCGTAAAAACAAAAATAAGTCAAAAATATTATTTTCTTTTCAAGAGTTTCTAAAATGGAAGCTAATAAAAAAGAAAATGAAGAATATATTACTTTAAAATACAAGTTTAAACATGTTTAGGTTTATTTATAAAATGTTAAAAAATTATTGGTGAATCCTGCGAAATGCATAATACTCCATAAATCCGCGCCGACAAGGGACTTTCAAAATGTATTTCTTGAATAAAATCTTGGAAGTCCCTAGTAGGGGGGGATCTAGTGGGTCAAAGGATTACTTTCTTCATATTATCAGAAAGTATAATTATAAATCAGTATTTCACCATCGGATATATTTGCATCAAGCATTTGGTTAATACTTAAGGGATTTTTATATATCTGCAATGCCCAGAATGAGATGCTCAATCTCAATCTGAATGGCCAGGATCCCAATAAATCTCAGTCAATCCATAATCTCAATGCACAGGAAGAATCTCAATGCTCAGAAATCCCAGCCAATTAAGAATCTCAATGGAGCTTATATGAACAACATCTTTGAATCTTATGTTTTCGGATTATAGTTTGATCATAAACTTTATTTCCATGTTTGACTATCCAAAAAAGCTAAAACTACTGTTCCCAAAAAGCTTTATTACTTAACGGGAAAAAAAGCTCAAATTAATTTGCTTTTTGTTACACGGTGTGTTGTTTTGAAAAAAAAAGAAATTTAAATAATACATTATATGTGGTTGCGAGTTTAAGGCAATTTGGATTATGGTTAAACGTTCCGGCAGATCCCACTTCTATAGGTTAATAAATAGTTAACATATGAAGTCTAAATGAATAAGTTATTGATAAACCATCTTTTTCAAGCCTGTCATGAAATATTTCTTTAACAGATTTATTGTGATCAAAAATCCAATAGAATTTTTCCACTTATAGGGTACTATTGTTTTATTGTATAATATCAATTACTTGATATTATTATATATAAAAAAACAAAACAAAACAAAAAACGAAGATTCTTGTCACATACACGTGATGTTGACTTGCAATGGTTTTTAAATATTTCTTGAACTTAGTATGTCACATAATTGATCTGTGAATGAACTTAACAATAGCACAACATTTGTGAAACTTTAATAACTTAACATTTCTGAACGATAAAGCATCAGCAACTCTTAAACTAAAAATTTGCTGGATTTAGTTTTACTTTTTGCTGTTAGAACTCTATCGTTCCTAACTGTAAATTATTTTATTCATGCTACGTGGATTTTACCTTGAGTTGTCTACCTATATTTGTGCTAATTTCAACTTTTCTTTTCTGAATCCTTCTTTGGATTGCTGTTTAGTTCAGATTATATCTGTCTACAATAATTTCAAGCTACTTTCTTGAAATTCGCATCACTCTAGCTTTTGTATCTAAAGTGATTTTCTGCTTAGACTCTTCTACAGCTTGTGGTTTGGACGATTCCTGTTATAGTCTTGCAGAAGTGTTAACCGGAGCTGTCGTCTATGCTTTCAAAACTATTTAACAAGTGCTTGACACAATCTTGTTTTCTAGCCTGCTGGAAAACGGCATCTGTTATCCCTATTTTCAAAAACTCTAGAGAGTGATCTTACTCGTTTAAATACCGTCAGATTGGTCTTCTTCCTATCATAAGCAATGTTTTTGAATCTTTAATTAACAATCATTTGAGGTTAGTTCTATTCTCAGACCACTACTATTTCTAATCTACATAAACAAATAAAGCTTCAAAATTAAAAAGCATAATGATAATACTAATCTTTTCTTATCTAATATCTGATACTAATCATATCATACTAATCTTCTAATCTAATTTTGCTAATGAGACAGGTTGGGGATTATGTATTTTTATAAATAACTTATTGTTATATGAATGTAAAAGAGAATTATGCCTAACCACAAGCAATTATGAGTCGTTGCGTATTGAAATTGAAAACAGAGCCTTAAAAAATATTATTGTCTACGTTATATAAAGGCCACCATCTGGAACAATAAAACTATTTGAAGATTACGTAGAAAAGATATTTAAAACCGAATCAAGATCAATTAAAGCGTGTACCTCGTGGGTGATTTTAACCTCAACTTTCTTGAGTATGACACAAATAAAAAAATAAAAAACTTTTTCGACCGTATTTTCCAGAATGGTTACATTCCACTAATTAATAAACCCACTCGAATTGCCAAAGAAAGTGCAACTGCAATTTATCAAATTATCACTAAAAAACTCATAAATACCAAAATTAAAACAGCAATATTTAAATCTGACATTTCTGACCACTTTCCGGTATTCATAGTGTCAAAAAAGTGCGATAATATTACCAAAAAATGAATAGAACAACTAGAGTAAAAAATGAAACTATTATAAACTACTTTCATAACCATTATTTATAAATTGTAAACATCTTTTAAAAATTACAAACGTTAATAAAGCACATGATATGTTCCTTAACAAGTTTCAAAATGTTTATAACAAAGTTTTTCCGGAGACTACGAAATTTGTCAAAACAAAAACGCTATTAAATCCTTGGATAACAAAGGGTATTCTAAAGTCGTCCAAAAAAAAAAAAACGTTTATATAATAAATTTATCAAAAAAGGAACACTTGAAAATGAAACTAAGTATAAAAACTATAAGGGTCTTTTTGAATCAATTTTAAGACGTTATAAAAAATATTATGAACAGTTTCAAAAATAGAAAACACTCAAGTAAAATTCGAATCTTTTTTAAATTCTAATAATACCAATGTAATGGACAATAATGAACCTAGAGAAAGAGAACTGTTGGATGCAATGTTTTTGTTAAAATCTAAAAAAATTTTAGGATATGATGACATGGGTAGTCGCGTCATTATAAAATCAATAAAATATATAACTATTCCACTATTGCACATTTTTAATCTATCTTTAAAACAAGGCGTTTGTCCTGAAAAACTTAAAATTGCAAAAGTTGTGCCAATTTTCAAATCTGGTAATGTTTCAAACGTTTTATGCTATAGACTGATTTCAATTCTTCCTTATTTTTTAAAAATACTAGAAAGAATCATGCACACTTTGTTCCTCTCTAATTAAAATTTCTTTACAACAGATAATTTGGATTAAAGTCAAGTCATTCCGCTAACCGTGCCATTTTTCTTTTTATTCATGACATAATAATGAAAAAAATATACGGTAAAAATTTTCATGGATCTTTGCAAAGCGTTTGGCACAGTTGATCATAACATTCTTCTAGCTAAAGTAAAACATTATGGTATAAAAAACTTTTACATTGATTGGTTTAAAAATTACTTTACAAATAGAAAACAATATATATCGTTTAACGAAGGAAAATCAAAATGTACGGCAGTCACATGCGTGTTCCTCAAGGATCAATACTTGGACCATTACTCTTTCTTGTTTATATAAACGACTTACATAGGTTTTCTAATATTTTAACTTCAATTTTGTTTGTTGATGACACAAACTTGTTTTACTCTAATAGTAGCATCGACTTCTTATTTGGAACAGTCAATATGGAACTCACAAATTTAACTGAAAGGTTCAAGTCGAATAAACTATCCTTTAATATAATTAAAAACAAATACACTCTTTTTCATAGACTCTACGAAAAAAAATTTATTCTATTAAAACTTTCCTATCTTTGCATTGATAATTCTATTATAAAAAAAGAGCACTCGTGCGCGTTCTTAGAAGTACTTCTAGACAAAAACCTTTCATGGCGTGTACATATTAGAATAATAGAAAACAAAATATCAAAATAATTTTCTTATCATATAAAGCTAAAAGGTTTTTAGACCAAAACTGTTTAAAAAACATACACTTTTTTTTTATTCACAGCTACCTTAATTATGGCAACATCGCATGGTGCAGCATCAACGCGACCAAGATAAAAAACTACTCAGTAGACAAAAACATGCTATATGAATTATTTCAAACGTAAACAGTTTAACGCCCTCAAAAGGTTTATTTAATAAACTAAATATACTCAATGTTTATCAACTAAACTTTTATCAGATACTTACTTTTATATACAAAATTGATAATAAAATGATACCTCTAATATTTAATACTTTTTTTAACAAAATTAAATCATGCTTACTCTACTTTCAAATCAAAACTAGATTCAACCCAAAACCAAATACGGCCACCAAATTCACTATTGCAAATAGAGGACCCAAATTATGGAATTCTAAATTTAATTACGACATCAAAACTACTTCTTTTCACAAATTTAAAAGAAAACTTAAACAAAAACATCTTACTATTGACAATGAATTAATTTATTTCTAAATTTTTTTTTTTTTTTCAAACTTTTATTTTATCTTCTTTATTATTTTTTATTTAACTTTTTAATTTCCTTATGCAAACAAGCATAACGTGGTTTGCTTTTTTCTGTTATTGTTATTATTAACTTAAACAGTATAAAAAATAACTCTTAATCCTATTAATAATTATTGGTTAACAATCAATAAAATTATTTCAACGAATAGTTCTTTTTATAACTTTATTTCAAATCAGCTCTTATATATAATTGTGTTTTGTTTTGTTTTTTGTTACACCTTTAGGTTTTTATTGTCTTTTATTAAATAGTCATTTCTTTTTTTATTTTTTTGTGTGGCTTTTGTTAATTAAATAAAAATATATTTTAATTAATTTTTGACGGTATAACAAAATATTGATCATATAAAACTACTGCTTTATAATGTAAAAATACGATGTCAACTACGGGGCTTAGTGATAAGATTATTTTTGTCTTCTTTTTTCCCCGGCCATGTAAATATTTATTTATACATTTTGGTATTGTAGCATTTTTTAAACGGCGAAATATATACATAAAAAAAAAACCGACAAACCTTCATCTTTTTTAACATTCGGTTTAAAAACATTCATGTAAGGGCATCTTCTAACCAAAAATTTATTAATAGATATCAATATAATATGGTGAGATACTTAAATAATTTAGTTTTGTAAGCAATTTTTTTTTATTCAACATTTTATGTTTTGAATGTAAGAAGCATTAATAGAATTTTTTTTTTTTTTTCTCTGTATTTTTTGCCGCATTAAAATATAAATACAACCAATATTTCCAATATACAGATGGCCGGGGCAAGAAGAAGACACATTTTGTCTTTTCGCCAAGCCCCGAGATTGATTCCGTAAAAAATAACTAATTTCGTATAAAGTATATAAATGTTAATTAAATGTTTATAAATAAAAAAATTCTTTTAAAGTAATAAAATAATCAATAAAAAGTAAAATAACAAATTCTTAGAAATAAATATTAAATAAATAAGTATATAAAGATTAATATAAATTTGCACAAAGTAAAACTTGCAATAAAATAAAAAAATAAAAAAAAAGGTTTTTAACAAATTTTTTTTTAATTAATTAAGATTAAATACTAAAATTATTAATAAAACACAGAATGGAGAAGAAATTGAACCTTTCCAATTATAAAATATATATATATATATATATATTTATATGTAATTAAGCATGTGTCAACCAAAACCATTAAAGATTTGACAAAGAAAAAGTCAAGCACTCCATCACTAACTAGGAGCATTTGCTTCAATTTTACTTTAAATTCGTCAAGAGTTTCAAGAGTTTTAAGTTTATTAGATGGGATTTTATTCCATACTTTTGGTCCTCTAATGGATAATGAAAACTCAGTTGCGACATAAAAACATTTGGGCTGAATATAGGTGTTGTTTGAGTATCTGGTTAAGTATCTATGTTTATTTATTTTGAATAACGAATTAAAAATGTTTAGTGTTGTTCTTTTATTAACTTTATACATGAAAATTAAAAGATGAAAAATATTTATTTGGTAGATATTGAGCATATTCAGCTTTATTAAAAAGTTCTTTGGAGTGAGTAAAACGGCCTACATTAGATATTATTCTCATTGCATGTTTTTGTTTATTAAATAGTTTTTTAATTTTGTTTTGATTTGTGCTACACCAAGCAATGTTTGCGTAGTTAAATAACTATGAACAAAGGAGAAATATAACAATTTTAAACTATTTTGATTTAAAAATGGCCTTGCTTTATAAAGTAGGCCAATATTTCTTGAGATTTTACTTTCAAGATAATGTACATGATTCGTCCAGGTAACGTTTTCGTCAAGGAGTTTTGCAACAATATTCTTATATATTTGCAACAATTTCTTATATATAGTATAATGAATATAACTATAAATGAATATAACTGGGCACAAAAAGGCAAAAAGACCATAAGACAAAAAGCAATCCATTCTACCATAAAAATATTTTTTATGGTAACAAAACTTTTTGAAAATAAAAGTTTAAAAAAAATATTAATAATAATTTAAACCGTAAAACCGGGTTGTTTATTCGGGTTTTTTGAGCTTTGATTAATCGTTTTTAAAGCCGGATTTTCAGGGCAATTTAAAAACAAACATATCTAATTAAAAATATTATTTTCACTCTGAAAATATAATGGAATCTTGTATTACTTTTTACTTTGTTAGTTATTTTAAACCTTAACCACAACACCAATATCCTAGATATCCAATATCTCTACGTTTTCAAACATATCGCTGGTTAGCGATAAGTGTTCTTGTTCGACATGTATGAACTTCAGCAAAAAATATCTTTGCGCAAGTGTCTCAGACTCTTCTTCATTTGTTAATTTCCTCTATTAGGCTTCTGATTAACATTTGCCTGACACGGTCGATAACATTAAAAATTAGTATTTATGTATAAACAGTTTGATAAAAGAGACGAAAGATGAATGGTTTTCAAAATTATAATGCTTGCAAATAAAAACTTATAAAAATCTTTGACTTTTTTTTATCAAAAAACTAAAAACAATTTTAATATAATTTGTTTAACCAAAAAAGATTTTATACATTTTACAAAAATCAAGCAAAATTGTTATGCAAACTTTATTTGTAAGTGTTTTAGTAACTTATGTTTCCACCACGAGCTTTAATTGCCTCATGTAGTCTTTTTTTCATAGTACTAACTAAATATTTGGTAATTTCTGTAGTGATTGAGCTCCACTCTTTCATAATTACTAATTGAAGTTGTTTTTTTCTAAGTAGAAATAAACCAAAAACAAAGCCTTGTACGCAAAGATCTGATAGATGAGTATAGAAAAGAAAAAAAACTACTTGTATTGTGATATAATCATCGTTTGTGGTCATTTAAAAGGGATAAGTTCTTAGTTTGAAGCAAAATATACAACTTTTATGCCTTTGCATACACACACACATATACATATATATATACAACCCTCGGAACTAGTGATAATAAGGTTGGCATTAATTTGTCGACCTCAATCGTTTGATGATCGGCATCAGATCGGCAATTTTTTTGCCGGCCTCAAACTTTTAGATCGGCATTGCCGCATGCCGACCCTAATTCAAAGGGCTATATATATATATACTATATATATATGTATATATATATATAGTATATATATATATATATATATTTATATAGTATATATATATATATATATATATATATATATATATATATATATATATATATATATATATATATATATATTTATATATATATATATATATATGGACGTAGAATTTCTATTTATTTCGCCATTTTACACATTTTACAATTTTATCTATAAATTTAAACAAATGTATATAATTACAAGCTGACTGGGGCAAGTAGAAGTCAAAATGACTTATCATCAAGCGCCTTTGTGAAATACAAAAAAAAATACAATTAAATTTTACATCTTCCAATATTACATAAAAGAGTGAAATTAAGAAGTTAAAAAAAAAAAAAAAAATTGGTTAGAAATTTTAGAAGGTTAAAAAAGAACTTAAAGTTAAAAAAAGAACTTAAAGTTAAAAAAAGAAGAAATTTAAGATAAAGTTAAAATATAAAATAACAAATAAAAAATTACAAATCTGTACATATTCGTATACATATTAAAGACAATAAACAAAAAAAAAATTTAATTCGCTTCATATGCATATACATATTCAATACAATATTAAAACTAAATAAAGTACATAAAAAATTAAAAATACAAAATTATTTCGACTTTTTTTTAAAAAAATGAGAGAATGTACGTAATATTTAAATTTAGTAAGTGTTTTTTTATAGTTCTTTTCAATGTAGCAATAGATTTTATTTTTTTCATATTTTCGTCAAGAACCGAATTCCACAAGCGTGGTCCCCGGCATATAGTCGAGAAGTCAGATTTTTTGAGTGATGTTAGTGGGATGTAGTAATTACTCATTGAATGTCTTGTTTCATATTTATGAATAATTCAAGTGAAACTTTTAAAAAAATATTTTGGAATCATTTCATTTTGAAGTTTAAACATAAATAACAAGTTATGGTATATATATAGTTTGTATACATTTAGAGCATTTATTTCCTTGAGTAACGGCTTGGCACTTTCGTATCTACTTACTATATATATGTATATACATATATACTACTGTGATCAAAAAGTAAGGTGAATTTTTAATTTAAACTTCCCGCCTTATTCGAATCGTCTAATCTTTTTTATTTTTAAGTTAGTAGGAATGTCATTAACATTTGCGCCAAATTACATGTCAAACACATAATTATTTTTTTTTGTTTACGCTTGTTTCTGAAGTACCAAAAGTGCATTCGGCGATTTTCACGATGTCTAATTTTGTTGAGCAAAGAAGTGCTATTAAATTTTGTTTGCGGAATGATATTTCTGCTGCTGAAACGTATCGAATGTTGCAAAAGGCCTTCGGTGAAGAGACTATGTCTCAAAAAAATGTTTACAAGTGGTACAAAGACTTCAAAGAAGGCCGAGAACGAGTTGATGACTTGGAACGCTCCGGACGACCATCGACTTCGATTGATGATCGCCACGTCAACAAAATCAAAGAATTGGTGCTTGCAAATCGTCGGTTAACCATTCGAGACCTTGTTGACATGGTTGGAATATCATTTGGGTCGGTGCAAGCGATTTTGAAGGATCATTTGGGCCTCAGAAGACTCAAATCACGTTTGGTGCCGAAATTTCTCAATTTCTTTGAAAAAGAGCGTCGCGTTAAAACGTGTGAAGCAATGCTTTCTGACTATCAAGACGTCTACAAACAAATTATTACTGGCGATGAGACTTGGGTCTACGCATACGACCCTGAAACAACCGACCAATCGAGTGAATACCGTGAAAAAGGCGAGCCGAGACCGAAGCAACCACGTCAAAGTTGCTCAAAAATCAAGGTCATGTTGACTGTTTTCTTTGATTATTGTGGTGTCGTGCACTACGAATTCCTTCCAACTGGCCAAACTGTTAACAAGGAATATTATTTAAGCGTTATGCGACTTTTGCGTGAAGCTATTCGCAAAAAGAGACCGGAATTATGGGACAATAACTCTTGGATTTTGCACCACGATAATGCGCCTTCGCACACAGCACTGGTTCTTCGTGAGTTTTTCGCCAAAAACTCTACCCACGTTGCTCCACAACCACCGTATTCGCCCGACTTAGCACCGTGTGACTTCTGGCTGTTCCCGAAGCTCAAGAGACCACTCCGGGGAAATCGTTTTGAGTCCATTGAAGAGATCCAACGTGAATTGGCACGCGCATTGAAGGCTATCCCTACCGAGGACTTTTCGGCATACTTCGAAGACTGGAAAAAACGTTGGCAAAAGTGCATTGGGGCTGTGGGGGATTATTTTGAGGGGGACGATACAGATTTGGAAGAATAAATAAAGATTTTTCATTTTATAAAAAAATTCACCTTACTTTTTGATCACAGTAGTATATATATAAATATATATATATATATATATATATATATATATATATATATATATATATATATATATATATATATATATAATATATATATATTCAAAATAAAATAAACTGAAAACTAAAATGTTTTTTATTTTTTAATATTACATATAAAATCTAAATGCAATATGAAAATCAAAAAAATAATTATTAAAAAAAATGATTAAACAAACATGTTATTTTTATTTTTTTTTAAAAAGAAGAAAAAAAAGCCAAAAGTTAACGATAGATTTCAAATAATATATCAAAACAACAATTTACAAAAGAAAAACCATAAATAAAAACATTTCAAAATTATGCAGAACCACCTTTCTCTAATAAGCACTGAAATAGTCTCTTTGACTTTGAATTTACAAGATTTTGAGGTATTTCTTTACGCACATTGTCAAGCCATTTTCTTATTTCAATTTTTAGCTCTTTAACATTTAAAATTTCAATTTTTCCAAGAGGTAATTTAACCATGATCATAAATTTTCTATACAATTTATGTCAGGGCTGTTAGCAGGCCACTATATTATTAAAACTTGGTTGTCTGCAAACCATTGTTTGCATATTTTAGCAGAATAACACGATGGACTATCTTGTTAATATATGATATTGCAGTTTTTTTCTTTACATATTTCAATGGAGGGTGAAGGCAATTATTAAAAATTTCAATATATCTATCAGCATTGAGTTAACCTTTATGGTAGCACCTAAGTCCTTCATAATTCATGCAGGCCCAAATGCCTAGACTGCTACTACCTTGCTTTGTTCATTTTCATGAACAATTCAAATCAAATCACTCATGAGGTGATCACAATAGCATAACACAAAGTTCTGGCATATCCACGTCAACATTTATTTTGCCTAAGAATATTTTGCCACTTGCAATAAGGTCAATTTTTATGTTGATTGCACCAGGCAATCCTTGCTTTTTGCTGTTTTTTGATGGCACTTTTTTGTCACTTTTCATTAACCAAATTAAAAAACGTTCATCTGATTGCAACCCTCGGAATTAGGAAAAATGAGATTGGCAATATTTTGTTGACCTCGATCTTTCTAGAGGTCGGCATCAAGTCGGCAAAAATTATTTGATACAAAGGTCTTACCATAAAACATAGAAATGAGGTCGGCAATTTTTTGCCGACCTTAAACATTTTCAGGTCGGCAGTTAGGTCAGCATTGCCGAATGCCGACCCTAATTCCAAGGGTTGTCATTGTGTTGTTATAGTCGGCCAACCAGATCATCCTGATCCTTAATGTCACCTGTTTCAGTATAACGGTTTCAGTATAACGGTTTCAAATGCGTGCACCAACTGAATCATCATTATTTTACTTATTGTCTATTTGACGATGAGATAATCCTTGGTTTTAAAGAAAAAAAGATTCGTAATGTATTTTTTCAAAAATCCTCAGCCATGAATTAGGAATTTTATACTGTATTTCTTACCTCGTTATGTAGCTTTTTTAATATATAACTTATTTGTATTTTTATTAGTATTGTTCCAAAATAAAAAATTTAGAATTAATAAATGCTAGTGAAAATTAAATTAAAATTATCAAAGAAAGTCAACAATATATTAATTTTGAAAATAAACCAGTGAGCTTTCACTTTTGACCTACAACAAAAAATCAAAATAATATAGTAGATGTTATAAAGTATACATATAATTTGGGATACAAAACAAATTTTATTAAACAACATGTTAATTAAATAGTAAACACTTTAAATAACTTATTAAATACTTATTAATTATAAATACATTAAAAAATAGTTAAACAGTAAACAGTATGCTTATTAATTAGAACAGAGGTGTCTATTGTCATGTAAAGCAAGTGTGGAAGGCAGTTCTTACCAAATATTACAAAGACACAAAATGCAAAAACTTAGATAAAGAAAATTTTCCTACGTTGCTCAAACAGGTGTATGAGAGTGGTAAATGTTTTACACGTTTGCACGCAATTGCTGGTTTTGAATATACTGGGTTATTTCCGCTTAACAAAAATAAAATCAATCAACAGGCATTAGCTATCTTCGAAACGACCGACGTTTTCAACGCCATTGCGAACAATAAAGTCTTTAGCATTATCTTCTGAACCAGCAACAGCAGCTTCGAGGTTCGACAAGTACAGAGCACTACATGAGAGAATGAAAAGCGAAATGGAAAATGAGCTAAAGTTGCAATACTTGGCTCTGCAACAAAACATGTTTGCCAAAAAATTTTGTAATGGGTTCAGATTTTTTGTTGTTGTAAAAAATGTAAACCTTAAATCTTTTATTATTTCTGTATGCTATATAAAAAATATATAAAAATATATACATTTACATATATAAAATATTAAATTTATTAAATGTATTTTATATTGATCGGTTTTAACAGACTTCTGCAAAAAGCAATTTTTTTTTTCTTCCAGTTTTCATGTTTTCAAATAGAATAAAAAAAAAATTAATAAGTAATGTGCTTGTTGTATTTTTTATCTTATTAAAAAAAAATAGTTTAAATATTTTAAAAAATCATAAATTTACTTGATTTTTATTGTTCGGTGATTGGTTTGACCCGCTTTTACTCTAATCTTTATGATTATTTTATTCTATCAAAAATATATAAATAATAACTACTATGAAAAACTTTAAATATGCTGTTGTTACTCAGAAAATTTTTATCTAAAGACCGTCACTATCTTTAAAATAGTAATATTTGTATTTGACACTGCGCTTGTGTATAATAACTTTCCACATCTATTGGACCGTAATTATAAAAATAACACCTTGTTCAACGAAACCTTACGCGTCTAGCGTAAAAAACTGGAGACAAAATAGTTTTATATTTGAAAAACCAGAAAGTACTCAAAAACAGTTATGGAATAATTCTAGTTTAGCCGTAGTTTTTTTTTAAATAAAAATTATATAAAACATTAATAATTAAATAAAATAAAACTAACTAGTTTTTATTTACTATTTTATTTAAATAGTTTGTTTCAAGTTATATTTATATATATATATATACATATATATATATATATATATATATATATATATATATATATATATATATATATATATATATATATATTATATATATATATATATATATATATATATGCATGAATTTAAACTTTGAATCAAATTTACAATTACAGAACACCCTGTTTAAACTAATTTTTTTAAGTTTTTTTAAAAAAAAAGGGTTGGTTTAGAAGCATATATAGCATATATAAGGTTCACTTTAGTATTTTAGAAATGGTTCGACGATGTTGTGTAACAAACTGCAATGGTAATAACAATCCTTAGAATAGAGTTAGAACGTTTCGACCAAGGAACATTGAAGATCGGTAACCTTGGATTGCTTTAATATTAAGAGAAAATATTCCTGATACTAATAACACCGAAGTATGTGAAAGGCATTGACTATTAGCTTGTTTAACTTTTAGTGATTATAGGAAATTTAGACCTCGTGATGCTCCATCAGTATTTGATTGCATAAAGTTAAGAATAGTTCAAACTATACATTTGCCATTTAGAAAAACATCAAAAAGTCTTATTAGTATTCGTTGGCAAGAAGAGGATTGCATTGTTTAATTTGCAAAAAAAGATATAGAGTATAAATGTTTTAAATGAAAAGTTAAAAACTAATGAATTTAATTTTGCTATTATGAATCATTTATGCAACGATATATTTTATGAATTTAAATTTGAATTTGTTTATTTATAAATCAAAAATTTATACTTATTATTTCATACAATAAAAGTTTATCAATATCTAATGAAGTACTGCGATACCAGGCACTGCTATGCTGACAGCTTAAAGACACGCGCTATTTCCATTATTTGTTTTTTTCCATTAATATGATCTTTAAAAGCATTTACCGAGACTGCATGAGCTGCATTTGACGCAAAAGCATATCATGCGCTTGCAATGAAATCTCTTCGCAACTTTTGACTACTTGCTTAGTTAATCGTCGATTGTGCCCTCAGTAATTCAATACTGGCAGCGCAGTGCCCTGTAGTAAATCAGTGCCTTGTAGTAATTCAATATTGATAGCGCATACACCTGTGAAACGGCGATTTTTTTTTTATTTCGATACCGTAAACGATTTTAAAGTGCATCAAATTACCTTAATTTTTTCCATCTTCAAGAGTTGTAAATCTAAGGATTTGGAGCCTCTCCTTATATGACTTATGCTTGATTTTTGTGATTGTTTTTATTGCTCTTTGCCAAATACACTCTAGCTTACATATACCTCGTTGTAGATACGGAGGTCAATTGGATTGAATTACAAACTCAAGATATGGTCTGACATATATGGCGTACAAGACTCTACACAAGAAAAGGCCTCTGCTTCTATAAGCTTCTAAAATCCTCTAATATCTTTTTTTTTTATGAATATTTTATGAAGCCACCCTGAAAAGTTGATTAAGGAAAAAGAATCAAATTACTAACTAGAGACAATGCTAATTGTTTGGTTCAGCTGTTAAAATATCTTTTAGACAAAACTCATCATATGTATTATTAGGCAACTTTACAACAAATCCATTAGAAAAGCTATTTGGAAAATTACGACAAGGCTAAGGAGGAACTTACTTTATTTTTGTTCAACAAGTTCTTGAAAAAGTAACTATTTACCATACAAAGTTGCTATTAAAGTCTGAGAATATGTGTTTATCAATCTTGGTTCAGATAACTCTTGTCGAAAAAATATATAGGTACATTATTTGTGAAAATGAAAATCTAGATAACACTTTTTATTTCTAGGAAGCATGTGGCAATTTTGTAAAGGATATAAATCGAGGAGGCATAATTATTCCTGGTGACAAAGTTGCCGATGGGTAAATTACTGTTACATTCTTTTTTATGAAGTATACAATGTCACTTGTCATCATTATATAACCTCCTTATGATGGTATCAGAAAACTATTCATTAGGTATGGAAAGACATCATAGATTAACAATCACAAATAACTTATTTAATGATTATTGTTTGTTCATTTTTACTATCTCTATTCATCTCTTTCATACAAGGAGCCAAAACAAAAGTTGATAAAACTCATCACAAATTAAAATGTTTGCAATATTTTAAACAAAAACTGTAAAAAGAACTCGTGTTAAGTATAATATATTTATAAACTTGTATTACCTTTTTATCTACAAAAATTTTTATTTTGTATGAATATCTCTTTTTTTTCAAAAGTTTCTTTTATAAAACCCGGCAATAAATTTATTGGTAAAAGTTGAAAATAAATTTGAGCAAATTTTAAATTTAAATTTACTAAGTAAATTGTTAAAATTTAGTTAGAATTAGATACAAATAAGTTAAATTAAAATACTAAGTTACTTTTAATAAATATCAGTGACAAATCCAGGGAAGGGTTATGGGAGATATACATCCTCCTCCCCCCACCAGAATCTAAAAGTTCTGGTGGGGGGAGGGGGATGGTGGGAGTCACTGATATATGTATATCAGTTTATATATATATATATATATATATATATATATATATATATATATATATATATATATATATATATATATATATATATATATATATATATATCTATCTATATATATATATATATATATATATATATATATATATATATATATATATATATATATATAGATATATAGATATATATGTATACATATATATATATATATATGTATATATATATATATATATATATATATATATATATATATCTATCTATATCTATATATATCTATCTATATATCTATCTATATATATATATATATATATATATATATATATATATATATATATATATATATATATATATACATATATATATATATATATATATATATATATATATATATATATATATATATATATACATATATATATATATATATATATATATATATATATATATATATATAGCCACTTTATTTGTGGAATAAAAATGCTTTGTCTAATTTCGATTTTTAATATCCTTAGGCAAAAATTGTGTACCTAGGGCCTCTGTACCTAAAATATACTTTATTTAAAAACTATCAGATTCTAAACTCTGCTACTCAGTTAAGTAACTAGTTTTTTTAGTGATAAATATTTTTCTTTTTTATCCATTATTGTGTAATATGAGCATGGTCAATATATCATGTGTTTTTCATTGAAATTACCTAGTTGAAAATCAAAATATAGTAAAATTTTTTTAAACTTAAACAATACTAAAAATCTTTTTGTAATTCAAAAAGTTTGTGTTTTTATAGATATAATGATATAAATCATAACTTTCTCATCTTATGAAGTGAGCGGACGTTTTTGTAGCGAGAAATTAGTTCGTTTTTTTTTATCAAAAAATTTCAAATTATAAAATTTTAATGAAATCTTGAAAAAAACTTGGATATTAAAAGTATTGATAAAACTATTGCTGGTCAAGAAACATAGTAATGCAAACTTATAAGAAACAAAAAAACTTTTGAAAAAACAAGAAAATAGCTTTGCGTCGTTAACAGCTGCAACCTTTAAAATGTTTACAGGAAGACTGAACAAGTACGAAAAAGTTAATATAGATAATCAAACAAAGTTAACAAAATTGAAAACGATTTAGATCTAAAAACTAAAAAAGTCATCTCTCTTGAGGCTGACTTTTCGGAGCTAAAGAAATTTATAAAGACAAGTGATCATATTGCTTCCAAAATATTTGAGCAAAAAAAATTTTGTAAATTTGAAAGCTAAAGAGATAAACACTAAAAGATAAAATAAACAACTAAAGAGATAAAACTAAAAAGATAAACACTAAGTTAAAAGATAACAGTGAGTTGTTAAAGTTAAAATGCAAACTGAAAGAAACTGAAGATAGGTCGAGAAGGAACAACCTGAGAATCAATGGCTTGAAAGAAAAAGAAAATGAAAGTTGGAGCAAGAGCGAAGCAAAAGTATTTAAGTTATTTGAAGAAACAATTGGATTGAAAATATTAAATTAGAAATGGCTTTCTTTAGTTGGAAAGCTTTCAATGTGCTGTCTGATGAAAAGTTTGATTTCTTCAGACAATACTTGTTTTATACGACGACCTCTATTATCCACTGGGCTAGAGGGGAACAAAAGAACCTCTTTCACATCAAAAAAAAATTCTTCCATTAAAGATTCTATCATACATAATACGTTCTAACAATTTTGAAAAGCATGGTAAGACAGAAATAGGTCTATAATTTGACATAATTGTGTTATCGCCAGTTTTAAAAATAGGTGATATTTTAGCAATTTTTAATTTCTCCGGTACAATACCGGATTGTATTGAAAGGTTAAAAATATGAAACAAAGATGGTTCTTTGATATCAAAGATTGCTTTAACTACTTTCACGCTAATTTGATCAATGCCAGCGGATTTATTATTTTTCAGACTATTGAGCGCATTACGCACCTCAGTTATATTTAAACTAACTTCTTTCATAGATATATTGTTTGGTTTTATATAGGATTTGAAATTTGTGGTGTTTTTTGGGATTTTATCTGCTAAATTTGGGCCAACTTCAAGGAAATAGTCGTTGAGCTTTTCAACGATGGTTTCTTTATTACTGATCATTTCCCCATCAATTATGAGTTTTTGTGGCAAATTATTGTTAGAACATCTTTTTTTACCAATTATCTGTTTAATCACATTCCAGGTTTTTTGAGTGTTTCCTTGTGTTTTTTTTAGCATCTTAGCATAATAAATTCTTTTAGAGTGTTTCTTTGTTTTTTCAAACTTAAACACTTGTATGCACCAACAATTTTTTGTAGGCAGCTTGAAATTACTTAGCTGTGGGATTATTATTATATCCTCCATGGCTCCTTATAGCACTGAAAAAAACTTCTAAATGGTCTTGAGAATTCTTAAGAGGTCTTGAGTTTATAAGATGAAGTATACCTAAGACACCATTTTGAACTTAATGATTTTATATTCCCATATATATGATTTCAGGCTTATAACCATGCCAACTAAACTTGTTTTACTCAGTCTTAAATGCAGAGAATTTCCATTTTTAGCGAATTTAAGTGTTACTAAATACTCTTTAACAATCACTAACCACAATTACCAACTTCCTCAGTTGCTTTGCTCGTTATTGTGCCTTGGGATTGAAAAGAAAATTGAAGTTCTATGGAGATTATAGAATTTTTCATAGCTTAAAGTTGCTAGAAAAACTTTTTTTTTAAGATTTCTTAACGTTTTAACAAAATAGAAATGATGCATGACAAATCGAGTGTTGATGTTGTCTGTCCGCACTCATTAGTTTTTGTTCCAATTTTTTTACACGCGACTTGTTACGAATCATTTTTTAATTTTCAATTTATTTTAGTGCTGAAGCCAAGTTTTTGAATTAATTTTTATATTTAAAATCAATAACCATGGCTTACTGGGGAAATTAAAAATTTGGTTGTACACCGGCTATAAGACAGCTGAGAAAAAAGAAATGAACAAAAAAAGAACTGTGAGCCTGATAGTCTATCTTTTCAAATTTTTTAATAGAAAAATTGTGTAACACTTGAGAATTTTTATTACTGATTCCCTTTCAAATTATAAGATCAAAGAGAAACCTTAATGCTTTTGATCCTTGTTCTTGCTTCCTCATCCTCGTTCTCGTTTCCACGTCCTTGTCCTCCTTCACGCTTCCTCGTCCTCGCTTCCTTATCTTCGTCCTCACTTTCTCGTCCTCGTTTCCTTGTCCTCGATGTCGCTTCCCAATCCTCAATTGGTTAATGCTCTAAATTACCAGAGATTTGCATCATTGATGAAAATGTAATTATGATCAGTTTTACAGCCTCACTTAAAACCTTAAAGAATAACGAAGAGTTTGCTAACAAGAACAGAACGTCTGCCAGTCCAACCATTGTTTTTTTTGACCATGCTTACTAAAAATGTAAGGATAGCGACTCGATCGAGCATCATATGCAAAATCCACTATAGTCAAAACTAGAAAAATTAAATTTAAATAATTTAGGTTATTGTTTCAGTGGCGTAAGAAATTTACAAGCTGGTGAGGAGCTCTTTTATTGAATTCAACTTAATAGAGAGAATAAAATGTCTGTTTAATGCTTTGCATTCTTAAATGTAGTGTAAAAAGTATATTTGCTCATAAAGATAGTTTTCAGCTCTCTCTGAGCATACACTGACAGCAGAACTTAAGCAAGCTATTGTAACTTTTTTTAGCAGCAATAACACCAGTGCCAAAATCAATTGTAAGTTTATGAAACAGTTTGAAACGGAATAGACTGTACCCATGGAGTTTCTACGAGCAAGTGAAATCTGCCATCAAGTTTCTTGCTAGTAGGTATTCTATGGTGTTATGTTACTTGCTTAAAAAAATGTTATGAAAAAAAACGTCTCTTTTAATATACTATCGTCTGCCGTTATTTGGATACGCCTGAACTCTATCTATGTATCCGAATACAAACCATTCTTGGCAGAACACTTAAAGGTCCGTGGCAACAACGAAAACGATAGTACTAATTTATCAGACAATTGTTGCGTGAATTCGCTAACGCACTATATAGATTAGCTACTTGCGCATGCCCAATAAGTTATACTATTTAAGGAAATAAAGCATGCGCTGAACTCTTTTGTAACGTCTCTCTTGTAACTCTCGCAGCTCTTACACTCTTACAACTATGGATATTTGGATTCTTGTATTATATGTTCATCCGCTTGAGTTATCTCGCTGAAATATATAAAAAGTAATAATACTTACCCAACAGTACTAATCTTTTTATCAATAACTACAAAGGTTTCATCCAGGTTCTAGCTGGTAAAGTCTTGAAAACCATGAGTAAGTTTTAAATTTTTCTGCAGAACTAAAAATTATTTAGAAGAGGAAACAATCTGATTGCTTTGAAACTTGTTTTAAAACTAAGCATTGCTACTTTGGTTTTTTTTACTTTACGATTGGACCTGTGATATTCTAGCTTAAATCAAGTCAAAAAAATTTAGGCAGCAACACAGAAAAAAAGATTGTTGAATTTCATCATACTTTTTTCTTGGCCTTGAGGTGATTTTCTAGAAATCCCGGAAGCCGCTGAGGTAAAGACGGCTCTGAGACTAAAATAATACAAATAGCAATGTATTTTTTTTAAGTAATAGCAAATTTTAGAAAAAAATAACAAACAAACATCGCGTGTTTGTTATTGTTACAAGTTGCTCTTGGTAAAATTTATTCCATAAAACGTATTTTTTAAATTATGTAAAAAAAAACTAATTTATAAATTTAAACTAATCTTTCAACTTGTTTGCTTCTACATCATTTTTTAAATGCTATTCACCTCCCCTAGGGCAAGAAAGCCACTAGAATCGTTGAGGGTACATTATTATTATTACAACTATTAATCAACTCTTTAACTCCAAAACACCTTGATTGAAATTTGATGAACAAGTTAGCTCCGCGGAAACAAGTTGAGGGCGGTACTACCAGGGACGTGGTGGGGATCGAACTTGGAATTTCGTGCCTATGAAGAGAGTGTTCCACAACTACACCACTGCTGTATTACACACGCACTAAATCTGGGATTCAGATCTGAAAGAATATGATGTAAGTTACCTTCAAACAAAGATTTCGATTTTGACAAAAGAGCTTTGATTTTGACTCAATATCTTGATTTTAACAAAAGTAAAAGAATTTTTGTGTGAAGATTTTTATTTTACTATCTATTACGTAAGAAACTTTATTTCGTGCTAAATAAAATAGAAAAAAAAAATTATTACATTTTAAATCGAGGCAAAAAAACCCGACATCAAAATTTTCATGAAAATTTAAGGCAATGGGGGATGTGTTCGAGAATCCAAATATGGCTTTAGTTCAGCGCTATGTCTAACTCGATTATTCAACTCTGTTAACAAAGGATAATCATTTAAAAATGATTCGTTGACCACTCCTGTAATGTGGAAGAATACCAAATCTCCAAGAGTAATCTTAAATAAACAAAAAGAAAAAACTTAAGTAATAAATTTATATTTTATATTATTGCTTTTACAAACTTTAGTTAGGTCATTTTATTATTTAAACGATCTAATAATCTTTTTTATTGCATATATATAATAAAAATTGTACATTACAAGCTGTATACTGTATATTATAACAACAGTATATGATCCTGTATGTAATAATAATTACTGTATACGATAACCATAGCATCAAACAATTAATAAAAAAGATGTAAAGTTATAAACCTTACCGAATCACCAACAAAATAACCATGACCTTCATTATTACGTATCAGTAAACTCTCAATAAAAAAAAACTTTAACTTAGTTGCCTCATTTGTAAGTATTTCTGCATAAGCTTGTTTCTTAAAAACGCAAAGAAAAAGTTAAATGATGTAAGTAATCCAAGTATAAGTTATAATTAAGTTTTATAAAATTTATTTTAGTTATAAATAAAAACTCTACCTTTTGCTCACTGTCTAATGTGTTGTTTCTATAAACACGAGCATAATCATTCCAAAAATCATTCAGAGTCTCACATACTTGATTTATGACTAATCTTTCAGAAGCATTTGCTCCGTTAAGACCAAATAATTCTGCCAAATATACGTTTATAACACCAGATTGACAAACAACATGTCCATCAATTTCTAATGTAGGCAATTCTCCCAAAGGAAATCTTGCGTCTAAAATTTAAAGAAGATTAACAAATTATCAAAAAGAAAATAATAAAGGCTGCACACGCATAAACACACACACACACATTAGGTTGTAAATTATCTTACGATTGTTTCTCAGTGAAGGCCAATCTTGGTAGCTGATTAGATTGTCTTCAAACTCCACACCTTTACAACGAAATAAAAGTCTAGCTACCTCAGCCTTGCCTTGGATATTAAAATAGTTTAACACGTATTTATGCATATTTTCCATCGAAAAATTTTTAGTAAAATTTTCCTCAAATTTAATAGAAGAAAGGGGCAGGGAAGGCTACATACCAACGAGCTACGACACTGCATGCAGGCATGAGGCAAACTCTAAATTTGTGCGTTTTAACCTTAATACTTAATAAATAAACGACAATCAAATTTAAATACACAAAAACTTAAAAATATACAAAAAGTATAAAGAAATTTTTTTACACTTTCTTTTTTTCTTTTAATTTTATAAAAAATAAATCATAAAACTTTATTTTTTTATGGTTTATATTTTATAAAATTTTTTTTTGGTCAACAATTTTCTTTTAAAATGTTTATGCAAAAACAACCGCGGTAAAAATTATATAAAAGATTTTTTAAAACATTTTTGGAATCATTCTAAAGTTTTATTTTCTTAACTTTCAACACTCCTTAATACATAACTTTATTCCAACTTATTTAAATTTTAAAACTTTTTAAGTAAACCTTAATAAAATTCGTCAGAGGTCATTTTCTTTAGCTCTTTATTGTGTCGAATTTTACTGTTACATTGCATTAAACTCGTTAATAAGAAAAACGAACCTTAATAAAATCATAATAGTATATCAGTTAGATAGTTCCTAATAATTTGTTTAATAAAATGATCATGTTTAATATATATATTCAAATATATAATAAAATGATCATGTTTAATAAAATGATTTAATAAAATGATCATGTTTAATATATATATTCAAATATAAGATTCAATAACAATAATATTTTGCAACATTTAACTAGTTGCTTTCACCTACATTAATAACTCATTAATTATTTTGATAAACTTGCACCAATGAAAAAATAATTTGAATGCACCAATAAATAAATTAATCAGTCTTTTATGATTTTTTTTTATCTTTATTTCCTTCTTTTCAATGATTTGTATACAACTTGCATACATAACAAGTTTCATTGTCTTTAAATGATTGCATGATTAAGACGCCTAATTTACAATGATTTTCAAAAATTGTTAAGCTTACTAAAGTTTACAGAATGTTTTTGAAAATTCCTGCTATGTACATGCCTCGTTTGACAGAACAAAATTTGTTTAAAAAATTCGAAAAAAAGCATATTTTCTACACGGAGAGCAATGACTAATGCTTATAGTAAATCGTTTTATATAATAACTAGTATAAATCAAATAAAATCAGTGCGTTATGGTTATGAATCATATCAACTAATTGCTGATATTTCATCTAATAAAGTTGTATAACTTAAAATAGATAAATCAAAAAAAAAATTCATCCATTTGATAAGGAATTTTTAGGATTATACATTGAATATCTGCACGAATGCATTATATGACTAGCGTGCTATAATTTAAGTTGGGTTAGCCCAAAACCAATTAAAATTCTTTTTAACTCAGAAACGTTTTAGGATTATTAATTTATAAGTTTAAAAAGAAAAAACCTTTAAGAAAAACCAATTTTAACTTTCTTGTTAAACTTATATATTAACAATCGGAAATGTCGGTGTGAGAACTGTATTGGGCAAAAATAGGCTCATTTCTACTAAGGAAAACTACACTTCGCAATAGCATATTATATTTTTTATGTTTTTTTGGAAAAAACAAGTTTTTGATGCCATTTATAGTCTTCAAATCATATTTTTAAACGTTTTGAGGTTAAAAAGCGTTTGTATGGAGACTTTAAAGCAATTTAGTGAATGTTTTTGAAACTGCTTTGTTTACAGTTTTGGATCTTTTGAGATCCATGTTGACTAAATTTTTAAACTATGTTATATATGTTATATTTTATATATATTGTATATATTTATTATACCTATTGTGGTCAGCGTCATGAGGTAATTATACATATACATACATATGTATAATTACCTGAGTTTAAAAAGTGCGCTGAAAATTAAAAAAAAAATTTAAAGGACATCTTTAAAAAAATAAAATCTTAAAGAAAAAGAAAAAATCTAAGCTCAAATAGCTAAAATTTGAAAAAGAAAATATACTTATATTACGTTTTTTAAAAATTACTATACTATGCAAAATGCTTTGTAAATTATTATGTTTACTTATTACTTTATTAAATAAAGTAAAAAATTAATTCTAATGATTGTTTACAACTAACCTATTTTATTTAAATTATCAAAGTAATACCCAAAAAAATTAAACAAAAATTTTTCAACTCGATTATATTGTTAGAAAAAAAAAGTTTTACTTTATATAACTATTAAAACTAAACAGCAAAAACTAAACAAACCATTCACTTTTCTACACAGTCATTTTTTTAGTACTGAAAATTTCTACACAGTCATTACATTTTTTTAGTACTGAAAATTTCTACACTGTCATTACATTTTTTTAGTACTAAAAATTCCAATATAGACATAAACGAAAAGCTTCTTTATTTAGTTTTTTAATAAAAGCGATTACTGATTTTTCTTTGACTGAAATCTTTTTTCATCCAAAGAAAAAATTCGATCATAAATAATTTTTGCATTTCAATCAAAAACCGCATTTCAAATTATTTTAAATTGGTTATCACTGTTCCTTTTCTAGACCATCTAAGTACCAATTTTTGAGTTTAACAATGTTTGATGATACAACTTTAAAGTGTTATAAAGCACCTGCCTTTTAGTTTCTTCGTTCTAATCTTTAGTTTCTTTAAAAAACAATTGCAGAAATTCAGTGTTCTTAATATGCCAGTTGGATAGACTACATATAACTTCAATGCCTTTTATTTAACCAAAGGCTTTATTGGGCTTATTTATCATTGTCAAACGAAAGAATTTGCTACATGAGTTTGACCTGTGGGAAATATAGTTGAATTTCACATAATTGGCTGAAATTCAAAAATGAACTCCGATCTCATTATACTGAAGCATTGCAAGCAACAAAACTTTTATTTACTGAGGCGCCTAAAAGGTTATAAGTGAAAGGTAAGAAGAAGTTGCAAGGCAAAATGGTAGATAAAGTCTAAACGGTTTTAATTTAGCCTTTCACACAGAATTATTAATACTATAGACTACTATCTACAGTGGCGTAGGAAGGTTTCTAAATATTTAAAATAACCAACTTTTAAACAAAAAGAATATTCCAAAACTTTTTTACGCTCATATGAATGACCAAAAGATTCTTCAAAAAAAAAAAATTATTGTGATAAATAATGGAAACAAGAAAAAAATTTATTGTGATAGGAGATGGGAAAATAAAATGTCTTAACTACCTTTTCTGAATTCGCAAAAGGTAGCTAAGACATTTTTTTAAAATATTTCATGAAACATCTACTTTTATAGCTAAACACCTTTTGAAAAACATTATTTAGCAATGTATAGTTATTACAATAAGTTTTTTGACTCTTGGGAAGTACTTATAAAGTTTATTTATAATTAAAATTTATTTTTAAAATTATAAAAATAAAATGACCTGTATATATTCATGAATATGTAATGAATGATGGAAATGCATCACTTACTCTTGAGGCAACAGATATTGAGAGGGACCTGGGTATCTTCATATCTAATGATCTAAAATGGAATCAACACATACAGGTTGCAACACGTAAAGCGAGTATGACACTTGGCCTATTAAAAAAGACATTAAGATCAAGAGATATGGAAGTTTGGAGTAAGTTATACACTACGTATGTTAGGCCGCACCTGGAATTCGCTATTTCGGTATGGTGTCCTTACTTAAAAAGTGACATCAAAGAAATCGAAAAAATTCAGCGCAAAGCAACAAAAGTACCTCATGATTTAATAGGATTACCTTACGCTGAAAGGTGTCGTCGGCTCAATTTTATTACTTTGGAAACTCGCAGGAGACGTGGCGACTTAATCCAACAGTTTAAGCTAGAAAACGGTTTTGAGAGTATCAATTGGCATAATCCACCAATTCGCAGATCATCTTCCAAAGTCCTAATGCGTGAATTCACATATAATAATGCTCGTCACAATTTTTTTACAAATCGTATTGTCAATGATTGGAATAACTTGCCGTCAGCATGCAAAAAGGTTCCGTCAGTTAACGCATTTAAGAATAGAATTGACAATTTTTTTTTTCTCTAGCTGCAAACAGTACATCTTTTACTGAAGATGAGCTACACTTTTATTAATTAATTCGTGCTTTAGCAGCTACAAATATTGGCTTTTTAGATACTATTTGTCATAGATGTAAACTTGAATTAAATGAAAGCAATCTTTTTTCCCTTTTCCCAATTTTGATATCAACTTACTTGCTATGAACAACAATTGCTTTTTTTTTACTTAAAGTTTATATTTCACAAACCATAAATTTTTGTATAATTTTGTTTGTTTGGTTTTTAATTATTTGTTATTTTATCTACGAGGACTTATTTAAATATATTACTACAGCGGAGAAAATAGAATTAGCCTCACCATGTGCTGATCCAATATTTTGTAAATCTGTAAACAAGTTTGTGCGGTACAACTTTTGTATCCACACACATATAATTACTGTTACAAACAACAACTTTTTAGATTATAATATAGCATAATTAAATTGCGGAACATTTGATAAAACCATAAAATGTATAATACTTGATATTTGCGGTAACAAATAGAATTAGCCTCATCAATAATTATTTTCAGTTTACTTGTATATTTTGATCTGGTGATACGCATTTGTGAGTTAGTTTTTTATTATTATTTGTAAGTTAAACAAAGACTGTGAAATCAGTGCTCATAAAGTTTTTAACATTTGGTTTTTGATACCTTTATTTGAAATGGGACGTGGTAAGCGTTTAACGAATGAAGAATTAGCAGTAATCAAAGCATACAAAGATACAGGCTTATCTAATCGGGAAATTGCAAAGAAAATTAAAAGATCTCCAAAAGTGGTTAACAATTACTTCAAGATTGGCGTTAATTATGGAGCCTAAAAGGGAAGTGGTGGCAAACGTAAAATTGATAATCGTACTAAACGAGTTATTGTACGTCGTGCTGCTGCTCAGCACATGACTGCATCTCAAATTCGTGCTGATTTACAATTACCTGTATCTGTTCAACGTGTGAGACAAATCTTACATGAAGATCCAAACACATTTTTGAAAAAGCGTAAACCAAAACCAAAACTTACTGCTCGTCATAAAAAAGTTAGATTACAATTTGCGAAAGAACACATGTCTTGGCAAGAAGAGTGGCATCAAGTTCTCTTCAGTGATGAAAAAAAGTTCAATCTAGATGGTCCTGATGGCTATTAATATTACTGGCACGATCTTCGAAAAGAGAAAGAAACTCGGATGAGTCGTAACTTTGGGGGTGGAAATGTTATGGTTTGGGGGGCTTTTTCCTTTGATGGAAAACTTCCACTGGCATGGATTTCAACAAAAATGAATTCACAGGACTACATTGACTTATTAGAAATAAGTTTACTTGAACATGGTGAGGAATTGATGGGTGAAACTTTCACTTTCCAACAAGATAATGCTACTATCCATAATTCAAAGCTTACAAAAGCTTGGTTTAGAGAAAAAAATATTCACGTAATGGAATGGCCCGCACGTAGTCCAGACCTTAACCCAATTGAAAATCTATGGGGAATACTTTCTAGAAAGGTTTATGAAAATGGTAAGCAATTTGAATGCACTTTGGAGCTGAAAACTCGTATCAGAGAAGCTTGGAATGAAATATCTATAGAAACTATCCAAAATCTTGTGACTAGTATGTCAAACCGCATATTTGAAGTCATTAAAAATTCAGGAAGCTATACTAAATACTAAATGAGCGAAAAAACAAAATATTTTCTTTATTTTTTGTATATAACGCTAATGAGGCTAATTCTATTTTCTCCACAAATTTAATATTTTTAATTTTTTTTTCCATTTGGAATTAATTAAGCATACCAATTTATAAACTTTTTAGTTGTAGTAGAAGTAACAAGAAATAAAGTAGATTTCATAATTGTTTACCTGCAATTTTTGTTAAATTAGAACAAAAAATAAAGGTGAGGCTAATTCTATTTTCTCCGCTGTATTACTATTACTATTACTATTACTGTTACATCAACTAAGTATTTTTAAACAATAATTTTTTTAATTTGCAAAAATTACATTTTCGCTTTAGTGACCATTTTAGCAATGTTCTAAACATTTTTATAAAATACACTCAATCCGGTCAAAACCAAAAAAAAAATAGGGAGGGAGAGGGGAGCATAATTGTTTTTGGACTTACCCAAATAATTTTCTGTAAACGCTACTGAATCTACTCTGATTTTTTTCTATGATTGCTTTATAAACACATTATTATAAACACTTTTCATAGCGAAAAACTTTAGCGCGAAAGCAAATGTAACGTCAAAAAAACTTAAATTTAATAGTGTAATGAAAAGTACTGGTTTTTTATAAGCATTAAAAAAACTAATACGTTAAAATTTTTATAAAATAAATTTAAAAGCTAAAATATTCGTTTGAAATGTATAAAAACCATCGGACAAAAAATAAATTAAATACTGAAATATGATTTAAATTAATAATTAATTGCAATGTTTTAATATAAATGATAAAAGCCGGCCTGCTTATGTCATGCTGAGTCGTCTTTAAAAAAATGATTAGTCTCAAAAAAATGATGTATTTTATTATCGTATTTCATATTACTTCATTTCTTGTCGTTTATAAAAAATAAAAAGCTCAAAAAATGAAGTTTATATAAAATAATGAATTCATTAATAATTTTGGAACAACTAAAATGATTATAAAACGCATACAAAATGACTGATAGACATCATTTTTTACCGGACAATTTCGAGCCCTCTTATATAATACATACATATATATATATATATATATATATATATATATATATATATATATATATATATATATATATATATATATATATATATATATATATATATATATATATATATATATATATATATATATATATATATATATATATATATATATACAATATATATATATATATATATATATATATATATATATATATATATATATATATATATATAAATATATACATATATTTATAAATATACATATAAATATAAATATATATATATATATATACATATATTTAAATGAGCCGGTAATAATCAGAATATATATATATATATATATATATATATATATATATATATATATATATATATATATATCGTATTGCTCTTGTATTTTAGGACTTTCTCTGAAAGCATCAAGATCATTCTTGTTTGCTTGGTACTTTTGAAGGCTGAGAACTTTTAAAAAACCACGGTGCATAAAGAATGGCGGAAAAAAAAACTTCCCTTCTGTACCACACTTTCTTCCTCTTCTGTCATTATTTTAACATCATTTCTTGTCATTTCCAATGTAAGAAGGTAAGGTCCATCTGCCATATGACGTGATGAGCACTGCCATATAATGAGAAGCACCAAGTTGATAAAATTTAAAATTATTTACATTTCCACCAAGATGAAAAAAAAACAAGCTGGTAAAGGTTTCCACAACCACCATTTGCAAAAGCATTTTTGAGAAGAGCTTTTGAACGGAAAGTAAGGGCATCTTTTGCAAGAGTGTACAACACTGAATCAACTAGGTGTAAGAGTTACAACACTGAATCAACACTGAATCAACTAGGTCATCCCAACTCATCTTTACAATATTATTTAGAGTGTTCACTTCTGTAAAAACTTCATTCCCCTTTTTTTTTAATTCTGAATATAATGCACTATGGGGACCTTTTGTCTTTCCGGTGAGTACTTCCATGAAGTGAGACATATGCAGCTCATATATGTGATGCTTACTTACCAACCATATTAAAGGGAGGTTAAGTTTTACGCTTATTAAGTGAATTGCTCCGGCATTTTTCCCCGTGTTACTACTGGTTGGTACTGGTTGTATCGCAGCAGCCAGCAAACAGTTCATTAACACACGTGTAATATTCTAATAATTTTATTAATTCAATTGCCTAGCATGCTCAATTACCATTTTTTAATAGCATAATCCCAAGCAATATATTATTACAATCTGGAGCATCTGGGGAACTAACGCTCACAGCCAATCTGTCATAAACAACAGATATTTGAAGGTCTTTTGAAATTTCTTTAATAACTTTAGTGTCAAAATGTAAAACAAGTCTTTTACCTTTTAGTAAATCAATTATTTCCTTCCTTAGAAGGTCCCTGTTGACTGAATTATCTGAATCCGTTTTCTGTGAACAGAAGGCCTATAGGCCTTCTGTTCACAGAAACGGTATACAAAGGTAAAATTATTAATTTTCCAGTTAAGACATCATTCTAGTTTTTATTTTTGATCAAAAAACAAGAAGCAATGTTAGAAATATATAAGAACTTTTATATTTTTGCACATATAAATTTGTGTAACCAATATTAAACCTTGTATAATATATTTTACTTGTTAGTTATATGGTGGACTATAATCCTGAAAATGTAAAAAAAAACACTAAAGGAAAGAAAGCTGGAACAGTTGTTTGCCCACGAGTTCTAACTCTAATTCGAGAATTAAATAGTTATAACTCAAATTCTGTTTAACTAAAAAATATAATTATATATATATATATATATATATATATATATATATATATATATATATATATATATATATATATATATATATATATATATATATATATATATACATATATATAAACTTTTTTTATAAAAATGAAGTTTATAAATGCCTTACTTATTATATTAAAATTGCATTAATTGTTATTTTTATTATTTGCCTGTTTTGGTGTTATTCTTATGTATTCTTATATCTGTAAATCTTATTTTGTAATTATTCCATGAGAACTGTTTCAATAATATTTAATAATAATATTTATTCATTGTTTATTATTGATTAAGATTGACAAATCCGTAATTTTTATTGATTTTGAAAATAGAAAAAAGATTTTAAAAAATATTTGAAATAAAAAAAATATCGCGTAGTTTACGGAATTTTTTCCGGCGCACTTTTTCCAGAAATTTTCCGTTGTTATACGGGGAAAATATTGTGCGTTAACGAAACTATTCGTTTAAATACAGAAATTTCTGTTTTTATAATGATGGATATTTTCCGTATTTTGACAAATATTTCCGTTAACGTATATTGTTTTTTTCCGTAATAGAACGGAAAATTTCTGGAAAAAGTGCTCCCGGAAAATTTCCGTAAAATACGCGATATTTTTTTAACAGTGTAGAGATGTTCATTTCTTTAAAATCAATATTAGATTTGGAAAGAATATAATTGCGATCTGAGGTCGTATTCCAATATTATATCTTGCCACCACAATTGATGTTGCTTCAATAAGCTCATCAGAAGTAAGCTCTATGATTGTTTTAGACATTTTCTTTAATCTAAAAGTGTTTAATAAATAATTTTTTTATTTAAATTTTTTGTTGAGTTATTATGGTTCTATTAATAATAAAATTGTTCTGGAAATAAAATAAATACTTGATTATAAACTAAAATTATTTTAAATAACTCCCTTAAATAAAAAAGAGTCTCCCCTTTTCAGTTCTATCTCTGCAAGTTGCATAATCTTTTTCCTCAATGAATATTTTGCTTTTCTTTATTGGGTCTTTATTTGATCATTTTTAACTTCTTTTAGATCATTAATAGCTGCTCTTAATTTCTGCTCAAAATCCATTTTTGAAATATCAAAAAGATTGCTTAATTTTAACTGAAATTCTTCTACTAGAGTGTTATGTTTTTTTTATCTTAAATTCAATTGATTTTATTTTTAGCATTTAAGTGTACTTTTTAATGAACTTCTTTAATTTGTCAAATACTATAATGAGCACTGCTCCAAAGAGCTATTTTCTCTTGTGCTATCTACTAAAATTTATTCTAGTGTTACTTGTCATACAATGAAGTCTTATCCTTTGACTGTGACTGTTCCTAAGTGTTCAAAAAAATTTTATTTGTCTAGTTTTTTTCCCAGAATAGTTCTTTGGAATTTGCTTGCTACATCTTGATTTCCTGATTCATATAATTTGAAAACTTTTAAGTTGTCTGTCAATCGTTATCTTTCTCTATAAACTTCATCTTTAGTCTTCCAGTAACTTCCAACTCTAATAGTGGTTGCTTGCAGCCTTATTAGAAGTGACGGTGTTTATAAAAAAAAACCAACTTAGAAAATTATATTTATTTAAAGTCAAAGTATTATAATCCAATGATAAAACTGAAAAATTAAACATACTTTTGTCCAGCAAAGCAAAATGAGAAATGTAAAAATACCATCAGTTATATGTTTATATTTAACATATGTTTATATTCATAAAGAAACAAGTCCAAGAAATAGTTATCTAACTAAAGATGATTAAATAATAGTTTACAACTAATTTTTTTTAATGGGGTTTACCATGTCTTTCTTACTAGAATTATTGGACATTAATTCTCTGCTAGCAATTTGACTTAGAATGTAAGTCTTACTTCTGGCCTGACCAAAGACATGCCAAGCACTTTCAGATGTCATTTTTACACATCTTTCAACAGATTGTGTATAGGAAGGAAGGCCACATTGTAAATAATAAAAATATTATTTTATTGATAATAATTACAGTTGAGCTAACAAAAAACAAGTAAAAACTGAAAAAATATTAGTTATTTTAAAGGTTACAAGTTACCTTACTTGAGCTCCTTTCTGAATATAATCTCCAAAACTTCGATCCATACGGAAATAACTAAAGCAACATCAATACAATTGATCCCAAAATGATTAACACAAACTCCTTCAAAACACACGAGTTCAAATGCAAGACGTTTTTGTGGACAGATAATGTGAAACTTTGACGGCCTGAACCTGTAGCTTTTTTTAGAGTTTAAAAAGAGGTAATATTTGAACACATTTCCCACAGAAGGCAGTTGGTTTTGTGTATTTAATGTATGCAGTCAGAAATATATTGAAATGAACTAAAATTCCTAATTCAAGTATTTGTCGAAAATGGCTACAAACAGTCCAATCTCATAAAAATCATAAAAGAAATAAAACGAAAAAACAAAAAATCACAAGTGACTACTAAAAACATTGAAAACATCACCAGTACGTATCCAACGATTTCATTACCTTGGATACCAATATTGTCTCCCAAATTACGTAAGGTGTTTAGGAAGGCAGGACATAAAACGGTCTTTAAATCAAAACCGAACCTAGAGGCAATATTAACATCAAGAAATAAATCCAAACGACAAATGAACAACCACCCAGGAGTCTACCTCATTAAATGTTATTGTAGCAAAAAGTATATAAGCGAAACATAAATGCAAATAACAACACGCATGCAACAACACAAAAACAGTACAATAGGAAATAAAACAGAACGATCTGCATTAGCCACACACATGAGACATTGTACACAACAAATAATAAATCTATACATATATATATATATATATATATATATATATATATATATATATATATATATATATATATATATATATATATATATATATATATATATATATATATATATATATATATATATACTGGTAGCACTCTTCCTGAGTAGTTTTTCATAACATTTACGATAGTTATCAAATTGAAACAGTTTTTCCGAAATATCAAGAGCAACTTTAAAAAATAATTCATTTAAATAGTCATTTAAATAAGAAAATCTTTGGTTTGTCGAAGTTTTTACTTAGTCTTCCTACGTTTATGCGTATTGCCTTGTTATCATTAGGTTGAATTTTTAAAATGCTGCAAAGTATTTACATTTAAATCTTTTAAAATATTTTTGAAGTAAAACTGCCATCACAGTTTTTATACGTGATCGTTAGTGACAGGAGGGAAGGGGTTTAGAATTGACAAATATAGGGTGACGTGCTTTGTGAATCGTTTGTTTGGAGGATGATGTGCCCTGCCCCCGAGGGCAAGGCACATCACCCTCCAAACATGTCTAAATAATAATAATGGTCGATAGAGCAAAAAACGTTGAAGTCAAAAATTTTTGGCTTATTACCAAAACTTAACTATTATAAAAAAGTTGTAATAAAAACGAATTTTTCGCTATACTTTAATATATTTAAAGTAGTAAAAATAAAATAAAACAGTTAATAAAATACTTGTTTAATTTTTTAACTTTTTTTTTTAAAAACAAAGACAAAAACCAGGCTGTTTATTGAAAGAAAATTCGCCTCAGCATCTTTTCGTATTTAAACTTTTCGCTTTAATGACCCGCTACTATTTTTACTTACGTTACGCAAGTTTAAAATAAAAATGTCTTTGTATTAAGCATAGTTAACTACAAAATGTAATTTTGTAAATGTAAAAACGTAACAGAAAATATACTTTTGCATTTATTATTGAGAAACTTAAGTTTTTAACTAAATTTTAGAAAAAACAAAACTTTTTCATGTTTTTGTTAACTTACGTTGCATGAAAATTTCACAAGTTCTTTTGCTGTTTTCTTGAAATATATATTTTATAAAGTATAAAATATATATATTGTTAGCTTCATTTTTATGCTAATTTAATTCCGATTATGCAAATAAATGCATGGTTAAAATATTATTTTACAATAACACTTTTTATATCATGCGACAACCAGAAAAACCGTAAGCTTCGGTAGCATAAAAATGACTTAAATTAGGGTAGATTAGGGTAATATGAGCACCTTGGTAATATGAGCATACTTAAAGATTTCTTAGATGTAAGCAGTGAAGTTAAAGCTGCTATGTATTTTTTGATTTGACTCTATGTGGTGATTACAGGAATAAGTACAATTAGCGTAAATCTACATGCAGTAATTAGCGGGTATCATCTAAGAAAAACGCTGTTAAATTTTATGCGTTTTTAAAATAATATCATCACGCATGAATAAACGTGTGGCGCGAAATTTTGGTGCTAAAATAATTAAATTAATTTTTTCATAAAGAAAAATATGTTAGCTAAAAATCCAATGCTTTTTGGCTTGAAAAACAATGCATAAAACTAGTTAGTTTTGACTTTATTCAAAGATGCCATTTTTGTGTAATATGAGCATGCTCAAATTACCCAGTGATTTTCATTAAAATTAACTAGTTTAAAGTCCTAAAAAGCAGTGGTTTTAATTGGTTTTTTGAATAAAAATAAAATATAGTTAAACTTTTTATTATTTTAACAATACTAAATATTTTTCTGTAATTTAAATTCAAAAAAATTGAATTTTTATCGTTCAAAGGTTTGAGTTGATAAAATTAAAAAAATAACGAAATAATTTTTTTTTTCTTGCGGAAAACATAGTAGTATTGTTTCAACAAAAAGTGGCTTAAAATTTGATCTTTTAATGATAAGTTTTGTTTATAACGAATCATAATATTCCAAAACTTAGTTCTAATTGTCAGGTTGGTATTTTTTTTACAAAATTAATGTTTTTTTGTGAGCTAATTTAAAGTGCTTATATTACCAAGTGGTCTGGGTAATATGAGCATTTTTGTTACTTTTTTAAAACCTCTGTGTTTTTAAGAAAAAATTTTGGATGCCTAAATATCTAAGTGGATCATGAGAAGGGATCCCTAAATATTGTTTATTCGCAAAAATTTTGGATCCAGCTTAATTATTTTTGAAATTATTCCAATTTTTGCTTAAGGCGCTCATATTACCCTAATCTATCCTAATTAATTTTAGTACTAAAGGTATATCTTAAATAAACTTTTAACAGGCCCGCACAGAGACTTCCCGAGAAAAAAACCCGGCTAATCCTATAAAGTACTTAGTAAGTCGTATTAGTAACACTTACTAAGTTCCTGAAGAGTACTCGCATGCAACTTAGTAGTATAAGGAGCTTTTAATCGGAGCTTAGAAGGAATACTCAGGTTTTTTTTCGGCCATTAGCCGTATTAGCAAGTTTTAGTCAGAACTTAGTCGGAATAATAAACTTTTTATTCGGCACTTGGTTTGATTATCCGATTCTAGTGAGAACTTAGTAGAAACTATTAGTATTACATACAGAAATATTGTTTATAATTTTATTTGGTGTTTAATTGAATTATTTGTGATTTAAAGATTACATCATTAAATTAGTTTTGATTATTTTTTCAAGAAATAAGTGTTAAAGTAAAAATTTAAAAATAATTTTTTAAAAATTTTTTACTAAAGCACTGATAACTAAAAATAAAAATAAAAAAATAACCCTTCCTAATTTAACTACTAGGGTTGGTATTTGGAACAGTTTATAGTTGCCGAAATACCGGTTTTAAAAAAGTCAAATACCGCTATTTCGGTATTTGAAATAATTTCACCATTCGAAATAATTTCACCATTCAATACCTCAAAAAGTTTAAAATTTTAATTGATCTTATAAATGGAAACAAAATTCATAGTACAAAATTAAATGTGGGTATATATATACCAATATCATATATGATATTGGTTTTTTTTGGTCAAATTAAAATATTATATAAAATTCCAAACGGTAAGTTAAATTATACATTATAATTTGTACATTTTATTACCTTTTAGAAAATTTGTATTTTATACCGATATGAATATTCAAGATTTTGAGGAGCATTCCGAAGCAAATGATAAAAATTCACCATGGTTTCATTTTGTAAGAGAAAAAGCAGGACAGTGTGCTAAATGCAAATTGTGTACGAAAATAATAAAAACACATGGAGGTTCTACAAGCGGTCTTCTTACCCATTTAAAAACAATTCATAAAGTTAATTTGTTAAAAAGAGATGTAGGTAGCCCCACTATTTAAGATTCTTCAGAATTTTTACAGTTATTAAAACCTTCAGTAACTATAAACAACTTTTTTAAAAGTGATAAAATGGATGATTCATTGCCAGCTATTTTAGCTAGGATAACTGTGTGTGATGGTTTATCATTCAACATTATTTGCACATCATATGATATCTGAAAAGGCTTAACAGCCAGAGGCTTTTCTAACATACCAAAGAATCACAAAACAACTCACAAAATGGTATTGAATTACAGTAAAAATATACGAGACGAAGTAATTAAATAGTTATTGAGCAGAATTGCTAATGGAAACAGATTTTCTCTAACTTTCGATGAATGGACATCGATAAGAAATAGACGTTACTTAAATATTAATGTCCATTCTGACAAAAAATTTTGGAATTTAGGATTAATTCGTGCTTTTGGAACAATTCCCACAGAAAAATGTGTTGAGCTTGTCAACAATAGGTTAAGTGATTTAAAGCTTTCGATCAAGAATATTGTTGGTATTACCACTGATGGCGCTGTAGTTATGACAGTAGGCATGAAGGTAGGCAGGTTAATCGAAGCACATCAGCAGCTATGTTTAGCGCATGGAATTCAATTGGCTGTTATTGGTGTACTCTATAAAAAACTTAATAATGACGATAGTCTGTATAATGAAGAAGATCCCAACATTACATCAGTTCCAACACCTAGATTTGAAAAAGAGCAGAATTCCACAGATGACTTCGAATTAATTGATGAAGGTTATGAAAACGAAAATGGTTTACTCATAATCTCCACTAAAAACGATGATGATAATTCTTCTTTTCTGGTACATCAGCAAACGTTGCCATTAATTTAAAAAGTTCGAAAAGGGGTCAAAATATTTCGTTCTTCGCCTACAAAAAATGACAAAGTCCTACAAAAATATGTAAAAGAAAAGTTCGGGAAAGAATTGTCTCTGGTTTTAGACTCAAAAACACAATGGAATAGTTTGGTGTCTATGATAAAACGTTTTGTCAAATTAAAAAATTGCATCAAAAAGAGTCTAATAGATTTAAAATCACCTTTTTCTTTTCAGATGCAGAGTTTGAAATTTTGTCAAATATCTTTTCAGTTTTACTTCCAATTAAGGTGGTAGTATAGTAATTAGCAAAAAAAAAAAAAATTCAACTTTTTCAAATAAAAAGAAATTCTACAATGTCTAATATAACATCGATAAGCAAAAAAAAAAAAAAAAAAAAATTATGACAAATCTTCTTCAGCATAATTATCGCTGAAGGCCCATAAATGGGGTAAACTGCGACAGAGATTTTTCAAGAACCCTTATATATTTTTTATTGAAAATTTGGCTGGTGATATATTACATGTGGCATTGCAACCTAGACTAGAAGATTTTGATATGGTCAAAAAAATCAAAAAATATTTGCATTTGTGTAAAATTTTGCAATTTTGGGGGTAATTTATGAAAAAAAATGATTAAAAATTACTGAACGAGAGAAGCAATAAAAATTAACCTAGTGCGTGTTGTAGATACTAATGTAGTGAGTATGTGTGCCAAATTTCAAGTAAATCTGATAATTGGTTTTTTAAAAAATCTACGTCGCAAACCCCAAATACATGATTTTGAGAAAAACGCAATTAAAAAAAAAAAGAAGAATAAAATAGCTCAAAATTCACCACTTTTATAAGTTACACTTTTATAAGTTTCATTTTGGTCACAAAAACCTTTTTTTATTGCTCTTAACTTTTTTCTTCTTGATTTTGCTTTAGTACTACATTGTTTCTCTGCTTTAATGATTCCTTTATTGTCTTTACGTAAACAGTAATTTTGCGCATTTACACCGAATTCCATTCCAAGCTCATTAAACAACTTATTTAAGAACTGCTGCCCTTCATTAAAATTTAGTACAGCTGAGGCTACTCCTATACTTAGAGCAGTTTTTTCAATAAATATATCTTTTGGGTATCGCTTCCATATCAACTGGTTTAAAGACTCATTGGGATTCTGCGTTTTTCCATGCAAACATTTTTCAAGAAGTTTATCGGAACCAAGGTCTATAAATATTGGTTTGATGGTGTTGCAGACAGCAGCGGGAATACAAATATTTTCTTTATATGAAATTTTGCCAGTCAGTTTGTCAGACTGGAATTTGCACCAAGAATCTTTGGTACGCAAACAAAACTGATGACGCGTTTCGCCATCACAACTTTCAGAACAGTGAAAAAGTACAGCTGCAAAACTCTTTTTCATTCCATATAAATTTCCAGCGTTTTGCCTTATTGCCTTACCATAATAATTTTGCAATGTATTTATAACATGTTCTGTTAAGCGATCTGCTCCTCCTAACTTTTTGCCATCACATAAAGTTTCTTTATTTTGTTTTTTTAAGTTTCTTAATCTAGTACCAACACGTTTTTGAATATGCCCAATGCACTCTGCTTTTTTTATTTCAAAATCTCCATAAGGTTTTGCAGAAACGACATTAACATATGAACTGCTATCTCCATCTCCTAGAAACGTTGTATATCTCAAATTATTATTTTTTTCAGAACACAAAAATATTTTTATTGTACCACTTGATTCCATAGAGGAGGCTGAACCGGTATGACTGGTTTTGCACTTTTTATAATGTAAGGAGTGAAAATCATTATATTCTTCATGATGTGTTTATTTTTTTAACTCCCATATAGAACACAACTTACAAGTTTTTGTTTCTATTTCGTAATCAACACACTTACCATTTTCTACAGCAACAGCTGTTACTAATCCATTGTTTGAGGTGTATCCACGTTTCTGCCATGATCCATCAAACCCACAAATAATATCTTTAGATGTTTCGTCGATTGATAGTAACTCATTTGCTGCATTTGACATGCTTTTGTCAAGCAAACTTTGATAGACATCCAGCATTATGTGCAATGTGTCATTATAGCAGTTTTTATTCATTGGAGGGTTCATGTTCATAATTCCACAAAATGTTTCTATTGCTGAAAATCCCTTACCCATTTCACGAAATGCAATTACTGTACGAGTGTTTATGTCAAAGCGTTTTCGTCCAACACAATTAATTTTTTATCCATTTTAGCTGATGAAAAAAAAATCGTTTCCCATTCACAATCACTGCAACAAATTTTTAGTCCAATACTTAGACAATATTTTTTTGAAGAATCAAACTGCAAATTTACTAACTTGTTACATTCTGGGTATTTAAGGACCATTATTGCTTTTTTAAGTAAACCAAAGTTCCTAATAAAGTTAAAGTCTTCATTTATCTGTTGAGGTTCATTTACAACTTCTTTGTTGAACAACTTCTTGTAGGATGAGGAACATGGTATGTTTTCAACTGAAGGTATGGCTACGGTTTCATTATTTTTGCAGACATTTGTATGTCTGTTTCCATAAAACTTTCTTTTCTTATTTTGGTATACTCTTTTAGAAGATTGTTTTCTTTTCGTTCGACCCATTCCACTTTTATTAAAATAAGATACTTTAAAAATTTACTGATGTATACTACACTATAGACTATTTGTAAACTTATAAAGAGCATAAAATAGCAATAAAGCGTGCTCATTCGCGTATAAATCGAGTCAATAAACAAGAAGTAACTTCTGATTAACAGTTTTCATTATAAAAGTTTAGCATTAAACTGTTTTTATTGCTTATTTTATATAACTTTGATTGCAAAAACCCGTCGCAACCTGGTAAATAAAGCGTTGCTATGGATAAAAATTGATATTGAACAATTTAAAAGCAATATCAGAGGTATATACTGATTTTTTTATTATAAAGCAAGATAAGATTTCGACACTACAAAAGTTATATTAGCTAAAAAATGTATTTTTGAAAAAATGAATTTTTCAATTTTAATTACTATACTACCACCTTAAGCTGACAGTTGAAGCAATCTGCTGACAAGATGCAACTTTATTATCTGCAGATGCTGCTATTTAATTTATGATAAAATCAATAACTGGCTATCCATGTTCATTAAGTTATGAATTGAAAGCAGCTTTGAAAGTACGTATTCTTGAGAGATATAATAGACACAAATATAATATTCAATGTCAATGATGATGAAGTTGATCAAAGAAATGAACTTTCTTTGACTTAAAAAGAAAAGTTGGAGATAGCAATATCAAAAAAAATTTCCACCAGATTACCTGAGAGTGGAATCGACCGAAATAAAAAAGATCTCACCCGCTCAATAAAAAAAGAAATGTCATTTTTTGAGACAAATGACATAAGGAGAAAATACTTAACTTTAATATATAATTATTTGCTAAGTATTCAATTAACCAATGTAGAATCAGAGAGAGCATTTTCGGTAGCTGGCTTAATCTGCACCAGAATTCGGTCAAGGATGGGAGATAATTCGCTTAACAACCTATGTTTTCTGAGATCTTATATTTATCTTATATATATATCAACAACCATCTGCAGAAAAAGTAAAACCTTAAAATTTATGTTTTCTTCCTTTACTTATGATTAATATATGACTAACATTTTACTGATTTTTTTTATTCTTTAAATAAGTTAATATAGCTTTTTTTAATTGCCAAACCATTTTTTAATTATATTATTAATTCATTTGTATTATTAAAGGAAATCTAATAATACCGGTTTAATACCGGAATCCCGGGATTATAAATTTTCAATACCGAAATACCGGATTTTGATTTTTGGTCCGGTATTCCTATCCTATTAACTACTATAGCATTATATAATAGTGCAACTAATTTAACTTGTTGCCTAAGCAAAACAGACGGTGATTTATAAAACAATTATAAAAATAACAAATAAAGAAGTGTAAGCTTGTATAACTAGAACATTTAAAAAAATACAGTAAATAACGATGATCAGTTATTTAGTAATTTCGAAGTTGCAAATTTATAAATTCCACCCCTATTTTTTTATTTGTCTTTATCTTTTATTCGACCATAACTCTAACTATAATCAAATTTACAAAAATGCTAATGCAAGCCGACAACCTATATTATTTAACAATAAAAAAACTTGTTCAACTTATTTTAATAATAACTATAAAACTTATATAATAACTATAAAACCATTTAGTGGGAAGGGGAAGGGAGTTAAGTGGGATTAGGGGTCACGACACTGTATATAAAAGATACAAACTACTCAAACCTATAAACTTCTATTACAAAGCCCAAAGTTTTTTTTTATTTTAACTACTTTTTTTATGTTAAATTTTGAAATACTCTAACTTTGGTCATTCATGGAAAAACAACGGAGACAAATAGTAGAAATGTTATAAAATTTTATTATGTTAAAAATGTGACTTAGTGAATATGAACTTGTGTTGCAATTGCGTAAATTTACAGGTAACTTTATCTGTAAATTTACCAGTATGTTTTGACATTTTTATAATGGATACTCACCATGGTATTTTATTTGAATAAAGAATTTGTTTATAATTTTAAAATTACCCTATTTTAAAATAAAATTTACTGGTCAACTTGTTGGTAAATTTTGATTTCAAAGTATACTGGTATATTTAAATCACTGAATATGAAGTAATTACAAAACAATAATATATATTGCAACACATTGAAATAGTTTTAATACATCTATGTCATCTAAGGATTTACGTGAGAAAGTTCGGATGGCTCGTGGTTTGGAGGCTGTGGATAAAGGTATGTGTAAAAGGAAAGCAGATATAACATTTGGCTCTAAAAGATCAACTTTCATTGACAGAGGTAACGTCAAGCATACTAAAATAAATGGCAAACCAACTAAGTTGAGAAAATATATCAACGACATTTTAGAAAAAATTTAATTATTTATGAGGGATATTGGTTTTAGTTTGACTAGACTTGAAATACTGTGTGTTGTTAACAACTATTTGGTTAATTCAAATCAAATGTGTTTTAATGGCGGTGAAGTTACACTTGCCTGGTATTACTCATTTATTAGACGTTATTGTGAAGAGCTACCGCTCAGAACTTATGATATGCCGTCAAACCGTGCAATGTCGACTCAGCCAGGCACTATTGATCGATGGTATTTATTAAAATTATATGTTTGTTTTTTAAATTACAATTAATTTTATAATTAATTGTAATTTATCTTAAAAAAAAGAGGCGCAATTTTCAAAAGGTAAATCTTATTTTGATTGCAATGTTTACAAATTGTCCTTTTTTTACAAACTACTCAATTTATAGCATTTTAATATCCTACTTTATAATTTTTTAAATAAAAGTTTGCACAAGATATGTACAATATACATGGATTCGCAACTAAGCCGTTTCACATTTTTAATTGCGATGAATCTGGTCTTCAATGTGATCAAGGCAAATTGAAGGTTATGTGTCGGAAAGGTTCAAAAGGGCCTAAGAAACTTTGCAGTAGCAACAAAAAGGCTTCAGTCACAATACTCTTTTGTTGTGATGCTTCTGGGACATTCTTGCGTATTCATTTTTTATTCCAAGGCCAAAGGTATTTATAATGAATTTGGGTATGTATTTTAGGAAGCATTTAAAACAGATGTGCGAATAATCCGGAAAACTCTGTATTTTAAAAACTACTATTTAATTATTTGAATTTTTAGATTGATGTCCAATTGATGTTAGCGTATTTAGGACGATGAAAAGTAAATGGCGCGGAATCCTAAACGAACGCTTTCAAAGATCTCACAAAACCTTGCTATTCTGGGTTGCTCAAACAGCTTATTGACCAAAGCTTCTTTAGCAACAATGTGCGTTCTGGCTTCAAAGCAACAGGTATTTCTCCTTTGTGTCGGGAAAATATAACTAATGAAAAATTTGCTATTGGATCAATTTTTGCGCAAAGTACTCAAGCCTTACCAATATTGCCTATACCAGTCACCACAATTCAAGAAATTCTTTCAACTATACAAAAGCATAGAACTTCAAGCACACAAACTTCTTCGAGCTGATTAAAACAAATACCTCCTTTAACATGCTGCACAACTCCTTGTGAGCATTTAAAGACATCAATTTTAAATGCTTCACGTGTTGACCTGCCCAAAGCTTCCGTATCAAAGTCAAAGTTAAATGTTTCTAATAATAACATGCGCTTCATGAAAAGTTACATTATGAATTCTGAAGAAGCTTTGATAGAATTTACAAATAAGCAAATAATGGCACAAAATAAGAAGAACGAAATACAAGCTAGAAAAGTTTTGCATGAAATAACAAAACAGAAGGCAATTTTTCTCAAAAGACAAAACAGAATTCAATAAAGACTCAAAAAATTTTGACAAAGGAAGCTGATTTGTTTAACAAACCTACTATTAAAAAACCCGAAACGACAACTAGTGGAAGTAATGGAATTCCGATTATGCCAGAATCCGAAGCAACTTCCATATATCAACACTGTAAATCTGATGGTTCTTTGAATTCAAAAAAAGTGTCAAGCTTGTGACATTTTTTTTGGAGATGAAACTGCAGCTCAACAACAATTAAGGATGCGATGCAAATCCTGTGACATTTGGTTGTGCGGATCTTGCTGTTCTAATTTGGTGAACAATATGTGCAAGAATTGCCAATAAACTAGTATTTTTTTTTTAAATTCTTTTTAACTTATTTAAAAATATCTTTTTAATTTTATTAACCAGAAGCGTAGCAAACGTAGCACGTAGATGCCCCCAAGAAGTCCTTATGGACTTTTCTGTGATAAGACCATAAAAACTTCTTAAGGCACCTGAACAAAAAAAAAAGAAAGGAATATAGCCTAAAGAAGTAAAATAGTTGACTAATTGTAATAAAAATAAAAAATAATATAATTTATACTTAAAAAGGCCTCTTTTTATGTGCTTCATGTGGTTTTCTTTGGCAACCCAAAAGACTTTTTTTAGAGTCCGGGACGACGCCCTCTTTAGTTAATGGTATTACCTAATATTATATCATCATTAAACAATAAAACAACATTTAAAATTTATTTTTTATTATTTGTGACGTGATGAGTTATAAGGATTTATATAGCGACCGAACTTATGAGTCAAGTAAGAAGAATAATAATTAAAGAAGTTTAAGAATTTGCGGTTATATTTGAAGTTGTATTAACTTTTTTTTTTTAATATTAGTGTTTTTTTTTTCTTTTTTTAGCTTATTTATTTTTTTTTTTACATATCTATTGTATCATTTTATTAATTACATTATTATAACTTTTATAATAGTATATTTTATTATTAGGCGTTAGTCATATTTATATTATTTATATTTTTATTATACATTACTACTACTACTTTTGTTATTACCGTCTATTGTTGTTGTCACTATTGTTGTTGTTATTGCTATTTTTGTGATTATTATTGTTATTATTATCCGTTATTATTGTTACGTTGTTAATATTGTTATCGTAAACTTCACAATTGTTATATTATCGTATAGTTACTACTATTGTTATACTGTTTCTGTTGTAACAATCTTATTAATATCAATATCTTTATTTCTAAATAAATTTCTACTTATTATGTCTAAACTCTGCAAAATTTGTGATAAAAATATTCGTGCTAATCATTATTCACTTCAATGCAACCACTGCCTAAGTTCAATCCACAAGAAATGTAGTTCTTTAAATAATAATGACTTTAGTTTATTAAAAAACTCTTCAATGAATTATTGGCTCTGTATTACATGTTGCAACAGAATTTTTCCTTTTAGTTCTATATTGGATAATGAACTATGTCTTCAAACTTCAATTGACAATATATTACATCTCTATGATCTGCCAAATGACCTTTCCCTCTTTCCCTGCTACCAAGAATCTGATTTAATCAACTTAATAATTACTTTACTTATCAGCTAAATAACAACGACGATGATGATACGTACATAGTTGAGAATCCAATCAATTCTAAATACATTGATATTGAAAAATTTAACTATACAAACATTAATTCTAATTGCTTTTCTCTATTTCATTTAAATATTGCTTCATTAGTTAAACATTTTGACAAATTAACCTCACTTTTATCTCTAATAAATTATGAATTTAGTATATTGTATACAACCTCTATTACCATTTGAGTAGTTACATATTTTATGCAATCTCTGTTAACATTTGGGTAGTTACATATCTTATACAACCTCTATTACTATTTGAGTAGTTACATATTTTATACAATCGGAATTACAGAAACTAAACTGAAATCTGATTTACTGCCAACAGCTCATATTAATCTTAGTGGATATGTTTAAGAACATACTCCTACAAAAACTTCACTTGGAGGGGTTTTACTATATATCTCCAATAAACTAGTTTATAAATCTAGAAATGATTTTCTTATGTATAAACTCCAATTCTTAGAGCCTGTATTTGTTAATATCATTTTCCCTAAACTGCCTAATATCACAGTAGGTTGTGTTTATCTCCATCCTAAAATGGATATTAATGAACTTATTGTTTCACATCTAACTATTCTATTCGAAAAACTTGCTGTTGAAAAAATAAATCTTTATAATAAGTGATTTTAATATAGATCTTATAAAAGCAAACTCAGGCTTGACCATGGAGCCTTAAACCATACTTCAGCAATTTTAACCTTGATATAAAAAAAGCAGTATATTTAAGAAATTCCTTAAAACAAAAAACCTTCATGACAAATTAATTCTTGAAAAACTTACAAAACCTATAAAAGTTTACTTGAACACTTATTCGAAGAAGCATAAAAAACCACATTACTATCAATAGCAATAGTTTGAGAGCTACGTGGAAGGGTATTAGAACTCTTTTGAATATACGTTCGAATGATATCTCTTATCCACCGTGTATATCTTCAAACAACACTATTATAAATGATCTAGTTAAAATCTCGAAAATTTAAAACTCCTTTTTTATTTCAATCCCTAAAGAACTGCAAAAAAATATCCATTCATCTCATACTGACTTCATAAGTATTTAAGAACATCAAAACCTGATCGTCTTTTCGTTAAACTTACTGGGAAAATTGAAATAATATCAGTTATTCTTTCTCTAAATGATGGTCGTTCTTTTGCTTGTGGCGTCTTTATTGATCTCCGAAAAGCATTTGATACAGTTGACCATAAAATTTTAATTGAAAAATTGTATCACTATGGTATACGGGGTATCGCTAATGATTGGTTTTCATCCTATATTAACAATCGTACCCAGTTTGTCTCGATAAATGGGTTTCAATTCAAAAGTAAATTTCTTAAGTATGGTGTTCCACAGGGTTCTGTTCTAGGACCTTTACTGTTTTTAATATGTATTAACGATCTGCCTCACTCTATAAATAATTCGATTATTCATCATTTCGCTGACGACACTAATCTTCTTTGCATGAATAAATTACTCGTCCAGCTTGGTAAAAAAGTTAATTCAGATCTCCATCATTTGTATCATTGGTTAAATAGTAACTGTCTTTCCCTAAATATCAATAAAACTGAATTTATCATTTTTCACTCTCCAAAAAAAAAAGATTGATAGTAATAATGTGAAAATTAGAATTAATGGTAAAAGACTTTTTTCGTCTAAACATATAAAATACCTCGGGCTACTTCTTGATAAAAACCTATCATGGTACTATCAACTAATTCAATTAAAAAAAACTCTAATGTGCCAATAGTATGTTATTAATACGACAATATGTTCCCCAACATGTTCTAAAATCAATTTACTATTCCTTGTTCTCCTCACATCTAAGTTATTGTTGCACTGTTTGGGGTCAAAATAGTAGTTTTCTATTACATCGTATAAACTGTTTACAACGCACTTCCTTACGAATTATGACATTTTCTCCTTTACGATCTAATATGAAAATAGATTTTCTGAATTAAAAATTCCAAAATTTCAAGATCTTGTAAAGCTTTATAATTGTCTCTTTGTGTTTGATTTTCTTCAAAATAAACTTCCAAATTCATTCAATAACTTTTTTATTAAAACAAGTGACACACACAAATATTACACTCGAAATACCAAAAATTTTAACTCGCACACTTCCATTTTTTAACACTATCAAATATGGCAAGCTCTCTATAAAACAGTAATGTATTTCTCACTGGAACCAAATAATAAATTTATTAAAAAAAAGATTTTAACTAAATACCCTTTTATTACCAACATTTTTCTTATTAATCGAAACAAAATTATGAAATTAATATTTGAGTATATGTTTAATGAATATTAATTTTATATTTTATTATTATTGCTTTTGTTATATTACTGAACTATAAAACTATTATTACTTTTATTCTATACTGTCTTTTTTAAATCCACTTGTATTACTATTATCATTAATTTATCTTAGTTTTATAAATCTTATTAATATTATTTAAAACGATAGTAATAGTGATTCAATTGTAGTAATAGTTGTATGGTTATTGTCCTAATTTTTGCAATTGTTACGTTATTTTAATAATTTCTGTCATATTTATAAATTTTACTATAATTATTTTTACCATAGGTTTATCATAAGTTATGATTTTTAATAAAATTATCATGATATAGTTACTATTTGTAATGCTTTTTTATACATACTATTATTAATGTTATTAATATTATTATTAATAATATACTATTGTAACTATATTGTAAATTTTGAGGAAAATGAATATCTTGTTGTTATAGTTATTGCTGTTATATATATATATATATGTTTATGTATATATATATATATATATATATATATATATATATATATATATATATATGTATATATATATATATATATATATATATATATATATATATATATATATATTAAGTTATAAACTTTACTGAATCCCATACACAATAACCATGACCATCATTGTTACGTATCAATGAACTCAAATTAACAAAAACAAACAACAAAAATATATATACATATTAAGCTATAAACCTTACCAAATCACCTACAAGACAACTATGACCATCATTGTAACGTTTCAGTAAACTCACAATAAAAGACAACTTTAATTTAGTTGCCTCCTTTGTAAGTACCTCTGCTTTTTTCTTCAAAATCCAACAAAGAAAAAGTTTAATAAGTTAAGTATTAGTTCAAGTATCCAATAAAAATTCATAAAAAAAAAAACCTTTTGTTCATCGTCTAATGTTTTGTTTCTTCAAACATCAGTGTAATCGTTCCAAAAATCTTTTACAGTCTCACATACTTGATTTATGATCAATCTTTCAACAGCTCCGTTAAAACCGAATGATTCTGCTAAGTATGAATTTATAGCTGCAGACTGACAAACAACATGTCCATCAATTTCTAATGTTGGCATTTGTCCCAAAGGGAATCAGAGCCTAAATTTTGAAGAGAGTACAAAAAAGTTATAAAGAAGAAAATAATAACAATTGCACTCGCACAAACAGACACACACACACACAAGTTGTAATTAATCTTACGATCGCTTCTCTGCGAGGCTCAATCTTAAAAATTGATTTGATTACCTGCAGACTCCACACCTTTGCAATGAAACAAAAGTCTCGCTACCTCACCCTTTCCTTGGATGTTAAAATAATTCAATACATATTTAGGCGACATTTTATACAATATGTGAGGATTTTTTCTAAAAATGAACCACATATTATTTATATATAGGTTTTTACAAAAAAAAATGAAGTTTAAATTTTTGATAAAATTTATAATTTTAACTTAGGGGAAAGGGGGCTGAGTAGTACCCCCTAAAGAAAAAAATTAATAAAAATAAAACTAAATGTAGGAAAAAGTTTATTTTTAGATAGAAACAAGCATTGATGAAACTAAAACAAACAATCATGATTTCAAGATGTAAATATTAAAATAAAGAGCACACTAATAAAAACAAAAAATAAACAAGGTGGTACTAATAATAATTTTGGAAGATCCTTTATTTCATATTGTGGCACTTTTCTGTGGAACAACATAGTTTCAAAAAATTTTGGTTTTTCTCAGGGTTTGAGTTACGCAACTTTTAAACATTAACTAAAAAAAATTATAATCTCACTAGATAACGTACTTGTATATTTTTAAGCTCGGTTTTTTTTTTCGTTTTTTTTTTGTTTTTTTGTTCTGTGTTTTTTTGTTAATTTTTATATTTGGTAAACGATTTTTAAATACTGTAAACGGTTCTTGACGATTTTTAAATATTTTAAACGGTTCTCGACGACAGGACCACTAGGCCCTGAACGAGTATCCGTGTTCTTTATTTGATTTATGTATTACGATTATGTATATGTATTTGATCTATATATTACAATTATTTTTTTTTTTTTACTTGAATATATAAGAGCAAAAAAAAAAAAAATTTTTTATAGAGATAAAATAACATCAAGTTACCTGAAGAAGAACTCTGAATTTCTTTTTTTTTCAGTAAATTTTTATTCCATTTTTTAGTTTAAATTTTCAAAAATTTAAAATAAAAAATTTATTAAAAGTGCAAATCTCAATATTTAAACAACCAGATTTCAATAACATATTTAAAATCAGGCCCGTAGCAAGCTTTTTGTTTTTGTTTGAGAATTTAACTTTACGTAACGGCAAGAAGCAAACTCGAAACATTTATAAATTCCATGTTTATGTAAAGCTTTTCAAAAGTATTGCGATAATCGGAGTCTGTTAACATTAAACCCCTGAAATGTTAACTTCCCTTGCATGCCATTAGTGTGTGAGTGATGAGTTTATAACATTTATATATACACTTTAAACTAAATTTTATTTCATGAACAAGTCTCTAATGTCATGCAATATTCTCTCTCTCATTATTTATATATATATATATATATATATATATATATATATATATATATATATATATATATATATATATATATATATATATATATATATATATTATTCTCTCATTATTTATATATATATATATATATATATATATATATATATATATATATATATATATATATATATATATATATATATATATATATATATATATATATATATATATATATATATATATATATATATATATATATTAGGGAGTATCATACTTCAGTCAAAATTTAAACTTTCAAAACTTTGAGTAGTACCCTCAGATTTCTATGTATTTGGGATAGGAAATTCAATTTTGATAAAATATTAATGTTTAGCTACCGGGAAACAGATTTTAAAATACCGGTTTTATTAAAAAATAACCTTTTTAAATTAGGGTTTAGTCTATATAAAGTTTTAGAGAACTATTAATACAAATTAAAATTTTACATAATAAAAATTAACTTCAAGTAATATAACAGACAAAATTATCATCTTATAAAAATGGTTAGGACTCCTGGTCAATATTTGATAGTTTTTTGATAATTATCAAGATACATTAAGATTACTGTTTATGGAAACATAAATGAAGAAGCTTTTTTTTTAAACATATTATTTCAAAGTTTTCTAAAAATTAGCAAAGAGACTGGAACTTTAAAAATCACACAAACAATCTTCATTCAAATAGCGCGAATGCCATAGTTGCAAAAAGCGATTTTAAAAAATTAATAAAAACAACTTAAAAAATTTAACAAGCTTGATAATAAAACAACCAAGTAAAAAATACAGTAATAATAACTAAATAATATCAAATTAATAATAAAAAATAATTACTATTTAAATATATAATCATTCTGTATGAAAACAGGAGAATAAAAGTTTTAAACAACAATATAGTTTTTTTTAGCATTGGTCACTTAAATAAAGGCTTTTTTTCTCAATTTCGCAATTGAGTTCGTACAAAACCATCTCTATTATCCGAATCACACACTGACTCAGCTATCTCGGTAACTAATTTGACTGTCCTCTCACAACTTTGGGTATGCAATAAATATAAAGGACGCTCCAGGGAAGAAGCTCTCAATGCATTGAATTGGGATAATGACAAATCGGCAGTGGAAACTAGTTCAGTAATGACTTCTTTTTTCCAATCAATAAGTTTTTTGATTTTATAAGCATCAAAGCTTATTGTTTGTGGAACTTTAACTACCAATATCAAATGATATTGGCAGTTAAAAATGTAAATGAACTTTGTTCTGAGTTATCAGAACACAGAAGTGTAAAGGTATATTCTTAGGATGAATCCACCATGATTCACTTTTTAGATTTTGTGCGGCCGTGGCGCAGTGGTTAGAGCGCTCGCTTTCAAAGCAGGAGATCCAGGTTCGAAACGAGCTCTGGACAAATTTTCGCGTCACGGTAAGGAAGGAGGCGTGAACTTCCTGGTTAAATGTACTTCCGCGGTGCTCTGTGATAAGACCGTTAGGACTTCTTGGGGCACCTAAAGAAACAAAATAAAAAAATAAAAATAAAAAAAGATAAGGTTTAGAGGCTTCTTTAACCCTATCATCTTGCTACTGCCAAATTCGAAATAGCTTTAAAAGATAATCAGAACCGTATTTAATGCAATGATTTACTTTAACTTTGAAAAAAATTTAAAGATAAGCCTGTGTTACCCAATTCGCAAGGAGCTTTAAGATCTCTGTATTTTTAGGATTAAGATCATACTTGCTCATATATAATAGCAAGCATCTTATGCCACAAGTAAGCCATCGGCTGTGAGACAATCTACCACATTTTAGAGCTGCTATTTCAGGATCAAGGTTTTCTTTTAACATTGCATTCGAATACTTTCATGCGATTAAACTGTCAGTACTTGTTTGCTTAAAAAAATCTTTACTGATATTAACTCTAGAAGAGGAATTGGCGTAAACTTAGTAATTCTTTCAAGATTATCAAATTTAGAAAACAGTTTACCAACTGCTCCACAACAACCTTTTTCTGAAAAAGTTGGCTCGTCAAACTTTTGACGAGCCAACTTTTTCTGAAAAAGGTTGCTCTTTTAGGCTTTGTGTCGAGTAATTTTAGAGAATGCTGACCAAGCTCTACTGAGTCTTAGTTCTATAGCTTTAGTACCACAAGCTATAGGCTTTTTAAACTTCGAGTTAGAAACAAACCATAGTGCTGCAATTTCATGGGCAACATTAAAAAAAATTTCTTGCACTGATAAATTAAATGGATTTTTTTTTCATAAACTAGTATTTTTCTCATTGCAGATCAAGACATCACTGCAATCAATCACGTAGTGTTGGAAATTCAGTTTAGAGAAACTTTTTTGGGCCTCCAAGATATTTGCTATGCTTAGTGCTAATTGATTTTCTGGTTTTCTTACCATCTAATATTGCTAGTTATTCTATTTTAAATATATTATGAATCTGAAAAATAAAAAGGCAGGAATAATAAAATTTAATTCGAAAATAAGTCTATAATAGCTGTTATCATCTTTATAAGTTTTGAATATTAACTAGCACTTATACATACGCTTAAACTAGCACTTATACATGAGCTTTTTTTATATTTTTATGTTATTTAGTTTAATTCGAATTTAATTTGAAAATAAGTCTATTATAGCTATCATCATCTTTACAAGGTATATTTGAATGTTAACTAGAAATTATACATAAAACAATATATTAAAAAATAAAAAAACATTCTACTATAATAAAGCATAGGATTAATCAATATTATCAAAATAATCATTATGTACATTTGTAACATAAATCGTCAACATTTAGGTAAAAAACACAATATTTTCAGAAAAGAAAAACATTTTACCGGTAGCAGGAGCTGTTTTATCACCAAACTCTGTCATTTTAAATTTAAGCCATACACCTACTCTGTCTACAACCATAACATCGAAGCAAAGTCCAATACTATGATTCATTCGACAAATCTCAGGAGTCTATATAATTTAATTGTTATCGCCAACGAACAGGCGTTTTCACAACTTTATAAACTTTTTAATAATATCTAAACTTTATTTTGTTTTAAGTGTCCAGGTTGCACAAATGTTAATTTACCTCTCCGAGTGGTTTTAACCCTCTCTCAACTCTATAACTCCGAAACACGAACCTTGACGAACAAGGCTGCTGCGCGAAGAAACAAGTTTAGTGTTGAGAGGTAGTTGTAATCACAATTACAGTAGCCTCCTCAGCTGTAGAGGCCTTCTCGGCTTTGGGGAGGTGAACTAACATTAAAAAAAAATGATTAAAATAACTTTTTAACTTATCTAATAAAGGTCACTCGTCATTTAAAAATGCTACCCGGCAGCAACAAACAGGCGCATACCCTGATAGCCGTTGACAGTCTTAAACTAAACTAAAAATTTTAGGTTGAGTCGTATTTTGTGTACGTAATTAAAATAAGGAAAAACTTAGCTATAAGTATTATATGTTAAAAATAGCTCAACGAGTATTATTGCATAATTTACATTAACATAATTACAAAATTAATTTTAAATACTATAACTTTTACAACTTTTAAACAAAATTAGTTTTATTTATTTTAACAATGAACATAATTACAAAGTACAGTTGCACAATTTACACTTCAAAACGTACATGCTTCGAGTTTATTTTACATTCAATAATGTAAGTAGTGCATAGAAATAAGTTAGATATGATTCTTTTTGATATATATAAATATATCCAATAGATATATTTCTCAAATTTATATATCAAATAGATATATAAGATATTGCCAATTCTTTTCATATATATATGGTAGCGATCTAAGCATCAATTTAAGAAAACGCGCCAAAAAATATAAAGCTACAATAGATAATATAGTATCGACTCTTATTAAATTCTTAAGTTTCCTTTTCTTTTTTTTTAAAGTAAAAAGTTTAATTATACAAACTCTTTTGTTTAAAAATGTTTATGAAACAATTGTTATTTTCTGATGTTGTCAAGAAAAGTAGACTTGATTCGGGTGGCCAGTGCCAAAATTAAAATGTAGCAGCCATTGAAGCTTTATATTTGGTGGCTCTTAGAACTGCCAGAGCCAAGAAACCTCACACCATTGCCGAAAACTTACTGTTTCCAATAACCAAAGATATTATGCTTGGAATTGCATATGTTAACAATTTTAATACAATATCCTTGTCTAATAACACCGTTAATAGAATGATAAATGACATATCATGTCATTTTTTAGCAGGTTCTCCAAGAAACAAATTCTGCTCCCTCTTGGAATATTTGGCATTCAACTTAATGAATCAACATATGTCAGGTAATGATCACCGAATGTCATTGGAACTCACTGTATGAAGCATCAACAAGTGTTAGCAACATAAACTTTATCACACGAATTTTAAGAAATTCTGAAAAAAGTTGTAAATGCCGTGAATTTTGTAAAAAGTAGTGCTTTAAATAATACTCAATATATTCAATACTTTCAAAACTTTGCTGTGAATTAGATGCATACAATAATGTGCTGCTATTTCAAACTGAAGTAAGGTGGTTGTCCAGAGACAAGGTTGTAAAACGTGTGTTTTGATTTTTGTTATGAATTAAAAACGTTTATTAATCAAAAATCTAAACCACTACTTTTTGGCAAAAAAATCCAACTTTATAAAATTGCTTATTTGGTTGACATCTTTGCAATCTTAAATTAAAATTATTGCTCCAAGACTTCAAATTTGCAAAACAAATTTAATAAAGATAAGTTTGCGAAACTAATCTGCTTACTTTGAGGAAAATGACATTGAACATGAAATAATTAAAAGAACAATACTTTTTGTTAAAGAACAGTTCAAAATTTTCGAAGAAGAAACTTCAAGAGATCGCCTCAACTTTAAAGTTAATAGCTTTGATTGTGTGCGAATCTTATATAACGCAGATTGCAAAAAACACACCTAAAATTTTGTAAAGTTTACAATATCTTAAGTGAGAATTGTTCAATCTACATTATACATTTTAGAGTTACAAAATTACACACATTCAAAAATTAAAAGTTGGGGTCTTATAAAGTGTTTACAATGTAAACATTTTATTCCTTTGCAAATAGTAACCAAAACATATAATTGTTTTGCTATTAAACTGTTATGAATCAATTATAAAAAATTTGTTACAAAAAATATTGCACCTATATAAATATAGATAAATTAGATGTTTAGAAGTTAAAAAATATAACAATTAGCTGCAAAAGTGCAGTGATTTTGAGCAACCTCATAAACTTTATCGTTGGAGTTGCCACAAAAACGAAAAAAAAAAAAGGTTCTTGTCACATACACGTGATGTTGACTTGTAATGGTTTTTAAATGTTTCTTGAATGTATGTCATATAATTGATCTGTAAATGAACTCAACAGTAGTACAACATTCTTAAAATTTCAATAACTTAATATTTTTTGAACGATAAAGCACCAGCTACTCTTAAACTAAGAGTTTGCTGGATTTAGTTTCGATTTTTCTGTTGGAGCTCTATTAGTCCTAACTGTAATTAATTTTATTTATGCTACCTAGATCTTACCTTAAGTTGTGTACCTATAATTGTGCTAATTTCAACTTTTTCTTTCTAAATCCTTCTTTGGATTGCTGTTTTTTGGATTACTGGTGAGTGGCTTACTTTTGTAAATATTTGAGTTATTTCTTTATTCTGCTATAGCGGATTCTTGAAAAAAAATGTATCCGTGAGTTTAAATATGTCTAAATCATCATAGGCCTAAATCTCAACTGAATCAGTCAACGACAATACGTTTATAGACCACGCGTTATTTTGCGCAACATAGTATTAAAGCATTATGACATAGGACATAATTAATTAATGTTAATGTTAATTAATTAATGTCAATGCTAATTAATTAATGTTAATGTTAATTAACCAAGGCTAATGTGATTTTTGTCATTAAAATAACATTGAACCTATAAAAAAAAAATTACATTCAAAAGTAAGCATAACCAAATGCATCGTCCATAAATTAGGCAACGAAAAACTTATTTAAAAAAAATGTGTACTCGATGTACAGTCTCGATGTACAGTATTTAAAAAAAATGTGTACTCGATGTACATGTCGAAAGACAGCTGCGTAAAATGAGCGATTTTCAAATGCTTTAAAAAAAAGATAATTTAAACTTTTATTTTGTCAGGTTCCAAATAAAATACTTTAAACTTTTCAAGAAATACAATTCAATTAGCTTCTTTTAAATTATATTGCGTTAGTATAAATTTAAGTAAAATTGAAACTTTTGAATAATTTAAGTTGCATGAATAATTTTGAATAATTTTGTAAAAAAGATGTCATGAAAAACGTTCATATTTGTGTACATCGCTCAACGAGGGAAAGTTTACACCATGCCATACTTTCCAATGTTTCCTATATTAAACATTAGAAAAGAGTGGCATGTCAAAAAGTTATTTATTATAAAAATATTTTGACTTTTATTATTTTTTTCTGCTATTATATATGAATATTTCGGTTATTAATCAACTTTAAATAGTTAATTTAAAACATTATTACATTACACTCATTGCAATGCTAATGTATAATTCTAATTCTACAAAAGAAGTATTTTTAGTAAGGGACTTTTCAAAATAACGAGTCAAGTCTGCAAACTAAAAGACTTTCACTCGAAGTTTTTTTTTTTTCGGATTTCTATTTTATTATTCATGTTTTTTAAGAAGGCCATGTTTTTATATTTTTATGTTTTTATATAATAAAGATTATAAAACTAACAATGCTTGGGTAAACACTTTGCTACTTTAAAGAAAAAAATTTAAAATCTAACTAACAAATATTTATGTGTGTGTGTGTGTGTGTGTGTGTGTGTGTGTGTGTGTGTGTGTGTGTGTGTGTGTGTGTTATGAGCCGCTAAGAGCCGTCACGCCGCACAGTTGAAAATAATACTACAAAAACGTACCATTAATGTTTTTTGCTCAAATTTCAATTTCACTGCAGAAATTATATTTTAATTTTTTTCATAGTTATATAATTTTTTAAAGTTTATATAATTGATTTGCAGCTTAGATGTCTATAAAATTGGTTTATTAAAAATCAGGTGCGGATACGTGCGGCTTCTAAATGTATAGATAAAAAAGTGTTAAAAGTCAGAAAATAGAAAACCGCTTTTTATCGTGGTTTTAGACTATATCTGTTTATAAAAATTTGTTTATAACAATAGTTTTGCGTTATAAGTTAAAATTATTTTGTCTATTTTTTATTGAGAATTATTTTTGATGGACATACATTCTATTATTGGTATTATTATTGGTTGTTGTAGACGAAATTAAAATCCAAATATACTCTTTACGGCCATCTATATTTAACAAATGTTGTAATGGTAATCTTTTTTTAACAATGAGAGATGGAAAAGTGGCTCAGGTATTAACGGATACGCCTTCTGCATCTACATGTACAATAGGTGGAGCTACACGACAAATGAGCGATTCGAAAATGAAAGTTTGTATTAATACGGACTGTCTACACTACATGCCTGGGTTCTGTGTATGGAAAAATACTACATATTTTATGCAATATGTCTTTCCAAACATGGTCAGCTAAAAGCAAAGAAATAAAATGACAAAAGAAAAAATGGAAGACCTTGGTACAGAAACGTTTTTGTGAGCCGCAAGGGTCAACCGTCAACAAACCAAAACAAGTAAGTGGTTATACCAATAATGGTAATGGTTGCTAGGAAATTTTTTTGCAATGCAAGCTGCTCTTCTGAAATCACTGGAGAAAATAAAAATTTGATTAAGCGACTTTACATAATTCTACGAGCTCTCTCCCTAGGTGTTATGATAAATCCTGAAAATTTTGGTACATATGCTACAGAAACTGCCCACATTTATGTGAGTAATTATACCTTGAACTGTGCCGTCTTAAGTACACAAAATTTTACTTCACGGAGAAATTATCATAAAACATTTTATAGTACTGCCTATTGGTCAACTTTCAGAAGATGCGCAAAAAAATTTAATGTATTTCAAGTGCAAAACATCACCAGTACGTATCCAACAATTTCATTACCTTGGGTACCAATATTGTCTCCCAAATTACATAAAGTGTTTAGGAAGGCAGGATATAAAACGCTCTTTAAATCAAACCTGAACCTAGAGGCAATATTTACATCAAGAAACAAATCCAAACAACTAATGAACAACCACCCAGGAGTCTACCTTATTAAACGTCATTGTAGCAAAAAGTATATAAGCGAAACATAAATGCAAATAACAACACGCATGCAACAACACAAAAACAGTACAATAGGAAATAAAACAGAACGATCTGCATTAGCCACACACATGAGACATTGTACACAACAAATTAACTGGGACAGTTGCAGAACTCTAAAAGTTGATGCTAAAATGTGTGATAAGAAAGTTCGTGAGGCACTTGAAATACAGTACCACCAATGTGCCCCTCAACAAAAAGGTATTAATTTCGATGAGGGACAATATGCGTCAACAAAATTTTGGACACCATTTATGGCGCACTAACGTCAAAAAAAGGTGACACCATCCCATTGACATAAAATAAAACTGCCGCTTTAAAAATAAAATAGAAAGAAACTAAAAAAAAACTTTAAAGCTGAAGACGCTGGTCACAACAATCCAGCAAAAATTTATTTAAAAAAATAAATTTAGTATCGAGAGAAACATGTGTTTATTGATGTTCATAGAATAATATATATATATATAGTGCTCCTATTCTCACTTCGTGCAGTGCTGCTGCAAAAAGAGTGATCCAACATTTTCAATAAAATGTCCTGCAAATTATTGGAATTGATGTAATCAATTCAAGCAGCTTCAATATTATTTTTGACATTGAAGAGTTACTTGACAGGATCTGTATTAATATACTCAAAAAGATCCTTGCAGACCCATGCCATCCTATAAGCACTAAATTAACTCAAACCAACAGCAGAAACCCTAATAGATTCCCGTATACTCTTAACACCGCAAAAACTACTACTTACCAAAAAACTTTTTTTCAAAAATACCTCTGTATCCTTCGTGATGGCGTCAGTGACCTTTACCTCCCAAGCAATATTGGAATCTCTACTGCCTTTTCAATGTATAAATAATATGTTCCTCTACTGTATTCTTAGCAAACAATTAGTATTAAAGGACAGATAAAATTGTACAATTCATTACTTGTAATGCTATTCAATTTTAAATAAAGATTTATAAAATAAAAAAAAATAAAAAAATAAATATATATATATATATATAAATTAGTAAAAACACTTTTCTAGTTTTTTCTTTCTACTACACAGTGTTTCTCCATCAGTAGGTTCATAAGGAAGAAGATTCTACCTGATGAACCAACTGATGGAGAAACACTATGTAGAAGAAAGAAAAAGTTAGATAAGCGTTTTTACTAATTTATTATTGCTCTGTTCTTTAAGAACATTGAGCACTCTGTTTATAGAATACACTAACATAATTTATGTTTTTATATATATATATATATATACATATATATATATATATATATATATATATATATATATATATATATATATATATATATATATATATATATATATATATATATATATATATATATATATATATATATATATGTGTGTGTGTGTATATATATATATATATATATATATATATATATATATATATATATATATATATAAATATGTATAAAATTACTTTTGTTATAGTTTTTATAAATATGCTCAAACCTAAAATATTATTTTATTATAATATTGTTTAGGTTTATTGTGCAAATGTTGAACATACTTTAGATAGTATTTTAAAAATGATAACAATGATATATAATCATGACATGTTTTTTCTTCATTAAAAGTTAAAAATATATATTCTTTATGCATTAAAATATTATTATGTCAATTGCCACAAGTAA